>NC_045427.1:275911267-276230497 GCF_902635505.1 Sarcophilus harrisii | reverse complement strand
GTGAGAAATGAGAGGACATATTGGGGGAATGAGTGGTCAGTAGCAAAACATTTTTGAGGTGGGACAAGGAGAAAGAAGAGGGAATAAATGAGGGGAAATACAGTTAGCAATAGTAATTTTAAAACTATTTTCGAACTAACTTTCTCTTATAGAATATTATTTTCTGGAAAAATAATGAGCAGGATGCTCTCAGGAAAAAACGTCCTGGAAAGCCCTCCATGAACAAAGTAATAGCAATTTTCCTGGATGACCAGCTGTAAGTTACTTTGGTACTCTTAGTAACAAGTCTGTATATAGATCAAAGGATTCTCTATTACTGTCTCTATCTTTCTCTTTATTTTTAACTTAATTTTTCTTACAACTTTTATTTTCATTAAAATGGGAGATCTATGATTTCTTTCACAACTTGAATTTTATGGAGACATTTTGCATGGTTTCACATGTAGTTTGTTGTTTGTAGGTGAAGATAAGAGAGAGAACCTGGAATTCAAGAATCTTAAAAACAAGTGTTAAAAATAATTTTGAATGTAACTGGGAAAATATTAAATTAATTAATTAACAAATAAATACATATTTGTTGAACTACTTAACATTATTAGTTGAACTAAAATAAATCTCAGTGATGTCATAAAAAATTACTAGGTAAAAGTGAAAACTGCTATGACAACCTGTACTCTGTCACCATTTTGGGGCAAAAAAAATGTTAATGACACCACAGGGATAAAAGAAGAGGTGGTTAGGTACCAGGTGAAAAATTAATGCAAACTATTCTAATTTAAAGTATTGAGTGACACTAATGGAAGTTTCTTGGCAAAGGATGATAGTAGGACAAAAAGCTGAATATCATGTCAAAAAATAAAGGATAAAGTCAAAATAATGGATAAGAGCCCATTTACTTATTTAAGACATGCATCAAAGCAGGAAACTGTTCTCTTCAGGGAGAAGGTGATTATTGTTTCTAATGGTCTATAAAAAAGTGGCATCTTTATATAAAACTGTGAACATGATCTTCTGAGTCAACTTTTTACTGTTGCCTTCCTGGTTGTTTTGTTGAGTTTAATGTGTTTCTTGGTAGTTAGTCTGACAGACAGAAATCTCAGTTTGTGTTATTGGGAAGGTAAGACACAGAAGACAAGAATGAAGAGGGGGTAATCACAAAAGATCATTCTCTTGGTAACAGATATTGCAATATATCCAGTGATAATATTTCTTTACAGTGAGTACTTGGTGCAAAAATTTGGTCTTCAAAAAGATCCTGCAATGCAGTAAGGTAAGTTTTTGAACTAGGTAAGAAAGTTAGTAACTAGCAAAAAGGATCAGATAGCATAAGGAAAGAGAAGAAACTCCTATGTTTTAGTGAGTGAGTTTCCTACTCATCATGTCTGATTCTTCCTCTCTGTGTTTGTTTTCTATATCCTGAAGCAATTTATATTTTTTCTTTACTTTTAGTCTTGGGTGTGCCTTTATTCAGTTTAAAAAGGTCCTACTGTGTTAATATTGCTCAGTAAACTCTGATTATTTTTCTGTGTCTCTTGGTTAAATAGAATTTTCTCTGCTTGAATGTAAAGTCCTTTGAAGTCTTGCCCCATGCAATCCTCCCAGAGCAATTCATTTTGTATTATTCTCTTCCCCAAACTGTGATCCAGCAAAAAGTGGCCTTTTAACTGTTCCTCACATCCCACAATATGGACTCTGCTTTTATATTATTCATGTTTCATATCAAAAATATATTATCTCCTCTCTTGATTGCATTGAATCACTTTCATCTTTCAAGATGTAACTCAGGCACCACATTCTACACTAAAGATTCTTAATTTGGGGTCAATGGAACACTCTCAAGAGTTATGTGGAGAGATTTCAAAGGCCATATGGACTTGGATGAAATTATATATATATATATATATATATATATATATATTTACATTCATGTATAAAATACTTTAATTTCCATTAACTTTGATTTCCTTTGTAATCCTATGTAGTGTATTTTTTGAATTTAAAACCATTATTTACAGAAGGGATGCATAGGCTTATCAGACTACCAAGGGGTCCGACACATAAACAAAAATTAAATATCCTTATGTTACCAGGCAACTAGATGAACCAGTGGATAGAGCGCTGAGTCTGAAGTCAGCATGATTCACTTTATTGAGTTCAAATATGGACTGAGACACTTATCAACTGTATAACCTTGGTTAAGTCACATGACTCTCCTTTGTTTGATATAGTTCCTCATCTAATAATGAACTTAAGAAGAAAATGGCAAACTGATCCAGTATCTTTACCAAGTAAACTCCAAATGGGATTATGGAAATCAGACATAACTGAAAAATGATTGAACAACAATAATCCTTGTTCTATCTGAAGTCTTTCCTGATACACTCAATTTCTAGTGCATACTTCTAATTTTTACTTTGTAGTTATTTGTATGTATGTATATATATGTATTTATATCTATATCTATATAAATGCATACAAAAGCTCCTTTTAAGTAGGGATAGTTGTTTATTATAGGTTTTTATTCATAAGAATAATACACTGACAATTGCAAAACCTTTTATTCCAGTTTTGCCCCCCTTCCCCCTTGCCTCCCCCAGTTGTCAGGTAGACCAATACATGTTAAATATGTTAAAGTATAAATTAACTAAAATATTTGTATACATATACATATAGTTACTTTGCTGCACACAAAGCACTGACCTTTAAAATAATGTACAATTAACTTGTGAAGAAAATAACAAAATGCAAGCAGACATAAACAGAGAGATTGGAAATACTTTGTAATAGTTCACACTCAATTCCCAGAGTTCTTTCATTGAGTGTAGCTGGCTCTATTCATTATTGAAAAAATGGAACTAGCTTGGTTCATCTCATTCTTTGTTATTATTATTATTATAGCTTTTTATTTACAAGATATATTCATGGGTAATTTTTCAGCATTGACCATTGCAAAACCTTTTGTACCAACTTTTCCCCTTTTTCCCCCATCCCTTCCCCCAGATGGCAGGTTGACCAATACATGTTAAATATGTTAAAGTATAAATTAAATACAATATAGGTATACATGTCCAAACAGCTATTTGGCTGTATAAAAAGAATCGGACTTTGAAATATTAAACAATTAGCTTGTGAAGGAAATAAAAAATGCTGGTGGACAAAAATAGAGGGTATGGGAATTCTATGTAGTGGTTCATAGTCATCTCCCAGAGTTCTTTCACTGGGTGTAGCTAGTTCAATTCATTACTGCTCTATTGGAACTTATTTGGTTCATCTCATTGTTGAAGATGGCCATATCCATCAGAATTGATCATCATATAGTATTGTTGTTGAAGTATATAATGATCTCTTGGTCCTGCTCATTTCACTCAGCACCAGCTCATGTCAGTCTCTCCAGGCGTTTCAGAAATCATCCTGCTGGTCATTTCTTACAGAACAATAATATTCCATAACATTCATATACCACAATTTATTCAGCCATTCTCCAATTGGTGGGCATCTACTCAGTTTCCAGTTTCTAGCCAATATGAAGAGAGCTGCCACAAACATTTTGGCACATCCAAGTCCTTTTCCCTTTTCCAAGATCTCTTTGGGGGTATAAGCCCAATAATAATACAGCCAGATAAAAGGGTATGCATTGTTTGATAACTTTTTGAGCGTAATTCCAAATAGTTCTCCAGAATGGTTGGATGTATTCATAATTCCACCAACAATGTATCAGTGTCCTGGTTTTCCCACATCGCCTCCAACATTGTGCATTATCTTTTCCTGTCATCCTGGCCAGTCTGACAGGTGTGCTGTGGTATCTAAGAGCTATTTAATTTGCATTTCTCTGATTAATAATGACTTGGAAAATCTTTTCATATGGCTAGAAATAGTTTCAATTTCTTCATCTGAAAATTGTCTGTTCATATCCTTTGATCATTTACCAATTAGAGAGAGGCTTGATTTCTTATAAATTAGAGTCAATTCTCTATATATTTTGGAAACAAGGCCTTTATCAGAACCTTTGACTGTAAAAATGTTTTCCCAGTTTGTTTCCCTTCTAATCTTTTCTGCATTAGTTTTGTTTGTACAAAGGCTTTTTAATTTGATATAATCAAAATTTTTTATTTTGTGATCAATAATGATCTCTAGTTATTCTTTGGCCATAAATTCCTTCCTTTTTCACAGTTCTGAGAGATAAATTATCCTATGTTCTTCTCATTTTTTTGTAATCTCATTCTTTATGCCTAGATCAGGAACCCATCTTGATCTTATCTTTGTGTATGGTGTTAAGTGTGGGTCAAAGGCTAAATTTTGCCATAATAATTTCCAATTTTCCCAGCAGTTTTTGTCAAACAATGAATTCTTATCCCAAAAGCTGGGGTCTTTGAGTTTGTCAAACATTAGGTTGTTAGAGTTATTGACTATTTTGTTCTTTGAATCTTATCTATTCTACTGATCAACTAGTCTATATCTTAGCCAAATGGTTTTGGTAACTGCTGCTTTATAATATAGTTTTAGATCTGGTACAACTAGGCCACCTTTATGTGACTTTTTTTTTCATTAGTTCCCTTGAATGACTTGACATTTTGTTCTTCCAGATGCATTTTGTTGCTTTTTTTTTGTAGGTCATTAAAATAGTTTTTGGGCATCTGATTGGTATAACACTACATAAATAGAGTAGTTTAGGGACTAATGTCACCTTTATTATATTTGCTCAACCTATCCAAGAGCATTTAATATTTTTTCCTGTTGGTTAGATCTGATTTTATTTGTCTGGAAAGTATTTTGTCGTTTTGGTCATATGATTCCTGACTTTCTCTTGGCAGATAGATTCCCAAATATTTTATAGTATCAGCAATTACTTTAAACGGAATTTCTCTTTGTAACTCTAACTGTTGGATTTGGTTAGCGATAAATAAGAATGCTTATGAATTATGTGGGTTTATTTTGCATCCTGCAACTTTGATAAAAGTGTGGATTATTTCTAATAGCTTTTTAGTAGAATCTCTGGGGTTCTCTAAGTATACCATCATATCATCTGCAAAAAGTCATAGTTTGGTTTCCTCATTACCTACTCTAATTCCTTTCATCTCTTTGTCAACTCTTAATGCTGAAACTAGGATTTCTAATACAATATTGAATAGTAATGGTGATAGTGGGCTACCTTGTTTCACTCCTGATCTTATTGGAAATAATTCCAGTTTATCCCCATGACATATGATGCTTACTGATGGTTTTAAATAGATGCTACTGATTTTTTAAGGAAAAGTCTATTTATTCCTATACTCTCAAGTGTTTTTAATAGGAATGGATGCTGGATTTTATCAAATGCTTTTTCTGCATCAGTTGAGATGATCTTATGGTTTTTGATAATTTGGTTATTGATATACTCAATTATGCTAATAGGTTTCCTAATATTGAACCAGCCCTGCATTCCTGATAGAAATCCAACTTAGTCATACTGTATTATCCTGGGGATGATTTTCTGTAATCTTTTTCCTATTATTTTATTTAAGAGTTTAGCATCAATATATTGGTGTATAATTTTCTTTCTCTGTTTTCAACCTACCTGATTTAGGTGTCAGTCCCATGTCTTTGTTATAAAAGGAATTTTGTAGGACTCCTTCATTCCCTATTTTTTTCAAATAGTTTATATAGAATTGGAGTTAATTGTTTTTTAAATGTTTGGTAGAATTCACATGTAAATCCATATGGTCCTGGGGATTTTTTCTTAGGGAGTTGATTATTAGCTTATTCTATTTCTTTTTCTAAGATGGGACTATTTAAGCAATTTCCTCCTCCTCTGTTAATCTGGGAAGCCTATATTTTTAGAGGTAGTTAGGTTATCAAATTTATTGGCATAAAGTTGAACAAAGTAACTCCTTATTATTTCTTTAATTTCCTCTTCATTGGTGGAAAGTTCTCCCTTTTTATTTTTAAGGCTAAAATTTTGATTTTCCTGTTTCCTTTTTCTAATGAGATTTACCAAAGAGTTATCTATTTTATTGGTTTTTTCATAAAATCAACTTCTAGTTTTATTTATTAATTCAATAATTTTTTCCTTTAAAGTTTATCAATTTCTCCTTTTAATTTTAGAAATTCAAGTTTAGTATTTGATTGGGGTTTTTTAATTTGTTCTTTTTCTAGCTTTTTAAATTGCAAGCCCAATTCATTGATCTTCTCTTTCTCTATTTTATTCAAGTAAGCTTCTAAAGATATATAATGATTGCCTAGTCCTGCTATGAGCAGGACTCAGCATCATTTCAAGTAAATCTCTCCAGGCCTTTCTGAAATCATCTTGCTGGTCATTTCTTAAAGAACAATAATATTCCATAATGTTCATATGCCACAATTTATTCATCCATTCTTCAATTGATGGGCATTCACTCAGTTTCCAGTTTCTGGCCACTAGAAAGAGGGCTGCCACAAACATTCTTGCACATACAGGTCCCTTTCCCTTCTTTAAAATCTCTTTGGGATATAAGCCTAGTAGTAACACTGATGGATCAAAGGGTATGCACAGTTTGATAACTTTTTGAGCATAGTTACAAATTGCTCTCCAGAATGGCTGGATGTATTCACAATTTCACCAACAATATATCAGTGTCCCAGTTTTCCCACAACACTTCCAACTTTATACATTACCTTTCCTTGTCATTCTAGGCAATCTGATAGGTGTGTAGTGGTATCTCAGATTTGCATTTCTCTAATTAATAATGACTTGGAGCATCTTTTCTTATGGCTAGAAATAGTTTTAATTTCTTCATCTGAGAATTGTCTCTTCATATCCTTTGATCATTTATCAATTGGAGAATGTCTTGATTTCTTGATCAAAAATGTTTTCCCAGTTTATTGCTTCCCTTCTAATCTTGTTTACATTAGTTTTGTTTGTACAAATTGATATAATAATGTTTTTGTATTTTTGTGATCAATAATGATTTCTAGTTCTTCTTTGGTCGTAAATTCCTTCCTCTTCCACAGGTCTGAGAGGTAAATTATCCTAGGTTCTTCTAATTTATTTATTTATTAATAGCTTTTTATTTACAAGTTATATGCATGGGTAATTTTACAGCATTGACAATTGCCAAACCTTTTGTTCCAATTTTTCCCCACCTTCCCCCCATCCCCTCCTCTAGAGGGCAGGATGACCAATACATTTTAAATATGTTAAAGTATAAATTAAAGACAAAATAAGCATACATGTCCAAAGTCTTTGCAGATGATATGATGTTATATTTAGATAACCCCATAGATTCTATTAAAAAACTATTAGAAATAATTCACAACTTTAGCAAAGTTGCAGAATATAAAATAAACCCCCATTAATTCTCAGCATTTTTATACAACACCAACAATATCCAACAGCAAGAGATACAAAGAGAAATTCCATTCAAAATAACTGTTGACAGCATAAAATATTTGGGAATCTATCTACCAAAGGGAAGTCAGGAATTATATGAGCAAAATTACAAAACACTTTTCACACAAATCAAATCAGATTGAAATAATTGGAAAATATTAAATGCTCTTGGATAGGCTGAGCGAATATAATAACTATGACAATACTCCCTAAACTAATCTATTTATTTAGTGCTATACCAATCAAACTCCCAAGAAACTATTTTAATGACATAGAAAAAATAACAACAAAATTCATATGGAAGAAGAAAAAGTCAAGAATTTCAAGGGAATTAATGAAAAAAAAATCAAATGAAGGTGGCCTAACTGTACCTGATCTAAAATTATGTTATAAAGCTCACAAAAACTGTTTCATATTGGCTAAGAAATAGATTAGTTGACCAGTGGAATCGGTTAGGTTCACAGGACTAAATAGTCAATAACTATAGCAATCAAGTGTTTGATAAACCCAAAGATCCCAACTTTTGGGATAAGAATTCACTATTTGACAAAAACTGCTGGGAAAACTGGAAATTAGTATGGCAAAAATTAGGCATGGACCCACACTTAACACCGTACACCAAAATAAGATCAAAATGGGTCCATGATTTAGGCATAATCAATGAGATTATAAATAAATTAGAGGAACATAGGAAAGTTTACCTCTCAGGCATGTGGAGGAGGAAGGAATTTATGACCAAAAAAGAACTAGAGATCATTATTGATCGCAAAATAGAAAATTTTGTTTACATCAAATTAAAAAGCCTTTGTACAAACAAAACTAATGCAAACAAGTTTAGAAGGGAAGCAACAACCTGGAAAACATTTTTACAGTTAAAGTTTCTGATAAATGCCTCATTTCCAAAATATATAGAAAATGGACCCTAACTTATAAGAAATGAAGCCATTCTCCAGTTGATAAATGGTCAAAGGATATGAACAGAAAATTTTCAGATGATCAAATTGAAAGTATTTGTACTCATATGAAAGAATGTTCTAAATCACTATTTATCAGAGAAATACAATGTTTTAAATAAAAATCACTGACTTTGTTAATGAATAAAATATGTCCAAAAATATATATAATTACTAACCCATTTGTTAAAAGGTGACAATGACATTTGCCTAAATTTCACATCTCCACAAATCTCAGGAGAAAAATATACGAACTTTTTTTTTAATTTATTTTTTAATTATATATTTTTTATTGACAGAACCCATGCCTGGGTATTTTTTTACAACATTATCCCTTGCACCCACTTCTGTTCCAACTTTTCCCCTCCTCTCTTCACTCCCTCCCCCAGATGGCAAGCAGTCCTATACATATTGAATATGTTATCGTATAGCCTAGATACAATATATGTGTTCAGAACCGAACAGTTCTCTTGTTGCACAAGAAGAATTTCAGAAGGTAAAAAATAACCTGGGAAGAAAAACAAAAATGCAAACAGTTTACATTCATTTCCCCGTGTTCTTTCTTTGGTTGTAGCTTCTTCCATCCATCCTTGATCAATTAAAACTGAGTTAGATCTCTTTGTTGAAGAAATCCACTTCCATCAGAATACATTGTCATACAGTATAGTTGTTGAGATATATAACGATCTACTGATTCTGCTCATTTCACTTAGCATTAATTCATAGAAGTCTCTCCAAGTCTCTCTGTATTCATCCTGCCGGTCATTTCTTACAGAACAATTATATTCCATAACATTCATATACCACAGTTTACCCAACCATTCTTCAATTGATGGGCATCCATTCATTTTCCAGTTTCTAGCTACTACAAACAGGGCTGCCACAAATATTTTAGCACATACAGGTCCCTTTCCCTTCTTTAGTATGTCTTTGGGATATAAGCCCAATAGTAGCACTGTTGGATCAAAGGGTATGCACAGTTTTATAACTTTTTGAATATAGTTCCAAATTGCTCTCCAGAATGGCTGGATGTATTCACAATTCCGCCAACAATGTATCAGTGTCCCTGCTTTCCCACATTCCCTCCAACATTCCACATTACCTTTCCCTATCATTCTAGCCAATCTAACAGCTTTGTAGTTGTATCTCAGAGTTGTCTTAATTTGCATTTCTCTGATTAATAATGACTTGCAGCATCTTTTCATATGGCTAGAAATAGTTTCAATTTCTTCATCTGAGAATTGTCTGTTCATATCCTTTGACCATTTATCAATTGGAGAATGGCTTGATTTCTTATGAATTAGAGTCAATTCTCTATATATTTTGTAAATGACACCTTTATCAGAATCTTTGACTGTAAAAATGTGTTCCCAATTTATTGTTTCCCTTCTAATTTTGTATGCATTAGTTTTGTTTGTACAAAAACTTTTCAATTTTATATAATCAATAATTTTCTATTTTGTAATCAATAGTGATCTCTAGTTCTTCTTTGGCCATAAATTCCTTCCTCTTCCACAGGTCTGAGAGGTAAACTATCCTATGGCTCTTACAATTTATTTATAATCTCATTCTTTATGCCCAGGTCATGAACCCATTTTGACCTTATCTTGTTGTACGGTGTTAAATGTGGGTCAATGCCTAGTTTCTGCCATACTAATTTCCAATTTCCCAAATATTTTTGTCAAATAATGAGTTCTTATCCCCAAAACTGGAGTCTTTGGGTTTGTCAAAGACAGATTATTAAAGTTATTGGCTAGAAAAATATACAAACTTAAAGAGTATTCTTTTCTAAAAAATTATTATAGCTTTTGATTTACAAGATATATGCATGGATAATTTTTCAGCATTGATATATTTTTTTTTATTTAATAGCCTTTTATTTACAGGATATATGCATGGGTAACTTTACAGCATTGACAATTGCCAAACCTCTTGTTCCAATTTTTCACCTCTTACCCCCCCCCACCCCCTCCCCTAGATGGCAGGATGACCAGTAGATGTTAAATATATTAAAATATAAATTAGATACCCAATAAGTATACATGACCAAAACGTTATTTCGCTGTACAAAAAGAATCAGGCTCTGAAATATTGTACAATTAGCTTGTGAAGGAAATCAAAAATTCAGCATTAATAATTGCAAAACCTTTTGTTCCAACTTTTCTCTTCCTTCCCCCCACCTCTTCCCTCAGATGGCCAGTTGACCAATACATATTAAATATGCTAAAGTATAAGTTAAATACAATATATGTATACATGCCCATACAGTTATTTTGTTGTACAAAAAGAATCAGAATTTGAAATTCTGTACAATTAGCCTGTGAAGGAAATCAAAAACAGAGGTGGACAAAAATAGAGAGATTGGGAATTCTATGTAGTGGTTCATAGTCATCTCCCAGAGTTCTTTCTGTGAGTGTAGCTGGTTCAATTCATTACTGTTCTATTGGAACTGATTCGGTCCATTTCATTATTGAAGAGGACCATGTCCATCAGAATTGATCATCATGTAGCATTGTTGTTGAATTACAGAATGATCTCTTGGTCCTGCTCATTTCACTCAGCGTCAGTTCATGTAAGTCTTTCCAAGCCTTTCTGAAATCATCCAGCTGGTCTTTTTTTTACAGAACAATAATATTCCATAATATTCATATACAACAATTTATTCATCCATTCTCCAATTGATGGGCATCCACTCAGTTTCCAGTTTCTGGCCACTACAAAGAGGGTTGCCGCAAATATTCTTACACATACAGGTCCCTTTCCCTTATGTAAAACAGAGAAATGCAAATTAAGACTACTCTGAGATACCACTGCACACCTCTCAGATTGGCTAAGATGACAGGAAAAATAATGACGAATGTTGGAAGGGATGCAGGAAAACTGGGGAATTGATATATTATTGGTGGAGCTATCAATGAATCCATCTATTCTGGAGAGCAATTTGGAATTATGCCCCAAAAGTTATCAAACTGTGCATACCCTTTGATCCAGCAGTGTTACTACTGGGCTTATATCCCAAAGAGATGTTAAAGATGGGAAAGGGACTTGTATGTCCTAAAATGTTTGTGGCAGCCCTGTTTGTAGTGGCTAGAAACTTCAAAATGAATGGATGCCCATCAATTGGAGAATGGTTGAGTAAATTATGGTATATGAATGTTGTGGAATGTTATTGTTCTGTCATTTCTTACAGAAATGCCAGCAGGATGAATACAGAGAGACTTGGAGAGGCTTACATGAACTGATGCTAAGTGAAATGAGCAGAACCATGAGATCATTATATACTTCAACAACGATACTGTATGAAGATGTATTCTGATGGACGTGGATTTCTTTGACAAAGAGACCTAATGCAGATCAATGATAGACAGAAGCAGCTACACCCAAAGAAAGAACACTGGGAAATGAATGTAAGCTCTTTGTATTTTTTTTTCTTCCTGGGTTATTTCTACCTCCTGAATCCAATTCTCCCTGTGCAACAAGAGAACTATTCGGTTCTGCATATTGTATCTAGGATATACTGTGACCTATTTAACATATATAGGACTGCTTGCCATCTAGGGGTGGGGGTGGAGGGAGGGAAGGAAAAAGTCAGAACAGAAGTAAGTGTAAGGGATAGTATTGTAAGAAATTACCCATGCAAATGTTCTGTCAATAAAAATTATAATAAGGATAAAAAAAAGATAATTCCTGTGCTTGGATTATCCTCCTTTCTGATTTATACCTCCTGGCTTCTTCCCTATTTTTCAGATCAAAAATAAAAACCTATCCATTATGACGAACCTCCTTTGGTTCTCCTTTATTCTAGTTATTTACTTCTTATCTCTAACATATTCTGTATATAACATATTGTTACAGAGTGATTTTCAAGTTGTCTCTCTAATTATCTTTACAAACGTATCAAATGGAATATTTGTCATGCACTGAGGAGAGTGTTTCACAAATAATTAATTCTTGTTCCTTCTCACATCTCTCAGTCAAAGTAGAATGTGAGGTTCTTGAGGAAAAGAGACTATTTTGCTTTCCTTTGTATTTTCAGTGCTTAATACAGTGCCTGATTCACTATAGGCACTTAAATGCTTCTAGACTACTAGATTATACACCTGCTTGCATAATATATATATATATATATATATATATATATATATATATATATATATATATTTGACATCAGAGTCATACCGGAGTAAAAACAGTATGTGCTATGAAGAAAACATGTTCTTGGAGTTACTGAATAAATTAATTTTACCATAATAGAGAGCTCATGTTTCAGAAAAGTGGAAGATAACTTTGAAAAAAAAACTGATTCTATGATTATTACTACTTCCTATATTCAAATGGTCAGTACTATTCTTCTGATAATTTCCATCACCGTCATCATCATCTTCACCAGCAAGACAACTACTACCATCCTGACCATCATCACCATCTTCAGTGGCTTCTTCTGCTTTTTTTTCTTTTCCTCTCGCTTCTTGCAATATCTCATTTATCTACCAAATTTTCTATTACCTTGGTGCCCTGGCTGTAAATTAGAATACAACAAGCTAAGCTCCTCTGAAGGAAATTAATTATCCTAATTTGAATACTGGTTCAACATCCAAAGAAGACTATTTACTGAAAAGAACTGCAATAACCTAAAATTGACCCAGGGCCCTTATAGGGAGAAAAATCACCTTCATTAACATCACTCTCAAAATCTAATTGCCTCATCCTCTACAATGGATATGATACCTTTGTCACTCTCAGTTCCTGAGTCCCTGTTTTCAGACATACAATAAAACGAAGGAGTGAAGTGTTAAGCTACGATTTGTAGGTGTGTTTTGGAATAGTCTAATGTTCTGTATCCAAATGTTCAACTTGTCCCCATTGCTTACTATGTCCTTTGTTTGTCTTTACCATTTCAACTCGGTTTTGCTGATGTTTGTCATCAGTTGCCAACCTGTTCAAGTCCTAATAATTCCAAGTCTTTATCAGAATGCTGTTTCCAGCTCATCCCAATGACACCTAATTAGCAAAATCACTCTCCTACATCTATTGATAGTGACACATTTCTTGTAACAGTGGCCTTAATGATCCTCAAATGTCATTTAATTTGTTTTGAACTTTTTTGGATTCTTACTTTGGAGCAAAGATAAAAAACCAAGAACTACTTTTATGTGTGCTTCTGCTCTTTTAGTATTACTATTGGTATTGCTCATTCAACAGTGAATATATCCTGCTACTTGGGGTTGTGATTCATCAGTATATAATTATTTAATAGCAAGATGATTAATTTCTTTTTTTTATTTAATAGCCTTTTATTTACAGGATATATACATGGGTAACTTTACAGCATTAACAATTGCCAAACCTCTTGTTCCAATTTTTCACCTCTTACCCCCCCACCCCCTCCCCTAGATGGCAGGATGACCAGTAGATGTTAAATATATTAAAATATAACTTAGATACACAATAAGTATACATGACCAAAACGTTATTTTGCTGTACAAAAAGAATCAGACTCTGAAATATTGTACAATTAGCTTGTGAAGGAAATCAAAAATGCAGGTGTGCATAAATATAGGGATTGGGAATTCAATGTAATGGTTTTTAGTCATCTCCCAGAGTTCTTTTTCTGGGTATAGCTAGTTCAGTTCATTACTGCTCCATTAGAAATGATTTGGTTGATCTCGTTGCTGAGGATGGCCTGGTCCATCAGAACTGGTCATCATATAGTATTGTTGTTGAAGTATATAATGATCTCCTGGTCCTGCTCATTTCACTCAGCATCAGTTCGTGTAAGTCTCTCCAGGCCTTTCTGAAATCATCCTGTTGGTCATTTCTTACAGAACAGTAATATTCCATAATATTCATATACCACAATTTATTCAGCCATTCTCCAACTGATGGACATCCATTCAGTTTCCAGTTTCTAGCCACTACAAAAAGGGCTGCCACAAACATTCGTGCACATACAGGTCCCTTTCCCTTCTTTATAATCTCTTTGGGATATAATCCCAGTAGTAACACTGCTGGATCAAAGGGTATGCACAGTTTGATAACTTTTTGAGCATAGTTCCAAACTACTCTCCAAAATGGTTGGATTCGTTCACAACTCCACCAACAATGCATCAATGTCCCAGTTTTCCCACATCCCCTCCAACAATCAAGATGATTAATTTCATTGTCAGAGAACCTGAATGCAAATCCTGCTGCTCTTAAAAAAAAACACCTTTTGTTCTTGAGGAAGTTATTCATTCTTGAAACTAGACCTAACTTGGCTTCAGTTTATAAAAGCTTCTGATATTCTTTTTACCTTGAGGTCCTCTGAATCTGTGATCTAAATAGTTTTTTCCCCAATCACATTCCTTTGTATTCTTTTTAAACATATTAATAATAGCATTTTATTTTCAAAATACATAGAAAGATAGTTTTCAACATTCACTGTTACAAACTTTTGTTCCAAATTTTTCTCTCTCCTTTCCCTCCAACCTCCTCTCTTAGGCAACAAGTAATGAAATATAGATTAGGTATGTGCAATTGTTTTGTTTTTTTGACTCTCCCCACTATATCTTTTTTATTTATTTTTAATTTTAATAGCATTTTATTTATAGGTTATATGTATGGGTAACTTTACAGCATTAACAATTGCCAAATCTTTTGTTCCAATTTTTGCCCTCCTTTCCCCCACCCCCTACCCCAGATGGCAGGATAACCAGTAGATGTTAAACATATTAAAATATAAATTAGATACATAATAAGTATACATGACCAAATCGTTATTTTGCTGTACAAAAATAATCGGACTCTGAAATATTGTACAATTAGCCTGTGAAGGAAATCAAAAATGCAGGTGGGCAAAAATATAGGGATTGGGAATTCTATGTAGTGGTTCATAGTCATCTCCCAGAGTTCTTTCACTGGGCATAGCTGGTTCAGTTCATTACTGCTTCACTGGAACTGATTTGATTCATCTCATTGCTGAAGATGGCCAGGTCCATCAGAATTGGTCATCATATAGTATTGTTGTTGAAGTATATAATGATCTCCTGGCCCTGCTCTTTCACTCAGCATCAGTTTGTGTAAGTCTCTCCAGGCCTTAATGAAAGCATCCTGTTGGTCATTTCTTACCAAACAGTAATATTCCATAATATTCATATACCACAATTTATTCAGCCATTCTCTAATTGGTGGACATCCACTCAGTTTCCAGTTTCTGACCACTACAAAGAGGGCTGCCACAAACATTTATATGTGCAATTGTTTTAAACCTATTTCCACATTTATCATGCAGCACAAGAACTCAGATTAAAAAAGAAAAAAATGAGAAAGAAATAAAAGTACGCAAACATCAACAAAAAAGGCAAAAATACTATGTTGTAATATACATTTAGTCCCCATAATTCTTTTTTCTTGATGCAGATGATTCTTTGTATTGAAAGTCTATTGGAAATTTCCTTTTATTCTAATAGCATAACACTTTTCCATGGAGTATATTTAATTTTTTTCCTGTTGATTGATCACTAAGAATGATGATATTTCAGGGCATTAAGACAGAGACAATTATACTCACTCACTCTTAAATTTCACTCTAAACCCAGATTTCAAAAAATAAAAAAAAACTAGATAAGTATGTGGCATTATAAGGAGACATCTCTGGGAAAGCTCTTCTGCCTACCTTTGGTATCATTGTGTATGACTCACATGTTTTCTGTTATTTACACACAGACTGTGGCCATTCTAATTACCTGCCTTCCAAAAATCCTAATATTAGGTTATTAGGATATGGTTTCTATTTCACCACAATAAGCTTTGTTTAAGGGTGATTGGCAATATAATTTCATACATTATTATTCTCAAGTCTTTGAATTATAAAAGTTAATGCACCTTCAGAAACTGAGTAACTTTATACTAAAAAATCTTCCATGGGGCACAGTTTGAAAACATATCCCAACAAAATATGTATCCCTATCACTTCATTCCTGATCTAATTTTTTTCTTAGAAAATACGCTTTTCTTTAATAACATTTGTCCAGAAGAGCTAAAAGTAAGAGTTTCACGTTCTAGTAAGACTACTGATCTCAACTAGAAGAACTGAATTCTAGTTGTAAGTCTGTCATTAACTAATTATGTGAACTGGACAAATCACTCAACTTAGCTTTGCCTCTTTTTCCTCATCAAAATGACTGTTTTGATAGTGTTAAACCAATTGGAAAAACATTAAATGCTCTTGGATAGCATGAGCAAATATAATAAAGATGACAATACTACCTAAACTAGCGCTATACCAGTCAGACTCCCAAAAAACTATCTTAATGACCTAGAAAAAATTACAACAAAGTTCATATGGAAAAACAAAAGGTCAAGAATTTCAAGGGAATTAATGAAAAAAAAAATCAAATGAAGGTGGCATAGCTGTACCAGATCTAAAATAGTTGATCAGTGGAATAGGTTAGGTTCAAAGGACAAAACAGTCAATAACCTTAATACTCTAGTTGCAGTGGTCCTCAAACTTTTTAAATAGGGGGCCAGTTCACTGTCTGCCAAACGGTTGTAGGGCCAGACTATAGTTAAAACAAAAACTTTGTTTTGTGGGCCTTTAAATAAAGAAACTTCATAGCCCTGGGTGGGAGGGATAAATGTCCTCAGTTCTGAATCTGGCCCATAGACCGTAGTTCGAGGACCCCTGTGTCTAGTGTTTGACAAACCCAAAGACCCCAGCTTTTGAGATAAGAACTCACTGTTTGACAAAAATTGCTGGGAAAATTGGAAACCAGTATGGCAGAAACTAGGCATTGACCCATACTTAAAACCATACAACAAGATAAGGTCAGAATGGGTTCATGACCTAGGCATAAAGAATGAGATTATAAATAAATTAGAGGAACACAGGATAGTTTACCTCTCAGACCTGTGGAAGAGGAATGAATTTATGACCAAAGAAGAACTAGATATCATTACTGATAACAAAATAGAAAATTTTGATTATATTAAATTGAAAAGTTTTTGTACAAGCAAAACTAATGCGACAAGATTAGAAGGGAAGCAATAAAATGGGAAAACATTTTTTTCAGTCAAAGATTCTGATAAAGGTCTCATTTCCAAAATATATAGAGAATTGACTCTAATTTATAAGAAATCAAGCCATTCTCCAATTGATAAATGGTCAAAGGATATGAACAGACAATTCTTAGATGAAGAAATTGAAACTATTTCTAGCCATATGAAAAGATATTCCAAGTCATTATTAATCAGAGAAATGCAAATTAAGACAACTATTGATTTAAATAAGAAAGATATGTGGTATAGTCAGGCTAATAATCTGACACCCTACAATGGTCTGAAATTCTTCTGTCTCAAAGAACTCTTTGTTTTATGATTATCAGAAAAGCACTTAATATTCCCTCTATACATCTGTCATATTGGCTAAAATGACAGGGAAAGGTAATGCGGAATGTTGGAGGCGATGTGGGAAAACAGAGACATTAATACATTGTTGGTGGAAGTTTGAATACATCCAGCCATTCTGGAGAGCAATTTGGAGCTATGCTCAAAAAGTTATCAAACAGTGCATACCCTTTTATCCAGCTGTATTAATACTGGGCTTATACCCCAAAGAAATCTTGGGAAAGGGAAAGGGACCTGTATGTGCTAAAATGTTTGTGGAAACCCTCTTTGTAGTGGCCAGAAACTGGAAACTGAGTAGATACGCATCAATTGGAGAATGGCTGAATAAATTGTGGTATATGAATATTATGGAATATTATTGTTCGGTAAGAGATGACCAACAGGATGATTTCAGAAAGGCCTGGAGAGACTTACATGAACTGATGCTGAGTGAAAAAGCAGGGCCAGGAGATCATTATATATTTCAACAACAATACTATATGATGATCAATTCTGATGGACATCTTCAACAATAAGATGAACCAAATCCATTTCAATGGAGCAGTAATGAACTAACACCCAGCGAAAGAACTCTGTGAGATGACTAAGAACCATTACATCGAATTCCCAACCCCTATATTTTTGCCTGCCTGCATTTTTGATTTCCTTCATAGGCTAATTGTACAATATTTCAGAGTCTGATTCTTTCTGTACAGCAAAATAATGGTTTGGTCATGTATACTTATTTTGTATTTAATTTATACTTTAATATATTTAACATATATTGGTCATCCTGCCATCTAGGGGAGAGGGTGGGGGGAAGGAGGGAAAAAATTGGAACAAAAGGTTTGGCAATTGTCAATGCTGTAAAATTACTCATGTCTATAACTTATAAATAAAAAGCTATTAAAATAAAAAAAATAAGTCTCATGTTATTCTTCACTTTTTTTCTTCCATGTGGTCTAACTTCATGGTTGTCTTGCTGTTTCTCTCACATATTTTCTCCAAGTCTATACACTAGCTAACCTAAATGCCTGCAAAGCTCTTTTATCATCTCTACCTCTTAGAATCCTATCTTCATTCAACACTTGTCTCATAGCGTAACCTTTACTTTTCATTGTCTCTGTAGCCCTTTGAGATTGTCTTTCAGATATCCTGTACATCTTTTATATGTATATTATTATTTATACATTATCACATGTTCAAATGTCATTTCCTTGAGGATATGGATTGTATGACACATGATAAGCACTTAATAATATTTGATAGAACATACATATCTATCAAAACAAAAGGATGTATTTAACAAATGATATCCTTTCACATATAAAATATGATATCAATATTTAATAGACATAAAAGCTGAATGACTGAGCCTGTACCCTCAAATTGAGAAGCAGCATGATACTGTGACTAGAGAATAGCTCTTAGAGTAAGTAAGATAGAGACTCAAGTTCTACTTGAAATTCATGCCAGCTGTGTGAAGCTGAGCAAATCAGTTAAATTTCAGTGACTCTCCATACTTTCAAAGACTTAATGTTTAAAAGCAATTGTGATATGAATTAATAGAAAAAGTTTCTAATAACTATATTGCCATGCCAATCACCTCTTTATTTGTGGGGAGTTGAGAGAAGACAATCAGGGTTAAGTGACTTACTCAGAGTCACACAACTAAGTATCTGAGGCTAGATTTAAACAGGTTCTCCTGACTCTAGAGAAGATGCTCTATCCATTGTACCTCCTAGTTGCCCCCAAATCATGTCTTATGAATGCAAAACCAACTTCAAAAAATATGATAATATTAATAGTTCATTCAACCTGCTTCTTTGTTGTTCAGAATATGTCATGGATTACTGTAATTTACTACGTTTTCTTCTTGTGTTATTAACAATAATGCCTCACCAAATAATATTACCATTAAGGAAACTTGAAGCCTCACCCCACATTAAAACATTGTAATTTGACAAAAAATAACTGTGAATTCTTAGATTATGATGACATTTTTGACAGAAACTGCGTTTCTATATGAATCATTCTCTCATTCTTTTGAGAGAAATTAATTCATATTTGAAAGAAATTATGAGTTTGTCATGACAGTCTAAATACACATTTTCCAAAAAAAGTGTTTAAAGTAATGCTTTTTTCAAATCAATTTTATTTCAAATAAAAATATTTAGCTAGAATTATTTGAGGGAATATTAAGTGCTTTTCTGATAATCATAAAACAAAGAGTTCTTTGAGACAGAAGAATTTCAGACCATTGTAGGGTGTCAGATTATTAGCCTGACTATACCACATATCTTTCTTATTTAAATAACTAGTGGACTGCTTAACTCAATTTTCTGGACGTGTCTTCTCAGTAGATTTTTTCCCCCATTGGTTTCATTTCATATCATTTGTTTGGCAATTCATGTTGTACATTAATAAATAATTATTTTCAAAATAATTTGACTCATCCTTCCATATGCAATTATAAACCAAGGCCTTAAGATTTTGTTTTCATAATATCTCTTTTGCCCTCTTATTTTCAAATGCATGCCTCTATAAACTTTTGCCTAGATTATTGTAAAAATCAACAAATTACTTCCTTTGCATCCAATATTTCCCATATCCATCCTGAATATTGTTGTTAAATTTATACTTATAGACTTATGTCTGATATTGCTTACCCTGTTCAAAATACAATATAAAACAAAATTGTCCTCTCTGTGGAATTCAATTGACTGTTGTGTTTTTAAATTTCTTCTATTCTTCATGTTGTATTATACAATTAAGTTTAAATAGATTACTCGCTTTTGCTTGATTTCATCCTATATTCTTTTTCTGACATTTGCTTCTGAAAGCTATCCCTTCTATTTGGAATAAATGGCTTCCATATTACCAACTGATGATTTAAAACAAACAAAACAATAACAAGATTTGGCTAAGGTGCTACTTTCTGTATGCAGCCCTCTCTGATTTATATAGGAGATCTTGATTCTCCCAAATCCCATGCTTTTCATTTACTCCTTTATATCTTTTTAAATCTTAATTTGGATTATTTTTATAACTATTCAAGGTTTCATTCCTATGGAACTTTAAAAATGGGACTGTCATATTTGGATCCATAGTACAACATAATGACTTACAAAAGAATTGCTAATTATAGTCATAACTCAGGTTTTTTCTATCAGGCAGCAGAAAATACTCTTAGACCAACTCCTTGAAATTTACATTCAAACTGATTTTTCAAGCCTCTACTTGACCATAATAAAGGCATGAGGGAACAGAGTAAGGAATGGACCCTGAATATGGTTATCTCTAAGAAGAAACAAATCACCTTTGTAATTTCCTATTTGAATTAATTGATGTAAATAAGAGGTATTATCATTAACTCATAAACCTTGGCCAGAAGAATGGTTAGAAGCAAGTAAAAATGTAATTCAGAAGTGGTAAATCTAATTTGACAAAATAATACAAATATAACACAATTTAGATAATGTTAAATTTTGGTTTTCTAAGTCTATATACATTCCATCCCAGTTCTATAGGGATTCATTTCTATTTGAGTCTGATACTACTCTTCTTGATAATTACATACTAATGTATATTTTATAAGTTGCTGAATTAAAAAAAAAGTTCATTAAGTGTTCTCAAAATTTGACATCCTAGTGCAACCTCTCTTCTCTCATCCAGTTCTGACCCTGGATCTTTAATAAACATATGTGAAATTGAATGTAGAATACTCTGTTTTTTACCCAAATAATTACTTTGGGGAAGAAATAAAAGGAGGTATGATGCAGGTCCCCTGTATCCTAAAAGCTTCCCATCTCTTTAGGGAAATGAGGTATATACACATTACAAAAAAGGAGCAAAAAAATATTATATACTCCTATGTCAATAAACTTTTATTAAGCATCTGTTATATTCCAGACACATTGGTAAGTTCTAGCCTAGGGAGGCAAAAAGTAATTAGTACCTGCTCTCGAGGAATTTACATCTCATTTGAGAAACAATATATGCATATACAAATATATACCACAAATCTATAAAACAGCTGGGATGGGAGAAGATAAGAACCAAGATATCAAGGTGGAGGGAGAGAATGTAATGTGTCTAAGTTGAACTTTAAAGAATGCATAGGAATTATATAGGGGAGTAATGGAGAGGTGTTCTAGGCATGAAGAACCATGTGAGCAAAGGTTCCTGAATGGGAGATGTAATTTAGTGCCTCAAAAAAATTCAAGAGTGCTGCCATGACTGAATCAGAGAGTAAATGAAAGGTAGATTAAGGTCACCTTGTGAAGAACTTTGACTACTCCAGAGAGGATTTGGTATTTGATTGTGGAGATAATAAAAGGCCATGTGAATTTCTTTAGTAGATGAAAGATACATAAGATTTAAGAATTTAGGGAAGTAGAAGATAAGAAAAATTAAGGGATTAAGAAGGTAATATAGTTCGTGCCTATAGTATACTAGGCACTGAATTAGGCACTTTTATAAATATCTCATTTTATCATCACTACACCTTTGAGGAATAGTACTATTTTTATTTCTATTTTACCATCGTGGAAACTCAGAGGAGCAAAGATTAAGTGATTTACCCAGGATCACACTAGTGAATATCTAGTGATAAATTTGAACTCAATTCTTGCTGACTCCAAATCCCAAACTCTGTCCACAGCACCACTAGCTGTCCAAGGGATATCAGTTTGGCAGTGATGTGAAATTTAGATTACAGAGAAAAAATCCTGAAGAACAGAAAGCACTTAGAAGGTCATTTCAATATTCCAAATGAGAGATTATAAGAAACGGAATTATAGTATAAAGCATGTTAATAGAAAAATAAGGAAAAATGTAAAAAAAAAATGATGTGAAAGCAGAATAAACAAATTTTGGGTGACTTTTTGAAGATACAATGAAAAGTTGAGAATTTCTCAGAGGAAAATGAGTTGAACAAGAATATAAGAAAAAATAAACATTGAACAAGAATGTAAGAAAAAATAAAGCAGATGATGTGAAAACAAACATGAAATTAGAGTTTTTGAGTAAATAGTTGGAAGAAAAAGAAATAGTTTAGAAAAAATATTTTTAAAATCTCACTTAAGAAATCCTTTAAAACTATGATGTAACAAAACAACTGTTTAATGAGATCAGTAGATATTATCTTAAAAGAAAAGACTGAAACAATTAGAACACTTAAGTTGTCTGTTATCAACAGTAAAAGAAATGATTTTAAAATCATCAAACTATCTAAAAATCATAACTAAACAAACATCTCAATATCATATTTTAAGATATCATAAAAGAAGTTTGCTCAGATCTATTAGAAAGAGAAGGGGAAATGTACATATAAATATTCCATCAATTCCTACCAGCAGAAAACTCCAATTAAAAATACCCATGAATCATAGTCAAAATGCAGAGCTTTGATGTTGAACAACAAAGGATGCAAGCAACCAAAAATCACTTTAAACTTCCAAGGATTCAGTCAACATCACACAATCCTATAAAGAAACTTGATAAAGAATAGAAATATTGGGAAATGAGAGTTTAAAAGAAAAGCATAAAAAGTCTGAAGATCTGAAAATTGAATATATGAATTGGAAGTAATGGGAATGAACATTTCATAGAATGAGGAAGTTTTAAGCATTCTTCATGTAAAGAAACAAGTTGAATGGAATTTCTAAAATACAGTCATGAGATACAAAAGAAGCATAGAAAGGTAAATAAATTTGAGCAAATAAAAAGAACATAAATGGTCAAGAAGTACTTAGCATTCTAATAGGAACAGAAGGCAATTTTTGCTTCAAAACTCCCTGTCTTCAAGGGTCACTTACAAATACAGCACCTGAGTATGGTTCTGTTCTGTTATATTGATTCTACAGCAAGAAAAGAAAGGGTAAAATGTACACTAGTAAAGAAAAGACGATCAAATGGTAGTTACTGGCTATTCATCATAAAAGTTGTACAACAGAAGAAGAGTACACAAACACTGAGAAAGGGAAGGGAAGAACAAACAAGACATGAATTTCATTCTTATCTGAACTTTCAAAAGGAGGATTGAACATACACATATTCAGAAAATTTGATGTTAAAATATTATGTTCAAAAGAGAAAAAAAGGGGGGAGAATAGACCTAGATTATAAATAGTTAAAAGGATTGTTGAAGACAGAGTAGTCTTAAGCAAAAGAAACCCCAAATTCAGAAAATAGATTCTATAGAATTGCATTAAAAAGAGAGAAAAATTGTAATAATCTGTGATAAGTGTCTTGGTTTAGGAAAAGGAAGAAGGACAAAAGACTGGTTTCAGCACATTTAAAATAATAGCATACTGAAGTTAAATTGAAATGCTTTTCTTTAGTCACTTCCTTTTTTGCAAATAAGGAGGAACTAGAGGAAAGAAATAGACAAAAAAGTACCGGGATTTGATGAAGAAAAAAATCATAATGAAAGTGTGAATGAGATGAAGTTAGTCCTATAAAATTAGTAGTGTTATACCCCCCCCCCCAAGGTGATACTAAAGAAGGGAAAGGGACCAGTATGTGCCAAAATGTTTGTGACAGCCCTGTTTGTAGTGGCTAGAAGCTGGAAACTGAGTGGATGCCCATCAATCGGAGAATGGTTGGGTAAATTGTGGTATATGAATGTTATGGAATATTATTGTTCTGTAAGAAATGACCAGCAGGATGAATACAGAGAGGCTTGGAGAGAATTACATGAACTGATGCTAAGTGAAATGAGCAGAACGAAGAGATCATTATATACGTCAACAACGATACTGTATGAAGATGTAATCTGATGGAAGTGGATTTCTTTGACAAAGAGACCTAATTCAGTTTCAATTGATCAATGATGGACAGAAGCAGCTACACCCAAAGAAAAAACACTGGGAAATGAATGTAAACTGTTTGCATCTTTGTTTTTCTTCCTGGGTTATTTTTACCTTCTGAATCCAATTCTCCCTGTGCAACAAGAAAACTGTTTGGATCTGCACACATACATTGTATCTAGGATATACTAGGACATATTCAACATATATAGGACTGCTTGCCATCTAGGGGAGAGGGTGGAGGGTGGGAGGGAAAAATCGGAACAGAAGTGAGTGCAAGGGATAATGTTGTAAAAAAATTACCCTGGCATGGATTCTGTCAATAAAAAGTTACTATAATAAAAAAAATGGTGAAATCAAAAAAAAAATTAGTAGTGTAGTATCAGAAATTAAAATTACAAAAAAAAAAGCTTTGTGTGTGTGTGTGTGTGTGTGTGTGTGTGTGTGTGTTTTCACATTGCAAATCAATACAGTTAGAATGAGAAGGGTAATCATTAACTGGTAAATCTTTTGCAAAAATATTTTTATTGCCAAAAGTCCACTACATACATCATATAAGGAGATGATATAAGTATATTAGAACAAGAGCCACACCTCATTATACAACTGTTTAGAACTTATGAACAGGCTTAAAAAGAGATAAAGCAAACTACTAACAAAATGTGCGGGAGAAAAAAAGTTCCAATTAACAATAATAAGAGGAATGCAAACTTTAAAAATATCCTGGTTTCATGTCATATCTACCAGATTGGCAAAGGTAATAAAAATGACAAGGGGGGGTAGTTGCTGGAGGGGAAACATGCAGATAGTGACACTAATACACAAATTTTTGATCTTTGAAATAGTCAAGTCTGTCTGGAAAACAATTTGGAACTATGTCTACAAAAGTCAATAAACAGTAATAAATAGTCAGTTCTACCTACATACTTCGAATAGATCAGATAAGGGATATATGGCATATGTGCATATACACACAAAATACACATACAGAAATAGATATGTATCTCTATATGTATGTATATATGTAATGTACACATATTTACCTGTTAGGATTCTTACAAGGTTCTAAGAGAGTGGAATTCATAGAGACAATAATTATCTAATTTAGTATGGCTCAGTTTGATTGATCTGATCCTACAAGGAGATGTATGGGCCAGAACTTGAAACAAGATACTAAGTGGAATTAAGAAGACAATGGTTAAATCTGGTTTAGCATTGATTTAATCCTACAAATAATGATTTCTGAGTTATAATGATTGGTATATACTCAGTGTGGGATATATAAGAAGGAAGTCTCAGGGCCAGGAGAGAGAAGCCCACTAAAGGACAAGCCCACTAGAATAAAAGCCCACTAGAAGGTCTTAGAGGAGGAGACAGAGTCATTCCATCTTCCACCTTTGTTCTGGCTGGAGACTGAAGCAGAAATCTTTGGAGTCCAGGAGATTTAGAATCCAGAGCTCAAGTTCTCAGAACCAAGACTACAGAAGGCCTCTAAAGCAAAATCGGGCCCCAGGAAAACAGATAAGACTTAAAAGGAGACAATCAAGGATTGGACTTTAACTCCTGGCTGCATTTGGGGTATTTATTGAAATGAAACTAAGTCTGTCTCCAGAAGCCCCCCAAGAAACCTGATCCCAGAGAACATTTCATTTTAGAGGAGAACATTACCTTCACTCATATAGTTATTTTAGCAAAAAACTTAGGAAAAGTGGGTGTCCATCAATTGGGCAAGAATTGAACCAATTATGATATATGAATGAGTATCAATAGTATAAAAAATACCTAAAGGAAGGAATATCTTTGTGATACAAGACATGATGAAAGGAAAGGATTCAAATAAATCTGGAAGGACATTTATGAATACAGTACATAGTAATGAAAATAGGATCAAAATAATTTTATATAGCAATATAAAAGAACACAATTTGAAAAAGTTAAAAAATTCTGATCATTGTAAGGGTCAATCAACACTCCAGGAGAATCACTATAAAACATGCTTCTCATACTTTGGAAGATAGACGATTATGTAGACATTTATTGAGATGTATGTTTTCAGACATAGCTGACATTTCAATCTATTTTGTTTGACTATATTATAAAAGAATTTATGGATGCGTGTGTGGGTATATTTAAGTGTGGAGGGGGTATTGTGGAGGAAAAAAAATTAGTAATGATACAAAAAAAAAAAGAAAAGAAAAGAATGAGAAATGATTTTTGTTTGTTTACAAATGAAAATAAAAATGGAAAGAATTTCAAGAGAGAACAAAGATATGTGAGAAATTGATAATTAACTTTATAAAAATAAGCTGTATTTTCTCTATATATGTCATGATTGTCATTCTCTGTTAGGATCATAATAAAATAAAGAGAAATAATAATTACCTTTATTTTGTAGTATATGATGAAAAATTAACATTTTACCGATGTAGAAAATGAGGCAGAGAGAGATTAATTTATTTGAAAAGTGTTATATGGATTATAACTGCATGTCTCAAATAAAATAAGACCTTCTGAGTGCACATCTATGACTTTTTCTGATTCTACATGACTCATTCAGCCCCAAATTAAGGAATAATCTGGTTCAATACTATGGTTCTCAACTATTAGTTGGGAAAATAAATCCTATGAATTGCTCCAACATTTATAGGACTTAATTTTTTATTAGTCTGGATATTTTTAAATGTTTAATATATATTTTTCTGTGATTTAGATTATAAGCTTCTATCTATCTATCTATCTACCATTGATCTAGTAGATCTTACACAGTCTCCTTTGAGCCTCTATGTATTTGTTATAAAGAAATATCATTTTTCTGCATTGTTACTCTATCACTAGGCTAGGAAAATTAAAAAAAAAAAACAAATAAAAACAATTCTGAAAAACTTTCCAGAGAAAATTATTCAAAAGTCTCCAACAAACATAAACTGCCATGATAATAAAACAATACATTATATTTTTCTGTGCCTCAATATCTGATCCTTTTTGGATTTAACCTAATTCCTCCTGGTTCTTAAAAACATAGCTGCTTTTTCTTTCTGGAAAGCTCTTTCTGATGTGAGGTTGATGGATTAGCAAAGCAAAAAATAGTTTTATTTAAAGTTTTCTTTCTGATTGCAAAATCATTCATGAAGCAATGAAAAGGCAGTCTCTCCAACACATATAGTTTGGTTGAAACTAAAAAGTCATGCATAACCCATTCCAAGCAACTTTGATTTCAATAGCTCATTCAAACTTATAAATTAAATAAGTACAGCCCATTGTCTCTACCCAGATTCAGACTATCAGATTATGCTTCAAACCTTCTACTCTGGCCATATCTTCTATCTGCTCTTTCCCTGCATCCTTCATCTCACCACATGTACAGAAAATATATCCTGGGGAAATATTCCAATTCTCTTTGGGAAACTAGCTCTAGGCCAGGCCATGAAGATTGTTGAGTCAGTGACACTAAACTTATATTTCCCAATATGCTTAGCCTCACACAATAAAATTGTATGTCTAACACTCCTCTTCATATTATCTTCTTAGTACATGCCCTATAATGGAAAACTCCTAGCCTTCTGCCTAACCTCTTGCTCTGAAAGCTAATATCAATTCCATACTAATGGTGTTTATGAAAAACACTCAATGAATTCCCAATGGGCTCAATTATCATCCCTGTGATTTGCCAGACAAAAATACCCTTTCCAGACCACTACTTCCTTGTATGTGGTTTCACCATATTAGAATGTGATCTCTTTAAGGGCAGATATTTGTACTTTTATGACTACAACTTGGCAGTGCTCTTGGAACATAATAAACATCTAACAAGCAGCTTCCTTCCTTCCTTCCCTCCTTCCTTTTTTCCTTCCTTCCTTCCTTCCTTCCTTCCTTCCTTTTGTCCTTCCTTCCTTCCTTCCCTCCTTCCTTTTTTCCTTCATTCCTTCCCTCCTTCCCTCCTTCCTTTTTTCCTTCCTTCCTTCCCTCCTTCCCTCCTTTCTTCCCTCCCTCCTTCCTTTCCTCCCTTCCCTCCTTCCTTCCCTCCCTCCTTCCTTTCCTTCCCTTCCCTCCTTCCTTCCTTCCTTCTTTCCTTCCTTCCTTCCTTCCTTCCTTCCTTCCTTCCTTCCTTCCTTCCTTCCTTCCTTCCTTCCTTCCTTCTTCCCTCTCTCCCTTCTTTCCTTCCTCCTTTGTTTCTTCTCCTCCTCCCTTTTTTCACTTTCCTCCTTCCTTTTTTCCTTCCCTCACTTCCTTCTTCCCTTCCTCCTCCCCTGATAGGATTGTTTAGAGGATCAAATGATGAAATATTTTTAATGTGCTTTGTAAACCTTAAAAAGCTCTATAAAGGTTAGCTAGTTATTATTATTTTTTTCTCGAAAATCCAATATTTCCTTTAGACCTTTTCTTTTAAATTTTAGTTCTGGAAGGGAACATATAAATCATATATTCCAACACCTAATTTTGTATGAGAATAAACTGACAACCAGGGAAGTGAGGTAACTTGCTCGTGAACACATGGCTAATAAGTGACAGATCTGGGACTTGTATTGAGTCAGTAATTTTTCATGTAATGTAATATAGCAGTGACTTCATTAAATGCTTCCCTTTCATATTCTGTGTTGAAATTTTATGTAAAAGATAGCAAGAGTAAAATTGTCTCAATGTGTTTTTTTTTTTCTTTTGAAAGAATTACCATTAAAGAATCCTTTTACTCTTTCAGGAAGGGCAGAGACTATCTAATATATTGCGTTCATTAATCCTTCCATCTGATCCCAACTTTAGTAACATTAAGCTCCTAAGAGGACTTTACCCTGCCAGAGTCATTGCTATTAAAAGATAAGCCACATCTGAAAACAGATTTATATTAAAATTGCCATATAATAATCAATCACATCTGAATATGAAGGAGGCATAGATGGCTCAAAAGTTGCTGATAGAATATCCAGAGAGTAATGGAGATATAGGGGGCATCTGCCTCATTGAAAAATCTACTGTAAAGGCTCTATCTTGTAAGTAAGCCAGTAAGGTTCCTTATGTGCTTTCAGAATGCTTTGTGAGTATAAAATCTCCTAGGATACCTTCTCTACCAAGAAAACGATTGCTTCTACAGCCCATCTTCCTTATTTGTTTCTTGGAATTATCTTTTTTTCCCTTTTAAAATAACAAAATAACAAGTTCATGTTATGAAATAGTTATTTGCCAATTGTTTTAATGAACAATGGAACTCATTGATAACAAAGCAGCAGCAAATAGTAGCTCAGAATAGGTTTGATATTTATATTTTCTTATTCTCTTTTAACTTAAAATGACTATTTTTCCCCTTTTAGATTGATCAGTATCCGAATCCCCTTGGGCTCAAACTTAGTATGCTAAGCTTTATCCAAAATCAAATTTTTGCAGTCAAGAACATTAGGGGTTTATAATGGCTAAGCCAGCAGACCTTTAACTATAGTTATAATAAAGGACATCTCAAGTAGAGAGATCATGCTTTCAGAAAAAGCTCTATAGTAATATCTTCAAGCTAAAGAGGAACAAGAGCCCCTGATTGGCACTTTGTTACTTGAATGGTCCCTCACTGATGAGGCAGAAAGGACATTAAGGATGATTTTAGCACAATCTAAAATCTAGCTGATGTCAAACTTACAGTGGTGAAAGCCATAATGCCGTTTCTAAAATATGTTCCAGAATCAAGAAAGCTTTGCTTTCCAAGACACCCAGGACTTATTCTTCTTCCTACTTATTACTTGTAAAAGGCACTCTTCATCATTATGTCTCCCGTCTTCTGCAGCACAAGACAAACCAGGGAATCGTCTTCATTTATATGCAGCACAATCATTCAGCTGCTGGTGCTATGATATAAATGTGTTTTATTAAAAATTAAAAATATTGGTTTTACTTTCCATCAGGATGAAAAGTGAAGGCTCATTCTGATTTTCAGTCCTGTTTTTCTCACTCTCATCCTTCTTTCATTGTACTTCAGGACACTGCTATTAACAGATAGGCCACATTCCCAGAGACCTTAAATTATGTCAGTCTGCCCTGAATTCAGTCACAAGACAATAACAGAAGGCGAAGGGCTTTTCAAAGGATAGGTGCAAAGATGCTGTGCTCCAGTGGGAATGAACCTTTTTCTTGATCTTATGTCAGAATGATGCTGAGAAAAATATATGAAGTGGCTTATCATCTTACAGCACATGGTTCTTAAAAGCAGAAAGGACTATTATACATTTGGGAAAGTTAAAGGCCTAGAGAGGGAACTACTCTGTAACCAACTCTCTTTAAATAATAAAAATAACAAGGCCTTTTCTGGATGATGTTCTCATAGACAAACTGTCTGCTTCATGGTGAGTCTGTTTTCTTTGGTAATGTTAATATTCTGACCCCTGTTGGTATTTTTGGAAAAATGAAAAGCAAGTGTTTCGTTAGTTGCCAAAAAATTGGCTCCCCAGAGCAGCATACTTTGCAATTTGAAGGTTAAATTCCTTTCAAAGAGACTTGTTGGAGCTTCTGTTCTCACTCCCATTAGCTAGTAGAACTGCCTGACGTTTATAAGTGCAAGTCAATATTCACACCGTCAGAAGAGTATCGGCAGGAGTAATCTTCTTTAGTCCCAGGGAGAAACAGTTTGCCATAGGCAGATCATGAGCAGTGAAGGGAAATTGGTGAACAGTCACATAAAACTGTTTCATGTGAATTCAAAGACTGTCTTTGACACAATTTGGGGTTTCATCAAGTTTGGTAACAGCAGTGCTCATTTCTAGCCTCCAAATCAGGGCAGAATCCATTTGAAATAATAAAAATATAAAAGAATTTGAACTAAGTGAAATCTCTATGCTACTTCCATCTCATAGAATCTTAGGTCCCTTCAAAGCACAATCAGGTGCCATCTTTTATATTTATCTATCTAATCCTTTCCTGATTTTCCTTACTATTTCTCTCCTCCCTAAAATCATTTTTATATTACTTTGAACTTTCTATTTGTTTTTACACCCCCCACCCCCCCCCACACACAGGGGTGTGGGTGTGTATGGGTATGTGTGTATGTATGTATGTGTGTGTGTGTGTGTGTGTGTGTATGTGTTGATATGTTTCATTCCCTTTGGTAGAATGGAAGCTTCTGGAAGGCAGGGACAATTCTCTGTTTCTCTTGCATTTACTTCAATGCCTTCAATATATTAGATATTTAATCACTACTTATTAAATTGAATCAAACTAACTAAAATTTTAGGTTCTCCATGCCTCTACAATCTACATAATGGCTTTTAACCAAAGTGGAGCATCATAGTAAAATTTGAAAATGTAAACATTATTGTTTTTTAATGAGCAATGATAGACCTCTGATTGTCTCTATCCAAGTTACAGTTGTTGGGGAGCAATTCATGTTATTTCGTGAAATAAGCCACTAAAGGATATTCAGAAGAATGTGAATCCAAAGCAAATATTTTAAGGCATCTCCCTTTGTAAAAATGACAACCTGGAAAAAAATGAGAAAGTGCTACAGAGTTAACTTACACATTTCTCTTGATTTTTTTCTTGATTTTTCTTGATTTCTTACATATGTCTCTTGATTATCTTACCTATACAGTAGGATTTAGAGACTGGCTATACTATTCCCTTCCTTTTCCAAGCCAACTTATAATTCCCCTAATTCAGGGTAAGCATCTCTTGTCTTCATGGTGTATTCCTATTTCTTATTAGTGCTATATCCCAGCAACATAACTTTTCCACTGTGACCAATAAAAATTCTGATGTGCATAAAAGATAAAAAATAAATTGATAGGAAAAAGGAAAAAAAATGCCAATTGAGCTTTATAGGAATATATTGACATTCCAGTTCCTGAAGTTTTCTTTCCTAGAAAAGTTGCAGTGGAGGCTGAATGCATGAAAATTTGGTTTTTATTTTAAAGAAATATAAATTCACTTGATTTTTCAAAATAGACAAATCTTATTTGATACTAAAATAATGGGGTTGATGAGCTTTTGATATTTTGATTTCCTATTATACAACAATAGTATTTATATAGCACTTTAGGATTTTCAGACTACTTTACATTTTATCCACATAATAGCCCTAGTAGATAAGACTATGCACATTTTAACAGACTGGAAAATCGAGGCAGACAAGTTTAAGTGATTTATATAGGATCATAGAGTAATAAGTGTCTGAGGTTGTATCTGAACTCAGCAAATCCTGATATGTAATCACTGTATCCATTAGCTCCCTCAGACACAAGGAACAAGGTCTATTTTGATGTTATAACTTGTAGTATAGAAAAGGATTTGCATTTGGAATTGGCAGACTTGAGTTCGAATATCAATTCTGTTTTTTAGGCAAGTCATTTGGTTTCTCTGAAATTGAATTTTCTCATATGAAAAATGAAAGGAATGGATTAGAAAATATCTGAAAGCCCTTCCAGTTCTAAATCTATGAATAACAGTAGTGACAATATGAGGCATGAGTAGATGGTATAATATCAGGAAGACTTGAATTTTAATCCTCCTTCTGACATATATTAGTTTTGTGACTATAGCCTAGTAAATTGTCCTTTCTTTGCCTCAAGCAATACCATAAGATTAAGTAACTTATTCATAGGTTATGGTTTACATTGGTGGAAAAAGGTGCATGCCCTGGAGAAATTATAGTTCCCTTTTAAAAAGTATTTGCATAAAGATAATATACTTAACATGAAATGGTTATATAAATTACGTTTTTTTTCCTTTTTTTTTAAATTGACATTTCACAGGCCTGGAGAGACTTACACGAACTGATGCTGAGTGAAATGAGCAGGACCAGGAGATCATTATATACTTCAACAACAATACTATATGATGACCAGTTCTGATGGACCAGGCCATCCTCAGCAACGAGATCAACCAAATCATTTCTAATGGAGCAGTAATGAACTGAACTAGCTATGCCCAGAAAAAGAACTCTGGGAGATGACTAAAAACCATTACATTGAATTCCCAATCCCTATATTTATGCACACCTGCATTTTTGATTTCCTTCACAAGCTAATTGTACAATATTTCAGAGTCTGATTCTTTTTGTACAGCAAAATAACGTTTTGGTCATGTATACTTATTGTGTATCTAATTTATATTTTAATATATGTAACATCTACTGGTCATCCTGCCATCTAGGGGAGAGGGTGGGGAGGTAAGAGGTGAAAAATTGGAACAAGAGGTTTGGCAATTGTTAATGCTGTAAAGTTACCCATGTATATATCCTGTAAATAAAAGGCTATTAAATAAAAAAAAAAATTGACATTTCACTTCCTCCTCCCCTTTCCGCATGTAATTCTAGGTTTTCTGCACAATTTTTAATGAGATTATATAACTGGTATGTTCTGAAAATTTTCCTTATGGATAGGACATTTTTCAGTAGAAACTCTGCTTTGTGTATTAGGCTCTAAAAATGAACAATATTACAATATTACTTTTCCTCATTTTGAAGGAATGTTTATGCTAAGGAAAGTTTAGTTTCATAGTAATCTGATTTAATTAAATGACACAGTCATCTGATGAGTGATTCCAGCTTGGAACAATAGTCCCATTTATTTCTCATCCATAGTTCTTTACTACTGAGCATTCCATTACCAGGTATCTCAGTACTATTCATGCATCTCTGTACTGTATATAATATTTGCTAAAAAATGAGGATCAATTATCCTCTTATGCTGAATTCTCTGATTTTCCTTCCGATATTTTACAATAATAAAAATATAGGGTGAAAAAGTATTACTAAGAAAGTATAATATAATACAAAAAAGTATATTGTTAAAGTTCAATAACAAGGCTAAAATTTCCCTGACTAATTTATATGGAAGTTTGGTTCTTTGGTGTGGATGTTTTACTCATTCACTGAATTATTATTGCAAGGAGTGACCTTAAAGATCACACAGTCCAGTTTCTCCCTATACACCAATCTGGTCCTCCTTGTCCATCTTATAGATGAGGAATTTAAAATCTGGAGAGAATTATAGTATCTGGGCACTTATTGTTGTCATTATAAAAAAAGATAAGGCTTTCTGAATCCAAAGCCTGCACTTTCTACTGGACCACCTAGAAATTACTATAAAGATGACCTGCTTCAGCATCCCTACAGTATCCTTCCTATCAGAACAACTGGCAGTTTATTTTGCTTTTTTTTTAGCAACTTTAATTATTACCAAGTTGCTTCTTATACTTAATCAATATCTATTTTCTGTAATGACTTGCTCAAGGTGCCTCTGCTAATTAATGATTGAGGTGGGACTAATGGTCTACTGGATCCTGGTTCAGTGATCTTTTCACTGTACTGCTTGGGATGATAGCACATGCTCGAATTGCTTTTCTGAACATTATTCTGGACATAATTATATTTCCATTTTCAATGCATTAAGACGTTAATGAATCTAGAAACTTTTCAAAACATCAAATTGTCAGTGTTTTGTTGCAGAAAATTTATATTCATTTGCTCACAAACTCTTGAAAGTTCTAATTCTGATATGTTAATAAAACATATAATATTGGGTTTGAATCTACTGAAATGGTATGGCCCATTTTGTAACAACTCTCACCTTCCTGCATTGGCACCATTAACCACTACTGGCAAAATGCTCAATCATTTGAGTAATCATTTTCTATTTAATGCAGTAAATAATAACCTTGTCAATGAATTTACACAGCATCATATAGCTTGGAGGGTGAGCAAGAATTTGAGATCTTGAGAAAATATTAACACTGCTTTTTACTGAGAACAAAAACTGCATTGGATATCAACCACACCAGGTTCTTATGATTCAGTTAAATTCGTAGAACATTTATTAAGCCTATTGCATAGCTTATTCTGTGCAAGACACTGTTGTAGGCACTAGGAATTCAAAGAACAAACAAAAACCATCGGGTACTGAACAGAACAGGAACAATGCCCAAGGGAAGATGGATGTCCTCAAAATCAAGTCTGTCTGTGTATATGGAGTTTTACTTTGTGAGAAATGAAAAACTGAAAGAGAGAGAGAGAGAGAGAGAGAGAGAGAGAGAGACAGAGACAGAGAGACAGAGAGAAGGAGAGAGATAGAGAGACACAGAGAGAGATTAGCTAATAATCACTAAATTGATGGGTTTCTTTCAGTAACTAAAGATGCCAACTGAGACACTAAATGCCTCTTTTTTAAAAATTTAATGCCTTATGACAGGAGAAATAAACCCGGATTGTGGACATTTAGATGAAGTGAGGGGCCAAAATTTTTCATTTGCTTCCAGAAATCTGTTTATCCTCCAACCAAGGGATGGAAAACTTTTTTTGAGTGTCAAGAGCCATTTGAATATTTATAAAACCATTTGTAGGCCATAGAAAATTATCAATTTAAAGAGCTCTGCCAGTGGGAGGTCATTGTCATCTGTGGTTACCTTGGCAGGAACAGACCAAAATGATTCCATGGGCCTTATACAGTCACTGATCCTGATTTTTCCCACCTTTCTTCAAGAAGAAGTGAATTCTCCTATATAGGTGGGGTCCCTTCCAACATTAGGAGCATAATCTCCAAGGATTAGGGCAATCCCATCTATCAAATATATCCTTCAGAGATTGAGTGTCTGAACTACAGGAGCTGGTCCCTGAATGAGAGAATAAAGAAAACCTTAATTCTGACTTGTTAATAAAATAGCAAAATAATAACTTCTCTCAACCTTTTCAGGCAAGTTATATTTGGATAAATGGCCAGGAAGATCATAGTATCAAACAGTCATACAATATATATATATATTTATTAAGAACCTGCTAATTTCCACATAGTATGCTAAGTGATGGAGATAAAAAATTAAAACAATTCCTAACCTCAAGAAGTTTTCCTCTGTCAGGAAACATCATGTCTTCATATCAGTAAATGTAAAATATAAATATATTCAAGTATATAAAGGTAAAAATTGAGGAGAAGGCTCAGGAATCTGGGGGACATGAGAAAGGCCTCATGTGTTTTATATAAAGTGGCATATATGAGGACTATTAAGGAGAGAGAATTTAAATCTCAAACTAAGGATCTGCTTTCCTCCAAGTATTTTTAGAATATAAATTGATTTTAATAGATGATGTTCAGTTTAATATATTTCATAGATTATTCATTTCTTGAATATCAACCAAATACCAAACACTCTGTTACATGCCATAGAGGTGGAGGAAGGGAAGAATATACAGCAAACTTTGGCGGTTCTAGGTTGATTATATAACATATTATTTCAATTTCTGAAAACTGCATATATTTCTAAACTTTTAGAGATAGATAAATAAGATTCTATATCCAAGTCCAGAAATGATTTAGTGAATGAAGGGGATGCATAAAAATGATGTTTTATGATCAGAAATTTTAGTGCCAGTTGTTTAAATTAATATAGGAGTCACAAGGACACCTTCCAGGAGATGGATTCCCTCAGGAGATAAAAAAGGAGGGAATGTGAAAATGCTTTGGTCCTCTCAATCTATTAGCAAAATCTTGTCTATCTCTCAGTATGCTCTTTCTTACATAGAGACATAAAAACTGTGACCACAACTTCTGCACAGCTTGCCCCACTTCATGAGATTGAATCATATAAGCTTTATAAGAACTATTCAGAGGTGAGCACAAGCCCTAATCTAGCCATAAGAAAATTGTCTTTGAGATGATATTATTAAATCCCCTTTTGAGCACCTGGCTACACCTGTGCTCTGTTACATGATCCAGAAACTCACCCAGTAGCCTGCCTTTCCAGGCCTACTTTACAGAAACATGTTTTATTTTTTTAGAGGGAGAAGGGGATTGTGGAGAAAGGGGAACATATGGAGGATTCACAGATTCTTTCACAACTGGAGTGAAGGACCCTTGAGAATACTGAGGATGGCTGTGGATTTCAGGAATGTTGCCATCATATCAAACACTAATGGAGTAGTTGTAAGGTGTAGCTTGGTTTGATCATACCAATATAGTTAGTATAGAGCATAAAGGAGCTAAAAACAAAACCATGGTGCTGATGGTGAAGGACACAGTCAGTATGGGCTCCTTGTCCCAGGCCTCCTACAGGAACTAGATCAGTCTGCCCAATAAGTTGGTCACTCTTTCATCACCCCAGTCACTTATTTAAATCAAGATGCATATGTGACAAAACTGCAACTATGTTTTTCTAAGGGAAGTCCTCTAATTAGCATAGTAAGCAGAAAGTTTTCCTAGATAGGTCAAACTTCATTTCTTTGAATGGATCCATTTTCTTCTTTAAAATTCTGGATCTATATTTTCTAATTGGTTGTCTTTCTTTTCATAATATTGTTTTTCTTGGATGGCTCATATCTATCTATCCATCCATCCATCTATCTATCTATCTTTCTATCTTGTTTATTTATTTTAATTTTTTTCTCAATTTCTCTCATTTGATTTTTAAAGGTCTTCTTTTAAGTTCTATAAATTCTTTCTGCAAAGGTATGTATTTAATATTACTTTTTGGGAAAAAAGATGCTTTTTGTTACTTCAATGTCCTCCTCTAAAAATCTAAAGACCTTCCCTATCCTCATAGTAACTTTCTATGATTGGGTTTCTTTTTCTTTTTTGCCTGTTCATCTTTTTTTTTTATGAAAACTATTAGTGGGGGGGGGGAATAGTGACAGATAGTGAGATACATCTTCTGGCTAGGATATACTATCCTAGTGAATTTTCCCCTAATTACCAACCAAAAATAAAATGAGCAAAATATCAAATAAGTAGTAAAATTATGTCAGGTCGACTAATTATTGGAAGCCATAGAAGTTCCAGGGAATTTTCAGTATGGCACAAATAGACACTAGTCCACAGCAAATACATTATATGAACATGATATTGTAATAGGTTCATCACTAAAAAGTGATTCTATAAGGAAATTAGAAGAACAAAATATCATCTACCTCTTAGATCTGTGGAGAAGAAAAGTTCTTCTTTGTGACCAAAGAAGAACCAGGGTACATTAGAATATGCAAAAATGGATAAGTTTGATTATACTAAGTTAAAAAGTTTTTGTTGTTAAGTGAAATGAGCAGAACTAGGAGATGATTGCACATGGAAACAACAAGATTAAATAATGATCATTTCTGATGGGTGTGCTTTTTTTTTTTTCAAACAATGAGATGATTCAGATCAGTTCCAACAATCTTGTGATGAAGAGAGCAATCCATTCCCAGAGAGGACTGTGGGAATTGAGTGTGGACCACAATATAACATTTTCACTCTTTCTATTGCTGATTGCTTGCGTTTTTTTTTGTTTTTTCTTTTTGATCTGACTTTTCTTGTGCAGCAAGATAATTATATATATATATATATATATATATATATATATATATATTGTATTTCACATTTTTTTTTAACAAACTTAACATGTATTGGATTACTTGCCATCTAAGGAAGGGGATGGGGGGAAAAAGGGGACAATTTGGAACACAAGGTTTTGCAAGGGTCAGTGTTAAAAAATTACCCATGCATATGTTTTGTAAATAAAAAGCTTTAATGGAAAAAAAAAAAGGTTTTCTATAAACAAAACCAATGCAGAAAGAAAGCAGTAACCTGGAGAAAATTTTTACATCCAAGGGTTCTGATAATGACCTTATTTCTGAAATATATGGAGAACTGATTGATATTTATAAGAATACAAGCCATTTTCCAACTGATAAATGGTCAAAGAATATAAACAATTTTCAGATGAAGAAATTAAAACCATTTATAGTAATATAAAATGCTCTAAATCACTAGTGATAAGAGGAATGCAAATGAAGACAATTTTGAGATACCATTACCCATCTCTCATATTGGCTAAGATGATAGGAAAAGACAATGATAAATGTTGGAGGACATTTGGGAAAACTGGGATGCTAATACATTGTTGGTGAGGTTATGAACTAACCCAATCATTCTGCTAAGCAATGTGGAACTATGCCCAAAGGGCTATCTAACTGTTCATATCCTTTGATCCAGCAATGTCTCTACTAGACCTGTATCCCAAAGAGATAAAAAAGGATAAATAATCCACATGTGCAAAAATATTTGTCACAGTCCTTTTTGTAGCAGCAAGGAACTGAAAACTCAGTGGATGTCCATCAGTTGAAGAATGACTTTATAAGTTATGGGATATCCATGTTATAGAATATTATTGTTGTATAAGAAACAATCAGAAGATTATTTCAGAAAGGCCTAGAGAGACTTACATCAACTGATACTAAGTGAAGTGAGTACATAATATTTCTAGTACTATGCAAGAATACATAGTTCATAGCAACAACAGCAATTTTGGACAACGATCAGTTCTGATGGATGTGGCTCTTTTTATATAGCTTTTTATTTACAAGTTATATGCATGGGTAATTTTACAGCACTGACAACTGCCAAACCTTTTGTTCTACTTTTTCCCCTCCTTCTACCCATTTCCTCCCTCCTATGGCAGATTGACCAATACATGTTAAATATGTTAAAGTATAAATTAAATACAATATAAGTATACATGTCTTAACAGTTATTTTGCTATACAGAAAGATTTAGACTTTGAAATAGTGTATCATTAGCCTATGAAGGAAATAAAAAATGCAAGTGGACAAAAATATAGGGATTGGGAAGTCTATGTAATGGTTCATAGTCATCTCCCAGAGTTCTTTCGCTGGGTATAGCTGATTCAGTTCATTACTGCTCTATCAGAACTAATTTGGTTCATCTCATTCTTGAAGAGGGGATGTGGCTCTTTTCAACAGAGAAGTTAGTTCCAATGGTCTAATGGTTAGGTCCAATGGATGGAGAGAGTCATCTGTACCCAGAGAGAGAACTGTGGGAACTGAGTGTGGATCACAACCCAGTGTTTTCATTTTTATTGTCTTTTTGCATTTTGTTTTTTTCTCATCTTTTCCTTCTTGATCTGATTTTTCTTGTTCATCATGAATTGTGAAAATGTGTATACAAGAATTACACATGTTATCCTATATTGGATTACTTGCTTTCCAGGAGAGTGGGTGAAAGTAAGGGAAGGAGAAAAAAATCAGCACATGAAGTATTTCAAGGATGAATGTTGAAAACTGTACACGTTTTGAAAATAAAGAGCTTTAAAAAATAAAAAAAAATGATAATTCTCCCATAAGTGACAGGCAAAATAAAAAGTGGGCTTACCCACATTTTCTTAAAAAGAAAAATCAATTACAACACAATGCAAACTATTTGGAAAAATATGGAAAGGAATCTTACCAAATTCTTTTCATGATATAGATATTATTTTGATACCTAAAAGCAGGTGGAATCAAAACAAAGAAAGAAAATCATATACCAATTCTCCTAACAAATATTGATGCAAAAATAGTAAAAGAAATATCTGAAAAGAAATTACAGCAAATTAACATTAGGATAACTTATCATAACCAAGTAGGATTTATGGCAGGAATGCAGGACTGCTTCAATAGTAGGAAAACTATTAATATAATTGATTATATCTATAACCAAACTAAGAGAAACCATACAATTATCTAAATAGATGCAGGGAAAAATTAACAAAATCAAACACCTCTTCTGCTTAAAACACTAGAAAGCATAGGAATAAATGAAGTTTTCTTTAAAATGATCAGTAGCTTCTATTTAAAACCATTAGCAAGCATCATATCTAATGGGGATAAACTAGAAGCATTCCCAATAAAATCAGGGATGAAAACACAGTTACCCACTATCACCATTACTATTCAATATTGTATTAGAAATAATAATAAAAAAAATAAAGAACTGAAAAATACCTAAGACTTCCTTCTTAGCTGACATTGACTTAAGTGACTACACCCTGAGTCTGGTCATGCAGTCAGTTTTTGAGCCCTTCTATTATCTACTCTATATCACTTCATCTGGTCCATCAAAATTATATGAGAAACATTATTAAATTGTAGTTGATACATAGGTATGCCATTCCTGCAATATTTGCCTGATCTACTAGTTTAAAAACTGCCAAAAAAGAAATTAGATTAGTATGGTGGAAAATTGTTTTTGATGAATAACATGCAACATTTTATAATTTTAAAGTAATGTACAAGTTACAACAAAGGAAGTTTTGCTCACTCATAATCACTATTTCCTTTCTAAATGTTCATAGCTCATTCTTTTTATGAGAGATCATATAATTTTGCTACAAGTTTGTCATCCTCTTCCTTTTTCTGAATGCTAGGATATTCTCAACTCAATTCTCAACTCCTGCAGTCCTGGAGAACTTCCATTTTCCAAGATTTTCCAAGATCATCAGTGATTTACTGTTGTCTTTTAAAGCTCTTCTAATACTATGGACAATGGTTTACCTGGGCTGACTGACTTGAGCTCCTTTAGGGCAGAAAGATTCTGTTGTTATCTCTTTGCTTGTTTTCAATTTTAATTCTCTGTTAAACTTTTTTTGTCTGTTTTTTCCTTCTCATTCCAGAGATCACTCTTCTTTTCCAAAAAAAAAAGAAAAGAAAAAAAGAAAAAAAAAAAGAAACATTAGAGATGAGCAGCTTGAACTATTATGACCAATAATAATACATCCATGATCCAATTTGTTTTTGATGTATTTCTTTTTGAATGTAAATATATTTATACAATTATCTTGTTACATAAGAAAAATCAGGTCAGAAAGGAAAGAAAATGAGTAAGAAAACAAAATGCAAGCCAACAACAAACAAACAAAAAATGAGAATGTTATGTTGTGATTGACATTCAATTCCCACAGTACTCTCTATATGGTTCTCTTCATCACAAGATCATTGGAACTGCCCTCAATCATTTCATTGTTGGAAAGATAACTAACATTCATCAAAATTAATGATTGTATAATATTGCTATTACCATGTGCAATTACCTCCTGGTTCTGGCATTTCATTTAGCATAAGTTCATGTAAATCTCTCCAGGCCTCTCTAAAACCAACCTGGTTATTGTTTCTTATAGAACAATAACATTCCATAACATTCATTATCATAACTTATTCAGCCATTCTCCAACTGATAAGCATTGACTCAGTTTCTAGTTTCTTGCCACTATAAGAAGGGCTGTCATAAACATTTTTGTACATATGAGTTCCTTTTCCTCCTTTAAGATTTCTTTGGGATTTAGGCCCAGTAAAAACATTGCTGCATCTAAGGGAGCTCTTTGGGCATAGTTCCAAATGCTCCTCAGAATGATTGGATCTGTTCACAATTCCACCAATAATGTATTAGTCTCCTAGTTTTCTCACATCCTTTCTAACATTCTTCATTATTTTTTCCTGTCATCTTAGCCAATCTGAGAGGTGTGTAGTGGTATCTCACAGTTGTCTAAATTTGCACTTCTCTGATCAATACTAATTTAGAGCACCTTTTCATATGATTAGAAATAGTTTCAATTGCTTCATCTGAAAATTGTCAGTTCATATACTTTGATCATTTATTAATTGGGGCATACTTTGAATTCTTATAAATTTGAGTCAGTTATCTATATATTTTAGAAATGATGCCTTTATCTGAACCTTTGAATATAAAAATGTTTTCCCAATTTAATGCTTCCCTTCTAATCATGTTTGCATTAGTTTTGTTTGTACAAAAATGTTTTAACTTAATATAATAAAAATATTTGTTTTGAGTTCAATAATGAGCTCCAGTTCTTCTTTGGTCAAAAATTTCTTCCTTCCTCAGAGATCTGAGAGGTAAACTAACTATCCTATGTTCTTCTAATTTGCTTATAATATAACTCTTTTTTTATAATATAACTCTTTATGTCTAAATCATGAATCCATTTCGACCTTATCTTGGCATATGGTATTAGGTATGGGTCGAGCTCTAATTTCTGCCATACTAGTTTCCTATTTTCCCAGAAGTTTTTGTCAAATAGTGAGTTCTTATCCCCAAAACTGGAGTCTTTGGGTTTGCAACTGCTAGATTGCTATAGTTATTGATTATTTTATCCTGTGAACCTAACCTATTCCACTGATCAATAACAATATTTCTTACCTGACAGCTTCTTTATAATATAGTTTTAGGTTTGACAGAGCTGGCCACCTAACTTGGCATTTTTTTTCATTAATTCCCTTGAAATTCTTGACCTTTTGTTCTTCCAGACGAACTTTATTATTATTTTTTCTAGATCTCTAAAATAATTTCTTGGAAGTTTGATTGGTATGATGTTAAATAAGTAGATTAATTTGGGCAGTATTATCATTTTTATTATATTCATTCGGCCTATCCATGAGCACTTGATATTTTTTCAGCTTATTAGATCTGACTATTTTTGTGCAAAATGTTCTATAGTTGTGTTCATATATTTCTTGACCTTCCCTTGGCTGATAGATTCCCAGGTATTTTCTACTATTGACAGTTATTGTGAATGGAATTTCTCTTTGGATTTCTTGCTGCTGGACTTTGTCGGCAATTCATAAAAATGTTGATGATTTTTGAGGGTTTATTTTCTATCCTGCAACTTTGCTCAAGTTGTGAATTGTTTCCAATAACTTTTAAATTGATTCTTTAAGATTTTCTAAGAATATCATGATATGATCTGCAAAGACTGATAATTTAGTTTCCCCATGACCTACTCTAATTCCTTTAGTCTCTTTTTCTTCTCTTATTGTCAAAAGTAACATTCCCAATACGATATTGAATAGCAATGGTGATACTGGACAACCTTGTTCCACTACAAATCTTACTGGGAATGGTTCTAGTTTGTTCCCATTATATATGATGCTGCTGATGGTTTAAAATAGATGCTAGAGATCATTTTAAGGAAAACTCTTATTTATTCCTATACTCTCTAGGGTTTTTTAATAGGAATGGGTGTTGGATTTTGTCAATTTTTTTTCTACATCTGTTGAGGTAATCATAAAGATTTTGTTAGTTTGGTTATCTATATAGTCAATTATATTAACAGTTTTCCTACAATTGGAAACCAGCCTTGAATTCATAGTATAAATCCTATGCTATCATAGTGTATTAGCCTAGGGATGACTTTCTGTAATCTCATTGTTAATATTTTATTCAAGATTTTTGCATCAATATTCATTAGGGAAATTGGTCTATAATTCCCTTCTCTGTTTTTGTCCTAAACCTGGTTTAGGTATTAGCACCATATCTGTGTCATAAAAGAGAATTTGATAGGACTCCTTCTTTCCCTATTGTTTCAAACAGTTTATCTAATATTGGAATTAATTGTTCTTTAAATGTTTGGTAGAATTCACATGTAAATCCATCCAGCTCTGGAGATTTTTTCTTAGGGAGTTGATTAATAGCTTGTTCTATTTCTTTTTTCTAAAATAGGACTATTTAAATAATTTATTTACTCTTTTGTTAACCTGGGCAATGTATATATTTTTTTGATATAACTCCATTTCACTTAGATTATCAAATTTATTGACATATAGTTGAGCAAAATAACTCCTAATTATTTATCTTATTTCCTCTTCATTGGTGGAAAGTTCTTCCTTTGCATTTTGGAGACTATCAATTTGATTTTCTTCTTTCCCTTTTCTAATCAAATTAACTAAAGGTTTATTTATTTTGTTCTTTTTTTTTCATAAAACCAACTCAGTTTTATTTATCAATTCAATGTTTTTCTTATTTTCAGTTTTATTGATCTCCACTTTTATTTTCAGAATTTCAAATGTGATATTTAATTGAAGGTTTTTAATTTGTTCTTTTTCTAGACTTTTTAGTTGTAAGCTCAATTTATTGATCTTTTTTTTCCTACTTTTTACAAGTAAGCATCTAGAGACATGAAATTTCCCCTAATAACTGCTTTGGCTGCATCCCACACATTTTGGTGTGACGTCTCATTATTGTCACTCTCTTGGATGAAGTATTGATTATGTCTATGATTTTGTTGTTTTATCCATTCATTCTTTAGGATTAAATTACTTAGATTCCAATTAATTTTAGGTCTATTTCCCCCTGTCATATAGCATGCAATCTTTTTCGCATCATGATCTAAAATGCATTTACTGTTTCTGCCTTTGAGGCTTTTGTGACTTATGGTCAATTTTTGTATAGATCCCATGAACTGCCTAGAAAAAAGTAAACGTCCTTCGGTATCCATTCAATTTTCTCCTAAGATCTATCATGCCTATCATGCCTAACTTTGCTAACATTATGTTTACCTCTTAAAGTCTTTATTATTTATTTTGTTGTTGAATTTATCTAGTTCTAAGAGAGAAAGGTTGAGATTCTCCACTATTATAGTTTTACTGTTTATTTCTTTTTGCATCTCTCTTAATTTTTCCTTTAGGAATTTAGATGCTAGCTATACTACTTGGTGCATATATATTTAGTATTGATATTGCTTCATTATCTGTGGGACCCATTAGCAAGATGTAGTTTCCTTCTTCATCTCTTTTAATTAGATCTTTTTTTGCTTTTACTTGATCTGAAATCAGGATTGCTACCTCTGCTTTTTTGTTGTTGTTTTGACTTCACCTGCAGCATAATAAATTCTGTTCCAGCCCTTTATCTGACCTGTGTATGTACCATTCTGCTTTAAATGTGTTTCTTGTAAGTAATATTTTGTAGGATTCTGGCTTTTAATTCAGTCTGTTAACTACTTCTGTTTTATGGGAGAGTTCATCTCATTCAAATTCACAGTTAAAATAATTTATTCTGTATTTCCTGCCATCTTATTTATCTTAAGTTGTGATTTTTTCTTTCTTTTTCCCCTTCCCTCTGCCCCAGTATTTTGCTTCTGATTACCACCTCCCTCAAACAGCTGTCTCCCATTAGTCCCCCATTAGAGTCCCTCCCCCCTTCCCCTACTATTCCTGTTTTACCTTCTATTAGCCTTTCCATTTCTTTACCCTGTTTCCCCTCCTACTTTCCTATATAGTGAGAAAAGTTTCTCTGTGATACCAAATATATCTGATATTCTCTCCTTGAACCAAATCTGATGAGAATAAGATTCACACAATGCTCATCCCCCACCCTTCTTTTCTTCAATAATAATAGGTCTTTGTCTTTTTGTGAGATATAATTTACCTTATTTTACCTCCATTTTCCTCTTTTTACAGCACAATCCCCTTTATCTTAAATTATACTCACATTTTCTAAGTATATCCATAGCATAAATATAGTTCTCATGATTTCTTTCCTTTTTACCTTTTTATGTTTCTCTTGAGTTCTGTATTTAGAGATAATTTTTTGTTGTTGTTCAGCTCAGGTCTTTTCATCAGAAATAGATGAAATTCATCTGTATCATTCAATGTCAATCATCTTCCCTGAAAGATAATGTTCTTTATGGTTGGATAGATTATTCTTGGCAGTAATCCATGTTCCTTTGCCTTTTGGAATTTCAGATTTCAGGGCCTTCAATTCTTTTAAGTGGAAGCTGCTGGGAATTGGGTAATCTTAATTATGACTTCTCAATATTTAAATTGTTTCTTTTTGGCTACTTGTAATATTTTTTCCATGGTCTAATAGTTCTGAAACTTAGCCATAATATTCCTTGATATTTTCATTTTGGGGCTTTTTTAAAGAAGTGATTCATGAATTCTTTCAATGGCTATTTTATCTTCAGATTCTAGGACAGCAGTGCAATTTTCCTTTATGACTTTCTGTAAGATAATGTCTAGGTTCTTTTTATCATCATGGCTTTCAGGAAGTCCAATAATTCTTAGCTTGTCTCTCCTAGATCTATTTTCTAGGTCAGTTATTTTTCCAATGAGTTATTTCATATTTTCTTCTATTTTTTATTTTTTTGTTTTGTTTTGTTTGACTGATACTTGAAATCCATTTGTTCAATACTAATTTTTTATTGCATTATTTTATTCAGTTACCTTTTTAAGCTGTTTCAGTATTTGGCCAATTGAATTGTTTTGTTCTTTGCATTTTTTTTTCATTTCACAAATTCTGTTTTTCAATGAGTTATCTTTTTCATATCTATTTTGTAGGGAGTTACATGATTTCCCCATTTAATCAAATCTTTTTAAATAAGTTTCTTCAGATAATTTGTTTTTCCTTTTCCATACCCACTTGCAAAATCTCATTTCCTTTCCTCATTTTTCCTCTAACTCTCTTTTAAGATAATTTTTGAAATCTTCCAAGAAAACCTCGTGAAATAGGGACCAGTTCATATCTCTTTTAGGGAGTTGATTGGCCTTGAGGAATCTCAGGGTTTGAGGTCTATTCTTTCTTTCCATAAAAATTGTCTATGGTCAGAGTAATTTTTTCTGTTCAAGTTTTTAAATGGTTGAGATCTCCTTTTAAGGAAAAGGAGCAGCAGTTTCTTTAGTTTGTCCTGGAGCCAGTGTTTCTGACTGACTTCTGGTGCTGGGCACAGTCAGGTGCCAAGTTCTTCTAGGGCCCAGAGGCTTACAATTTGCCTTCTTTATTTGCTTTTGGGTATTTTTAACAGCAAATCTGCTAAGGCCATCTTGCAACTAAGACACAATAGCCTAAGAGCCTCACAGAAGATTCCCCAGTGGTCTCTTCAACCCTCTGGCTCCCTGTCCCAGTTTCTTGCCCTAAGCTTCCTGTGCTGCAGTCTGGACTTATAGACTGTCTCCCTGCCCGTTTGAATCTCACCTGTTCTGAGTTCTTCCAAGGTATCTTCTCCTAGGAATGTGTTGTACTCCAGATATTTGTGGTTTCTTTCACTCAAAAATTTGTTTAAAGGCTTATTCTACTGTTGGTTTAAGAGAAAGTCAAATTAAGTCACAGAAAGATGTGTCTGCTCTCAGCCATCTTGGCTCCCTGTCTTCCAATGTATTTATGATGGAAAATGCCATCTGCATCCAGAGAAAGAACAATGGAGACTGAGTGTAGATTAAAGCATTATATTTTCACTTGTTGTTTGTTTGCTTTTTTTCTTTTTCATTTTTCCCCTTTTGATGTAATTTATCTTGTGCAACATGATGAATATGGAAATATATTTTTAGAAGAATTGTACATGTTTCATCTATATTGGATTATTTGCTATTTTAGGAGGAGTAAGAGAGAAAGTGAGAAAAATTTCAAACATAAGGTTTTGCATAGGTGAATGCTGAAAACTATCTTTATATCTGAAAAATAAAATGCTATTTAAAAAAAAAAGAGTCATGGTATTTGCCTGTATATCTTTCTCATTTTATTATGTAGGCAATCAGAATAACCATATGATTTTCTATATACTTTATCAGCAAGTAAGGACAGGTAAAATAATGCCCAGGTATTCTGGACTATTTGGCAGAACTAAGCTATCACATATAAAAACAAAATGCTATTATTAATAATGCAACATTCCCTAATCCCCAATAAATCCCTGATTCAGGGCCTCATAATGGCATGAAGAAGATGCTGTACTGTCAAAGACTATACGGGAGAAAAGTAAACTTTTCTGGTGATTATTAAATAATGGAGCCCTCCAGTACAGGTCTGGCAATAATCTTCTTTTCTTTTCTTATCAGGTTTGTTAAATTTGTTATTGTTCAGTCAATCATATCTGATTCTTTGTGACTACATTTAGGGTTTCCTTGATAAAGATAATAGAGTGACTTTCCATTTCCTTCTCTATCTCACTTTACAGAAGAGGAAACTGAAATAAACAGGGTTAAGTTGCCCAGCTAGTAAGTGTCTGTGGCCAGATTTGACCTGTGGCCAGATGAGCTGTCCTGATTCCAGGACTGGTCTTCTATTCACTGTATTACTTGGCTGCCTAAATCTAAGTTCAAACGTCTTATTACCAAAAGTTGGATTAATGGATAGTGACCTATTAATTTACTCATTCATTCATTCCTTCATTTGTTTTTGACATTATCATTGAGGTATGTGAACTTAAGAAAAAGAACATAGCTTATAATCATGGTATTTCTATATGTTTTATTTTTTGCATTTAAAAACATTTGGAGAAGGAGTTCACAGACTTGACTAGACTGCCAAGAAAGTATATGGAATAATAACAACAATAACAAAATGTTGAGAATTTTTGTATTAATAAATGAAAAAAACTATAATTTGTTAAAGTAGAGAGGGCACTTACATCTCATAAAATCATGAATCATGTTTTAAAGCAGAATAATAATATTCCCAAGAATCCCATTTTCCTCAATTATTATAACTTCACAGAGTAAAGTTAAGAATAAGGATATAATTTTTAATCTTCTTTTCAGTGAGTTTCTTTTTCTTTCTTAGTTTCACAGGAGTACCAAAAAGAACAAAAGGGAAGAAAGATATAAATAAAGGTCTTCAGTAAATCAAATTCAATATTCAATATCAACTATTCAAGGGGATATTCTCCTATATTTCCTTTAGGTTTTGTTTCCAGGTGTGTCTTTCCAGTAAGTAAATCCTTTCTCTGTCTGCCTATATCACTGTTGTCTGTTTTTGACAGCAAGACAGTGAGAGCAGAAAATTCTTCAGATTAACCAGATTTAAAGATCCCCATATTATTATGTCCAATGATCCAATAATAAAATATTATTAATTTGCAAAGATTTTCCTTTCTAAGTTTAGGAGTTACCAGAAAGTAAAAGTAAATCTTCAGGTGGCTGCTCAGAACCATGGAGACCATACTTAGAAAAATGCAGTCACACAGAGTGAGCTTTTAGTTACTTTTCTTTCTTCATCTTGTACACAAATCTTTTCCGTTTTCCTTCCTTCCTTCCTTCCTTCCTTCCTTCCTTCCTTCCTTCCTTCCTTCCTTTCTTCCTTCCTTCCTTCCTTCCTTCCTTCCTTCCTTCCTTCCTTCCTTTTCCTTCCATCCTTCCTTCCTTTTCCTTCCTTCCTTTTCCTTCCTTCCTTCCTTCCTTCCTTCCTTCCTTTTCCTTCCGTCCTTCCTTCCTTCCTTCCTTCCTTTTCCTTCCTTCCTTCTTTCCTTCCTTTTCCTTCCTTCCTTCTTTCCTTCCTTCCTTCCTTCCTTCCTTCCTTCCTTCCTTCCTTTCCTTCCTACATGGGCATATATATCAGAACAGAGCCTTCACTGCTTGTACAATTGTAAAAAGCAGGTCCAATAACATTCTCCATATAAGCCCAGCATGGTGTTTAAAAATACAAGTAGTAAAACATCATTTTTTCTTCTTCTTCTTCCTCCTCCCCTTTTCCAGGGCTTGTCTAGGTTTCATCAGTATAAATGCCAGATGGAGAGTGACTGGTTTTAACTCATGGATGGAAACATGCCAAGGAGGGAGAGACTGCAGTTTGAACTAATCTTCAAATGGAAGAGGGGGAGACATCAGCAGCCCCCTGGAGGATTTGAAAAACATATTTACACCTCCTGCTATGCCAACAGTGACAGCAATACAAATCATTGATGTGTACAGACAGCAAGATGGAAACATATTTAACTGAGTGGAAATTAGAAACAGCCACTACCCATAGCACCTCATGAAAAAGGTACTTTAATAAGCTCTTTTCCCACCCTCCTCTTATAATTTTGGTAATCTGGGGATATCTGACATCTTTCTATGTTAAGGCCTTTCTTTTTTTCTTTAATTTAGCAAAATTTATTGAGTTGGCAAGGCCTCTCTTTTGACTTCCTTTTAACTTCCACCTTAGTCTTCCCTGAGAAATGAGAAACTATTGTTTACAATTCTTCAGTAGAGAATAGAAGTGACATATTGGAGTTGGCAGGGTAATGAAGGTCTGAACTTTGTGTCAGCAAAATGTCTGGCTCTCACTTAGGAAGAACTGAGTCCATGGAGACATCACTCTGGAGTAGCCATAATAATCCATTATTCTCTTTTGCTTCTGCCTCTGTTCCTTCATATCCAGGGCATGAAGTTTGATTACTACTGGAAAGATTCTCATTTCCTAAAAGTAAACTTTGTTCTTTGTCTTTGACTCACTTCTGGCAGAGCTGAAACTAGAACAGAGTGACTGAGGTTTTACTCCATGGTGAAAATAGAGAAAAGCCTTTCTTCAACTAATGGTCTTTTAATCTTCTGGTCCACTGTTTCTATGTTTCTCTGCTTGAAATATCAGAAGTATTAGTTATCACTTTGTCCTTGATATTGGTAATTTGTCATCAGAATGTTAGCATCTGCCAACAGAACTTTGAACATATGAACAATATTTGGATAGATATGTGGCTATAAACCCATCTGTCCCAAAATAAGCATCATCTCTCTGGTGGTAGTATATCTATGCTTACTCATATGTGCTATAGAGTTGTATCTTAGATAGTATTCTTCAAACAATAATACTTATTTTTTTTAGCATTTGAGGGGACATTATAAGGTACTCATTTTAAATTTAATTAAAGAGAATAATTCCATATTTCACAAATTTAATAAGATGTAAGCCAGGAATAAAATTCAGATGTCCTGTTTTCCAGTCCAATATTCTCTCCACCATAGTATAATGCTTTGGAGTATAGTATAGTCACTCAGGTGTTTCATTCATGGTGTTTCAGAATGTATGAACTCTCAGTGTAATAATTTGTTATTGTTGTTTGGTCATTAAATCACATTTAGCTTTTCATGACCCTATAAATCATAGCGTGTCACTACTGTCCAAGGAGTTTTCTTGGCAAAGATTCTGGAGTGGCTTTTCATTTCTTTCTCCAATAAAATAAAGCAAGCAGAGATTAAGTGAGGATCCCAGAATCACACAAATAGTAAATGCCAGAAGCTAGTTTTGAACTCAGGTATTCCTGACTTCAGGCCCAGAGTTCAAGTTCACATACCATCCCTCAAGTTGATATATTTCCAGATACATAAAGCCAATACCTTAAATATCCCACACAACAGTAATGATCCCTGGTACATAATGATCTGGAGTCACTTTGGTCAATTCTGGGCTTTGAGGGAGGACTATTCTCTCCTGGTGACCGGCAGCTATGCAGTTATTCAGCAAGGCATTTAAAAATGGAAAAGATATGTCTGCCATTTATGTGAAAAATAAGAAAAATCTGGAGATTTTATGCAATCCTTTATGCAATCAGGTTAAGTAACATCCCAAGTTCAGTAGCTAAGCAACCTATAATGACACCATTTCCCCCTATATAATGTGGCACAAGTTTGAAAAATTATTGAATTGCAAGTGTAGAGATCTGTGTTCTGATCCAGACTTGATACATACTAGTTATCTGATTTAATTGTATTTTTTTTTTTTTGCTGAGACAATTGGGATTAGGATTGACTTGCCTAGGTTCACACAGCTAGGAAGTTTTAAGTGTCTGAGACCAGATTTGAACTCAGGTCCTCCTGACTTCAAGGCTAGTGCTCTACCCACTGTACCTAGATGCTCCTAGTTATCTAATTTAGTATCACCATTTTTCCTTTCTGAATGCTATTCTCATTTTGGATTAGTGCAAATTATTTGTAGTGTCACTTTTAGCTAAAACAAAGAACAAAAAACAAAAAAGGAACCCCAAACCACTACCACTATCACCACTACCACCACCACCACCACCAAACCCTATGATTCAATGAATTAGTCAAAGGATGTTACCATCTCTCTTCCATACATATCCTTCAGGTTTCATGATGTTTCTTTATGAATTTTTTTATTTGAAATTTGGCCCATCATTAGTCTTTTTTTAAAGAATTATAACTTTTTATTGACAGAACATAAAGCCTGGGTAATTTTTTACAACATTATCCCTTGCACTCACTTCTGTTCCGACTTTTCCCTTCACTCCTTCCACCTCCTCTCCTAGATGGCAAGCAGTCTTATACATGTTAAATATGTTACAGTATATCCTAGATACAATATATGTGTGCAGAACTGAATAGTTCTCTTGTTGCACAGGAAGAATTGGATTCAGAAGGTAAAAATAACATGGTAAGAAAAATAAAAATGCAAACAGTTTACACTCATTTCCCAGTGGCCTTTCTTTGAATGTAAGTGCTTCTGTCCATCATTGATCAATTAGAACTGAGTTAGATATTCTCTTTGTTCAAGCAATCCACTTCCATGAGAATGCATCCTCATACAGTATCATTGTTGAAGTATATAATGGTCTCCTGGTTCTGCTCATTTCACTTAGCATAAGTTCATGTAAGTCTTTCCAAGTCTCTCTGTATTCATCCTGCTGGTCGTTTCTTACAGAACAATAATATTCCGTAACATTCATATACCACAATTTACCCAACCATTCTCCAATTGATGGGCACCCATTCATTTTCCAGTTTCTAGCCACTACAAACAAGGCTGCCACAAACATTTTGGCACATACAGGTCCCTTTCCCTTCTTTAGTATCTCTTTGGAATATAAGTCCAACAGTAGCACTGCTGGATCAAAGGGTATTTACAGTTTGATAACTTTTGGGCATAATTCCAGATTGCTCTCCAGAATGGTTGGATTTGTTCACAACTTCACCAACAATGCATCAGTGTCCCAGTTTTCCTGCATCCCCTCCAACATTCATCATTATTTTTCCTGTCATCTTAGCCAATCTGACAAGTGTGTAGTGGTATCTCAGAGTTGTCTTAATTTGCATTTCTCTGATCAATAGTGATTTGGAACACTCTTTCATATGAGTAGAAATAGTTTCAATTTCATCATCTGAAAATTGTCTGTTCATATTCTTTGTTATCGATTAGAGAATGGCTTGATTTCTTATAAATTGGAGTCAATTCTCTATATGTTTTGGAAATGAGGCCTTTGTCAGAACCTTTAACTTTGAAAATGTTTCCCTAGTTTGGTGCTTCCCTTTTAATCATGTCTGCATTAGTTCTGTTTGTACAAAGGCTTTTTTAATTTGATATAATCAAATTTTCTATTTTGTGATCAATAATGACCTCTAGTTCATCTTTGGGTGAACTTCTTCCTCCTCCACAAATTTCTTCCTCCTCCACAAGTCTGAGAAGTAAACTATCCTATGTTCCTCTAATTTATTTATAATCTTGTTCTTTGTACCTAAATCATGGACCCATTTTGATCTTATCTTGATGTATGGTGTTAAGTGTGGGTACATGCCTAGTTTCTGCCATACTAATTTCCCGTTTTCCCAGTAGTTTTTGTCAAATAATGAATTCTTATCCCAAAAGTTGGGATCTTTGGGTTTGTCAAACACTAGATTGCTATAGTTATTGACTATTTTGTCTTGTGAACCTAACTTGTTCCACTGATCAACTAATCTATTTCTTAGCCAATAGCAAATGGTTTTGGTGACTGCTGCTTTATAATATGGCTTTAGATCAGGTACAGCTAGGCCTTCATTTGATTTTTTTTCATTAATTCCCTTGAGATTCTCAACCTTTTGTTTTTCCATTATGAATTTTGTTGTTATTTTTTCTAGATCATTAAAATAATTTCTTGTGAGTCTGATTGGTATAGCATTAAATAGATAGATTAGTTTAGGGAGTGTTGTCTTGTTTATTATAATATTCACTCAGCCTATCCAAGAGCACTTAATATTTTTTCCAATTATTTAAATCTGACTTTATTTGTGTAGAAAGTGTTTTATAATTTTGCTCATATCATTCCTGACTTTCCTTTGGTAGATAGATTCCCAAATATTTTATGCTATCGACAATTATTTTGAATGGAATTTCTCTTTGTATCACTTGCTGTTGGAATTTGTTGGTGATATATAAAAATGCTGAGGATTTATATGGATTTATTTTGTATCCTTCAACTTTGCTAAAGTTATGAATTATTTCTAATAGCTTTGTAGTAGAATCTCTGGGGTTCTTTACATATACAATCATATCATCTGCAAAGAGTTATAGTTTGGTTTCTTCATTACCTACTCTAATTCCTTTAATCTCTTTCTGGACTCTGCCGAGGCTAGTGTCTCTAATACGATATTGAATAATAATGGTGATAGTGGGCAACCTTGTTGCACTACTGATCTTACTGGGAAAGGTTCCAGTTTTTCTCCAGTTCATACGATGCTTACAGATGGTTTTAAATATATGCTCCTGATTATTTTAAAGAAAAATCTATTTATTTCTATCCTCTTAAGTGTTTTTATTAGTAATGAGTGCTGGACTTTATCAAATGCTTTTCCTGCATTTATTGAGATGATCATATGATTTTTGTTAATTTGGTTATTGATATAATCAATTGTGCTAATAGTTTTCCTAATATTGAACCAGCCCTGCATTTCTGGTATAAAACCTACTTGGTCATAGTGTATTATCCTGGGGATGATATTCTGTTATCTTTTTGCTAATATTTCACTTAAGATTTTAGCATCAATATTCATTAGGAAGATTGGTCTATAATCTTCTTTCTCTGTTTTCATCCTACCTGGTTTAGGTATCAGTACCATGTCTTTGTCATAAAAGGAATTTGGTAGCACTCCTTCAATCCTTATTTTTTTCAAATATTTCATATAACATTAGAGTTAATTGTTCTTTAAATGTTTTATAGAATTCACATGTAAATCCTTCCGGTCCTGGGAATTTTTTCACAGAGAGTTGGTTAATTGCTTGTTCTATTTCTTCTTCTAAAATGGGACTGTTTAGTCTATTTACTTCCTCCTCTGTTAATCTGGGTAAGCTATATTTTTGAAAGTATTCTTCCATTTCATTAAGTTATCAGATTTTTTGGCATAACGTTGGGCAAAGTAACTCCTGATTATTGCTCTAATTTCCTCTTCATTAGTGGCGAGTTCTCCCTTTTCATTTTTAAGACTAATAATTTGATTTTTCTCTTTCCTTTTTATAATCATATTTACTAAGGGTTTGTCTATTTTGTAGTTTTTTTCATAGAACCAACTCTTAGTTTTATTAACTAATTCAATAGTTTTTTTTTTACTTTCAATTTAATTGATCTGTTCTTTTTATTTTTAGAATTTCAAGTTCAGTGTTTGATCGGGGGTTTTTAATTTGTTCCTTTTCTAGCACTTTTAGTTACAAGCCCAATTCATTGACCTTCTCTTTCTCTATTTTATGCAAGTAGTCCTCTAGAGATATGGAATTTTTCCTTATTACCGCTTTGGCTGCATCCCACACATTTTGGTACATCTCATTATTGTCATTTTCCTGGGTGAAGTTATTAATTATGTGTATGATTTGCTGTTTCACCCAATTATTCTTTAGTATGAGATTATTTAGCTTCCAGTTATCTTTTGGTCTATTTTCCCCTGGCTTTTTATTGAATGTAATTTTATCTTTGGTCTTCAGTTTTCTTACTATAAAAAGAGTAAGTCTAGGACAGAGAAAAACAAAAATACCTTCTAATCAATGACTAGTTAACAAATATTTATTAAGTATTTATTGAATGCCTGACATTGTGGAAAGGAAAAGAAAGGAAAAAAGAAAATAAAACAAAGAAAAGAGAGGAATAACAAAACAAATAGAAAAAAAAGAAAAAATATTGCTCTGGAAAGGCTTATATGAAAATGAGAGAGATTACATACAAAGACCTATGTACAAAGAAGATATATACAAGAAAGACTGGTGGTAATCTCAAAGGGAAGTTTCTAGAATTAAGAGAACAAGGAAAAACTTTTAGTAGGAACTACATTTTTTGCTGGGAATTGATTGGATCTAGTTAAGCTACAAAGGAGAGATGAGAAATGGGAGTATTGTAGACATTGGAGCTAATCAGAGTAAATTTATCACGTCAAAAAATGGAGTATCTTGTACAAGGAAGACCAGCTACCAGTATCTAGCTCAAACTTTAAGGTTTTTGTCATCCTACATATTATATTTTGAAGAGTCTCGATAGGTTGGCTTAAAATCTATCACAAAATCATTCATCATGTATTTATAAAATATTCCAGAATTCAAAACACTGTGCTAAATGGTTAGGATTAAGAGAGGGAAAAAAGACATAATCCTCTTCTTTAAGAGATTAAAGCCTAAGCCCTTTTTGTAGTGGCTAGAAACTGGAAACTGAATGGATGTCCATCAGTTGGAGAATGGCTGAATAAATTGTGATATATGAATATTATGGAATATTACTGTTCTGTAAGAAATGACCAACAGGATGATTTCAGAAAGGCCTGGAGAGACCTACATGAACTGATGCTGAGTGAAATGAGCAGGACCAGGAGATCATTATATACTTCAACAACAATACTACATGATGACCAGTTCTGATGGACCTGGCCATCCTCAGCAATGAGATCAACCAAATCATTTCCAATGGAGCAGTAATGAACTGAACCAGCTACGCCCAGAGAAAGAACTCTGGGAGATTACTAAAAACCATTACATTGAATTCCCAATCCCTATATTTATGCCCACCTGCATTTTTGATTTCCTTCACAAGCTAATTGTACAATATTCCAGAGTCTGATTCTTTTTGTACAGCAAAATAACGTTTTGGTCATGTATACTTATTGTGTATCTAATTTATATTTTAATGTATTTAACATCTACTGGTCATCCTGCCATCTAGGGGAGGGGGTGGGGGGTAAGAGGTGAAAAATTGGAACAAGAGTTTTGGCAATTGTTAATGCTGTAAAGTTACCCATGCATATAACCTGTAAATAAAAGGTTATTAAATTAAAAATAAAAAATAGAAAAAAAGAGATTAAAGCCTAAAACAGGACACAATAAATATATAACATTTTTGGTACATAAAATATGTAATAAATAGGAATATAATATATAAACACAAACACATAAATATTTATATACTATATTATGCATATAAATACAATATTTATCAGCTCTATTATATATAATATGCTAATACATAATTTCTATTCTGTATTTACATTATATTGTAACAATGTATAATATAGTAATAGATAAAATGTATATACGTTAATGATATAATTTATACATTATGTCATATGAGCATGTGTATTTCCGTAAATATGTATATACATATAAATATATAGATACATAAATACATATATAAATATATAGATAAATACATAGATTGAAGGAATAAATTGAGCCCAATATGTTGAGATAGATTGTTGAATATGTAGAGCTATCTAGAAAATCACTTAAGATGTATATACACAGAAAAAGCATCAATTAAAAAAGTACTTTAAAAATGCACAAAAGAAAACTAGAGAAGCATGCAATGTAATAGTTTTATAATTCTCTCTCTAAATTTAAAATATACTCTATAGATAATTTCTTTTAAAAAACATATTAAAAACTATATAATTTCTTTCCTGTTCTTATATGCATATTGTTATTTATTAATGTCATAGTTAAAAAAGGAAATTAAAGAAGATGAGAAGGAGGAGGAAAATTCCTATAGATAGAACTTGTTTTGTCAAGGAGACAAAGAGATAGGCTATTTTCAAATGCAGATTTTGCAAGGGGCATGGCCTCCTCAAAGGAAAAGATTCTTGTTCTGCCCTATAATCCTGTGTCTCACACCCTGCCCAACCCCCTCCTCCCCCTATCCCTCATACTCCTTGGTTAATGGGAAAAGAAGTCAGGATTAGATGCCATTTTATATATCACTTCCCTTTTCCTGTAGGAAGCTCAGCCTATTTTTCTACTAGTTGCTATATATTTCTCTTCTTTCTCATTTTAAAGTGCATCCTGAAACTACCTTCTGTAATTACACAATTACAGTCTAGTGGATGTGAATTTCAGTTCTGGCTCTATTACTTAGTGTTCCTATGAACTAAAGCAAAATAATTTCAGTTGTTTGCTCCTTAGTCTCTTCACCTGTACAATGAAAGGATTGCTCAAGATATTCTTCATGATTTCTTCTAATTCCATTTGTGATTCTGATTATCTTCTCATATTCCTTTTACTTTCTGCTATTCAAAGAAGTCTAGCTTTTTCTTGAACACACTATATGTCTTTTTTTTTTTTTTTTTTTTTTTTAGCTTAATAGCCTTTTATTTACAGGTTATATGTATGGGGAACTTTACAGCATTGACAATCACCAAACCCCTTGTTCCAATTTTTCCCCTCCTTCCCCCCACCCCCTCCCCCAGATGGCAGGATGACCAGTAGATGTTAAATACATTAAAATATAAATTAGATACACAATAAGTATACAGAACATACTATATGTCAAAAAATTGTCTTTTTTGTCATGTAACCATAGATAACATTTATCATCTATTTCAATTCTTTCATTTAGTAGGTATAGATAATTGTGGCCTGGATAGGTTAAGTGATTTGCCTCATTAGTAGCAGAGGTAGGGCTAGGACTCAGGTCTCCTAATTCCTACTCCAGAACTGTTTCACCTATATCATTCTTCTTGGTATCATTCCTGATAGGAGAATTCTCTCTCTCCCTTTCCCTCTCCCTCTATCTACCTCCCTCCCTCCTTCCCTTCCCCTTTCTCTCTGTCTGTCTGTCTGTCTCTCTCTCTTTCTCTCTCTTTCACATACACACACACACACACACACACACACACACACACAATACATATACACTTTTTAAACCCATTTTTTCACCAAATGTTACATTTAAATATTTTGAGGAAAACAAATTGCAGTTAATAAAATTAAAAGGAAAAATTCAAAATGGTAGCAGTAAAATATATAGAATGTTTATAAATATATTATTTGGCTAAAAGGAGGCTCTATACTATGTGTTATTATGTAGTTTCTATAATGACATCAGGAATATTTTCCCATAGTCATACTTAACAGTTTTCCAAGGCAATCTTGGAAGGAGTTAAAGTAAGAAAATAGCTGGCAGTTTATTCACTTTCTTTTAAAACCAAAAGATTTTCATTAGTGCAGAACAACATGTAACAAAAGTGTCAGTCTCATAACTGAGCTCACCCCTGCACTGCCCAGAAGCCAAAACAATGTGGTATCAACTTGTTGTGTATTTCTCCTACAATCTCTTTACCACTAACATTATTGTATACTTTGAAGCAGTATGTGGGAGGTGTGCACATAAATTCTCATTAACACTTAACAAAATCCATGCTTATGAATAGTCAGCTTCACTCATCAAAACAAAGAAAAAAATAAAAAAGACTACAAAGTAGAATAAGGTTTCATCCCTGTTCCTCTTACTTATTTTTTCTTAAACCCTAAATTTATTCTCTTGCTAGGAAACTTCACTCCTAGCCTACATGCATATTTAAAAGGTATAGAAAGGAACAATTTTATTATTTTCTTCATGTTACCTTAAAATTGTTTACTAAAAGCTATATCTCAAATTAAAACTACAATGGAAAAAATTCTTTGTTGGATATTTCAAACTCAAATATATAATTTGCTATTTTGCCTTCTGAAATCCTACTTTTGACTGTTTCATCTCACTTTCTTCAGTCTAAATTTAAAACAGCTGGTGGGTGACCAGAGTCAAGATGGCAGTATACAGGTAGGAAACCAACAAAACTCTTCCAATATTCACCTTCAAATAACTTTAAAATAGCTTTTTAAATAATATTTTGGAATAGCAGAACCAACAAAAAATAAGAGTTGTCCAGACTCTTATTGTCCAGACTAAGATGACTTAGGAAGTTGACAATAGATATTTGTGACATTGGGATTTGGATTGGTCTACCTAAACCAGGTAGGTTGAAAACAGAGAAAGAAAAGTATAGACCAATCTCCCTAATGAATATTGATGCTAAAATCTTAAATAAGATATTAGCAAAAAGACTACAGAAAATCATCTCCATGATAATACACTATGATAAAGTAGGGTTTATACCAGGAATGCAGTGCTGGTTCAATATTAGGAAAACTATCAATATAATTGGCCATGTTAATAACCAAATTAACAAAAACCATATGATCATCTCAATAGATGCAGAAAAAGCATTTGACAAAATCCAACATCCATTCCTATTAAAAACACTTGAGACTATAGGAATAAATGGACTTTTCCTTAAAATAATCAGCAGCATCTATTTAAAACCATCAGTAAGCATCATATGTAATGGAGACAAACTTCAACCATTCCCAATAAGATCTGGAGTGAAACAAGGTTGCCCACTATCACCGTTACTATTTAATATTGTATTAGAAATGCTAGCTTTGGCAATAAGAGCTGAGAAAGAGATTAAAGGAATAAGAATAGGCAATAAGGAAGCCAAATTATCACTCTTTGCCGATGACATGATGGTATACTTAGAGAACCCCAGAGATTCTACTAAAAAGTTATTAGAAATAATCCACAGGCTAGAAACTGGAAACTGAATGGATGTCCATCAGTTGGAGAATGGCTGAATAAATTGTGGTATATGAAAATTATGGAATATTACTGTTCTGTAAGAAATGACCAACAGGATGATTTCAGAAAGGCCTGGAGAGACTTCTACACGAACTGATGCTGAGTGGAAATGAGCAGGACCAGGAGATCATTATATACTTCAACAACAATACTAGATGATGACCAGTTCTGATGGATCAGGCCATCCCAGCAACAAGATCAACCAAATCATTCTAATGGAGCAGTAATGAACTGAACCAGCTATACCCTAGAAAAGAACTCTGGGAGATGACTAAAACCTATTACATTGAATTCCCAATCCCTATATTTATGCACACCTGCATTTTTGATTTCCTTCACAAGCTAATTGTACAATAATTCAGAGTCTGATTCTTTTTGTAGAGCAAAATAATGTTTTGGTCATGTATACTTATTATGTATCTAAGTTGTGTTTTAATGTATTTAACATCTACTGGTCATCCTGCCATTTAGGGGAGGGGGTGGGGGGGTAAGAGGTGAAAAATTGGAGCAGGAGGTTTGGCAATTGTTAATGCTGTGAAGTTACCCATGTATATATCCTGTAAATAAAAGGCTATTAAATTAAAAAAAAAAAAAGAAGTTATTTACCCATTAAAAAAAAAAAAAAAAAAAAAGAAATAATCCACAACTTTACCAAAGTTGCTGGTTATAAAATAAACCCACATAAGTCATCAGCATTCTTATATATCACTAATAAAATCCAACAGTCAGTGTTACAAAGAGAAATTCTATTTAAAGTAACTACTGATAATATAAAATATTTAGGAATCTATCTGCCAAGGGAAAATCAGAAATTTTATGAGGAAAATTACAGACCACTTTTCACACAAATTAAGTCTGATCTAACCAATTGGAAAAATGTTAAATGCTCTTGGATAGGGCGAGCAAATATAATAAAGATGACAGTATTATCTAAACTAATCTAGTGCTGTACCAATCAGACTCCCAAAAAACTATTTTAATGACCTAGAAAAAATAACAACAACATTCATATGGAAAAACAAAAGGTCAAGAATTTCAAGGGGATTAATGAAAAAAAAAATCAAATGAAGGTGGCTTAGCTGTACCAGATCTAAAATTATATTATAGAGCAGCAGTTACCAAAACCATTTGGTATTGGCTAAGGAATAGATTAGTTGATTAGTGGCATAGGTTAGGTTCAAGGGATAAAACAGTCAACAACTATAGCAACCTAGTCTTTGACAAACCCAAAAACCTCAGCTTTTGGGATAAGAACTTACTGTTTGATAAAAATTGCTGGGAAAATTGGAAACTAATAAGGCAGAAACTAGGCATTGATCACTAAACACTGTATACCAAGATAAGGTCAAAATGGGTTCATGACCTAGGCATAAAGAATGAAATTATTAATAAATTAGAGGATCACAGGATAGTTTACCTCTCAGACCTGTGGAAGGGGAAGGTCTTTATGACCAAAGCAGAACTAGAGATCATTACTGATCACAAAATAGAAAATTTCGATTATACCAAACTGAAAAGTTTTTGTACAAACAAAACTAATGCAGACAAGATTAGAAGGGAAGCAATAAACTGGGAAAAGTTTTACAGTCAAAAGGTTCTGATAAAGACCTCATTTCCAAAATATATAGAGAATTAACTCTAAGTTATAAAAAAATCAAGCCATTCTCCAATTGAAAAATGGTCAAAGGATGTGAACAGACAATTCTCAGATGAAGAAATTGAAACTATTTCTAGTCATATGAAAAGATGCTCCAAGTCATTATTAATCAGAGAAATGCAAATTAAGACAACTCTAAGATACCACTACACACCTGTCAGATTGGCTAAGATGACAGGAAAAAATAATGATGATTGTTGGAGGGGATGCGGGAAAACTGGGACATTGATGCATTGTTGGTGGAGTTGTGAACGAATCCAACCATTTTGGAGAGTAGTTTGGAACTATGCTCAAAAAGTTATCAAACTGTGCATACCCTTTGATCCAGCAGTGTTACTACTGGGATTATATCCCAAAGAGATTATAAAGAAGGGAAAGGGACCTGTATGTGCACGAATGTTTGTGGCAGCCCTTTTTGTAGTGGCTAGAAACTGGAAACTGAATGGATGTCCATCAGTTGGAGAATGGCTGAATAAATTGTGGTATATGAAAATTATGGAATATTACTGTTCTGTAAGAAATGACCAACAGGATGATTTCAGAAAGGCCTGGAGAGACTTACACGAACTGATGCTGAGTGAAATGAGCAGGACCAGGAGATCATTATATACTTCAACAACAATACTAGATGATGACCAGTTCTGATGGATCAGGCCATCCTCAGCAACGAGATCAACCAAATCATTTCTAATGGAGCAGTAATGAACTGAACTAGCTATGCCCTGAAAAAGAACTCTGGGAGATGACTAAAAACCATTACATTGAATTCCCAATCCCTATATTTATGCACACATGCATTTTTTATTTCCTTCACAAGCTAATTGTACAATAATTCAGAGTCTGATTCTTTTTGTACAGCAAAATAACGGTTTGGTCATGTATACTTATTGTGTATCTAATTTATATTTTAATATATTTAACATCTACTGGTTATCCTGCCATCTGGGGGAGGTGATGGGGGGTAAGAAGTGAAAAATTGGAACAAGCGGTTTGGCAATTGTTAATGCTGTAAAGTTACTCATGCATATAACCTGTAAATAAAAGGCTATTAAATAAAAATAAAAATAAAAAAAAGAAGAAAAAAAAGACAAGAGCTGAACAAAAAGTATGATCTTCAAATACAGAACTCAAAAGAAGCATAAAAAGATAATAAGGGGAAAAAACATTTTTAAAAGATTAACAAGCTTGGCTTATTATAAAGGAAGATCATTTGTAGCTTTCTAAGCATGTTAGCCAATACTCCTTTATTTCAGGAAGTCCAAGAATCATTGTAAATATCATTAGTCTGCGCAGTTTGCCTTCCTTTCCACACTCCTATGCTTCTTCCAGGAAAAAAAATCCCTGTGGTTTGATATTCAATGAAGTTTGACAAAGGGATGTGACCCATTAAAAATCTTTTAGTCATCTGTCTTTTATCCATCTTGTAGTAGACACCTTTTCAGTATTTCCTTTTGCAATACCAGCAGGAAAATAGATTGCCCAAGTAGTCACTGAATTCCTTATATAAGCTATTGCAATTATGGATGTGCCACATGCAAAACAATAGATAATGGATTTGCATATACTTCTGAACATTTTACACACTTTTGTGCACGGTATCAGATTTTACACACCACTGGCATACCCTTTAATCCTCAAGGACAGGCAATTATAGAGAGGAGAAACAGAGACATCAAAATGCTCTTCCAAAAACAAAAGAAAGCAGGATTACAGGTAGCCCTAGAGAACTTCTAAACTTGGCCTTTTATACTATTTTTTAAAATTTTTGATGGAAATGCACTGGGTCTGGCAGACAGGTTTTATAATCCAGAGGAAGAGCAGTGTCCAGTGTGAGCAGCTCCAATATCATTAGATAATCACTAGGTGATATGGAGAGATCCAGAAAGTAGTGAATTGAAGGGACCAGATAGGTTAACTGCTTGGGGGAGAGGGCTTGCTTGTATCTCTATAGATAAAGAAGGTATCAGATGGATGCCAATGAGCTGTATTCATCTTGTCTATTGAAGAAAAATAGAAATAGAAACAAAGGAGAAGACCCAAGTAACATCTGATGGGTCCATCTTGTACCACTGAAAGAGCATGGCAGTTAACCCTATGTGTATGACAACTGACTCATGAACATCCACAATTGTTAATGAGACTGATACAGGACTTCAAAACTTGCAGAAATTATTGGATTTCCTGACATGAAGTAATGGACAATGGATAGGTTTTGGACTACCTGCTGCTGCTGCTGCTGCTGCTGCTGCTGCTGCTGCTTGGCTTCTGAAGGAGGTATATATGTAATTGTTATTTATATATCCTCCTTCTATGACTCATGGAAATCTTTTATAATATGTTGATTCATATTTGTTTGTTACATTACTACTTGCTTATGTAATACCTCCCATGTTGATGGATTTATGTATATCTGTTTTAACTAAAACAAAAGAAAGTGGGAGATGTAGGGGGCTGCAGATAGTGGGAGAACTCTGTTTAAGATATAAGACCCTTTAGCCCAGAAGGAACCTGCTGATAGTATCTAGTTTGGCTACTCAGCTCCCTTTGGTGTTCTTATCCTTTTTGAGAAGTCAAGGAGGGTGTAATCACCTGTGTTCTACTTGAAGCAAGGGATACTTACAGTAAAGAGAGACATTCACATATCAATAGCAGGATGCTTATAGTGAGCACTTGCCCACTGTTCTGTGGTGATGTAATGTTACTATAGTTATCACTTGCTCAGTGTGATGTGATAATATAATGATTCTATAGTTGGCACATGCTCACTGTGCTATAGTGATATAATTGTTCTAAGATATTTAAAGGCTGAGAGGACTTGAAATAAATAGACTTCATCTTTGACCATCCTTGTGGTTCTCCTGCCTCCTTCACTCCTCCAATAAGACCAAGGTTGGTCCTGAGATCCTCCAGAAAGTTAGTTTGGATGGTATATTTTGGCATGCCAATTTGGGTCTCTAGAAATCACTCTATGTTTTGGTGCCTGAACAGTAATATCTAACAGGACACTACAGGTATTTTACATTTTCTTCTAGGTTTTCTTTTCTTTTCTTTCTTTCTTTCTTCTCTTTTTTTTTGCTCAACTGATTCTTGATGTCTCATTGAGTCATTCATTTACATTTTTTCAGTTCTAATTTTTAGTGAATTATTTTCTTCAGTTACCTTTTCCTTTCTTTTTGTATTTGGCCAATTGAATTTTTACATGACTTGTTTTGCTCTATGGGTTGATTTATTCCATTTCACAAATTCTGCTTTTTAAGGAGTTGTTTCCTTTTTTCCATTTCACAAATTCTGTTTTTCAGGTACTTGCCTTATTTTTCTATTTTGTCAAATCTATTTTGTAAGTAGTTATGTGTTTTTTTTCATTTCACTAAATCTATTTTGTAAGAAGTTTTAAGAACTGTCTTCAATGTTCTCATTTACTTTACCTATTTTTCTTCTAGCTCTCTTTTAACATCCTTTGTTTAATTCTTCCAAGAGAGCCTTATGGTGGGAAATTTTATACCTTCTGGGGTTTATTGAAAAATTTTTGTTTCTAAGTTTAAATCTATTCTTTTTTTTCAAAATTAGGCGAGTTTTTTTTTAATTTTAAAAGTTAAATCTTATTTCCAAAGGTTGCCCAAACCTTCCAAAAAAGTTTCTGGATCAGGAGTAAAATAATTTTTGGAGGGGGGTCCGAAATTTCATTTTTACTTTTACTTTTTAATTTTTTTTTAAATTCTTTTTTTTTTTTCTCTTTTTCCAATGAATCTGTGGTCTCCTGTAATTCCTCTTCCCAACCCAAAGGTTTTTTTTAAAGTTCCTTTTCTTTTTTTTGCCATTGAAAACCTTTTTGGAATTTTCTTTATTTCCTTAAATTGTTTTAAGATTTTTTCCTTCACCCAAAAACTGTTTTAGGCTGGTTTTTTTTATTTTGAAAATTAAAAAAAAATTTTTCTATTTTATTTTAAAAAAATTTTTAAAAACTAATAATTAAATATTTTCTACCTTTAAATTTATTTTGAACTAATTATAAATTTACACTGGCTTTAAAACCTGGAAAAATTCTTTCTTCATTTTCCCAAACCTTTTCTTTCAAAAACTATTTATTCAGTCCAAAATAAAGTAAGTTATTTAAAAAATAAAAAAATAAACAAAGTTCTCTGGAAGGAAAAAAAACAAATTTAAATTTAATTTAAAATTTAATGAAATTGGTCTTCTTACCTTAAAATTTTTAATGGTATAAAAACTGATAAAAAAAGGGTTTAAAAAATTGGCCAACTCCTGAATCTCGAAACCTTTGGCCAAACAAATTTAGTTTTTTTTAATTATCATTCTTCTTAAAACCCTAAATCTTTGACAACAAAATTTTTTGGATAAAATTTTGGAAAAAAGTTTGGGCCCAGGTCTAAAATTTGGGGGCCCCAAAAAGGGGGGAAAAAATTTTAAAGCCTTTTCCCCTTTTTTTTATCGGCCTCAAAAAGTCTTTTAAATTCAAAAAAAAAGCAATCCGGCCAAGAAAATTCAGTCCAAAAAATTTTCCCCCCAAAAATAAAGGGTAAAAATGGGAAAAAAGTCTCCCGGGGTGGAAAGATTTTAAAATAAAACCCCAACCCCAATTTTCCTTGGGATTACCTCAGGCAGGAAACCAAAGTTACCCAAGGGAAAAGGGGGGTTTAAATTTAAAGGGCCGAAAATTTTTGGGTCAGGAAGAAAAGGGGGCCAAAGTTGCCCCGGGGCCAAATCCACCCAAAGTTTAAATTTTTCCCTCCCAAAAACCCCACAGGAAACCCTTTTCCCCGGCCGGGCAAAAAAAAGGAAAAAACACCAAACCCCCCAAAAACCAGGGTACCCCAAAAGCCAAACCCCAAATAAATAAGCCCCTTTCCCGAAAAAACCCCAAAAAATTCCAAAAGGGAAAAAGGAAAGGTTCAAAACCCTTTAAAAAAATGAAAACCCAAACCCAAAAAATTTTAACCAAAAAAAAAAAAAAAAACCGCAAGCTTCGAAGAAAAAAAAAAGAAAAAACCAAAAAAAAAAAAAACCCCAAAACAAAACCCCCATAAAAAAAAAAAAAAAAATTTAACAAAAAAAAAAAAAACCCCACAAAAAACCCCCCAAAACAAAATAAAAAAACCAAAAAAATTACCCAAAAAAAAACAAAAAACCCAAAAACCCCAAAACCCCAAAACCCAAAAAAAAAAAAACAAAAAAAAAAAACCCCCAAAAAAAAAAAACAACCCCCCCAAACAAATTAAAAAAAACCCCAAAAAAGGAAAAAAAAAAAAAAAAAAAAAAAAAAAAACCCCCAAAAAAAAAAAAAAAACCAAAAAAAAAAAAAAAAAAAAAACAAAAAACAAAAAAAAAGGCCCAAAAAAAAAAACCCACAAAAAAAAACAAAAAAAAAAAACCCCAAAAAAAAACAAAAAAAAAAAACAAAAAAAAAAAAAAACAAAACCGCCAAAAACCCCCCACCAAAAAACCCACCCAAAAAAACCCAAAAAAAATTTAAAAAAAAAAAAAAAAACCCCACCACCCCACCCAACCCAAAAAAAAAAAAACCCCCAAAAAAAAAACCCCCACCCCAAAAAACCCAAAAAAAAAAAAAAACAAAAAAAACCAAAAAAATTTAAAAAAAAAAAAAAAAAAAAAAAACCCCCCCAAAAAAAACCAAAACAAAAAAAAACAAAAAACCCCTCAAATTTCCAAAAAAAAAAAACCCCCAAAAAAAAAAAAAAAAAAATTTAAAACCCAAGAAAAAAAAAAAAACCCCCCCAAAAAAAAACCCCCCAAACCCAAAAAAAACCCAAAAAAAAAAATCCCAAAATTAAAAAAAAAAAAAAAAAAACATTTATTTAAAAAAAACACCCCCCCAAAAAAAGAAAAAAAAAAAAAAATAAAAAAAGAAAAAAACTCCCAAAAAAAATTAAAAAAATAAAAACCCCCAAAATTTTAAAAAAAAAAAAAAGAAAACAAAAAAAACCCCTAAAAAAAAAAAAAAAAAAAAAAACCACCTAAAACCAAAAAAACCCCCAAAAAAAAAAAACAAAAAAAAAACAAAACCAAAAATAACCCCAAAAAAAAAAACCAAATCCCAAAAAAAAAAACAACCCCCAAAACCCTTTAAAAAAAAAACTCCCCACCATTACTCCCCAAAACAAAAAATTACAAAAAAAACAAAAAAACCCCATCCCAAAAAAAAACCCAAAAACCCCCCCCCCCACCGGCACTCCAAAAAATTCGAAAAAGCAAACAAAACCACAACAGCAAAATTTCCAACACACCCCAAAAACTCAACACAAAAAAAAAAAAAAAAAACCAACAAAAAAAAAAAGCCCCTGCAGAAAAAAAAAAAAAAAAGAAACCCACCCCCTCCATTCATAGAAACCTATTGAACCATTAAAAACACCAAAAACCTCAAAAATCAAAAAAAAAGCAAGCCAACTTTTCAAAATAATCACCCCATTTCAACAAAAAAAAAGCAAACCCAAAAGGGCCCCAAACATCATCAAAAGCATTGCGCCCAAAGCCAAACCTCCACTCCAAAAAACAACAGCAATAAAAAACCCCAGAAAATACGCCCTGTTTTAATCTTTAAAACTTCAAACAAAACAGAAAAAATTAAAGGGAAACAAAAAAAAAACAAAAAAAAACCCAATAAAAACCCCATCAAAACAAAAAAAGTAAAAAAAAGAAAAAATAGAAAAAAAAAAACTTTAATTTAAAAACAAAAATTAGTTTCTATAAAAAAAAAAAAAAAAACCTGGATCTTTAAAAAAGAGAAAAAAAAAAGTAGCAATGAAAAAGAAAAAACTTTCCACCAAAAGAAAAGAAAAAAAAAGAACCAACCCAAAAAAATGGAAATGCCAAAAGAAAAGGGAAAACCCACCAAGGAAAAAAATTAAACTTTAAAGAAAAGAAAAAATTCCCCCCCAAAAAAAAAAAAAGAAAAAAAAGCTTAAACAATCCCAGGAAAAAAATAAAAGGCCCCAAAAAAAACCCCAGCCCTAAAACATTTAAAAACAAGGCCCCAGCCCAAAATGAAAAGAAGAAGGAGAAACCACAAATTCCCCAAACATAGCCACCCCCCCCCAGGAAAAAAAAAAAAATACCAAAACCCCCTAGAAAAAAACAAACCCAAAAAAATAACCCAAAAAAAAATCATCCAAAAAACACAAAGTCCCAAAATTTACCAAAACCACAGAAATTAACAAAAGGGGGCCATGGTACCATTCCACCCGTCACCGGCAAAAAACATTTTTCCCCCACCCAAAATACAAAAAAAAAACCCAAAAAACACTTTCTTTAACCATCGACATAAAAAAACAAACCCCCCCAAAAAATCGGCCCAAAATTTCCCCACTACACCCCTTAAAGAGAAAACACTAAAACAAAAATAAAAAAAAAAACAAAGGAAACCTTTCACCTTTGGCCAACATAAATTGAAAAAAACCCAGAACCTAAAAAGTAAAAAAATCCCACCCAAAATTGCGGAAAAAAACCCAAAGTATCACTTTTACCTCCAATCCAACATCAAGACAAAAACCTTTAAATAACACGAAAAAATATCCCCAAAAAACAAAACCCAAAAACAAACCACCACACAAAAATCCCCATCAACAATTGAAAAAAAAACTCTTGGAAGGGCAAAGCTTAAAAAAGCTTTCCAAACCTATTTATTTGGCCATACCAATCAACTCCCAAAAAAACATTTTAACCAAAAAAAAAACAAATTCATATGGAAAAACAAAAAAAATTTCAAAATTAATGAAAAAAAAAAACAAAAATAAACCTTCCCCAATCTAAAATTATAAAACAGTTCCAAAACTTTTGGTTTTAAGGAAAGTTGTTATCAGTGGAAAATTAATTCAAAAATAAAACATCACAAATATGCAACCTAGCTTTGCAAACCCAAATCCCTTTTGGGAAAAACACTGGAAAAAGCAAAAGAAAAAAGGCAGAAACAGGGCATTGTCCATATCAACTGACACCAAAAATAAAATCAAAAAGATTCAACCTAAACATAAAAAAAAGTAAAAAAAGAAAGAACAAGAAATTTACCCCAACCTTGGGAAAGGAAAAGGTCTTTAACCAAAACAAACAAAATTACGTCACAAAAAAAAATTTCATTATACCAAAAAAATTTTTTACCAAAAAAAAACAAGTTAAAAGGAAAAGCAAAAACAAAAAAATTTTTACAATCAAAAGTTTAAAAACCCATTTCCAAAAAAAAATTTAACTCAATTTTAAAAAAAATCAAACCATTCAATTGAAAATTCCGGGAAACAAACCCAAATAAAAAGAAAACATTTCTAGTCATAAAAAAATCTCCAAATCTTATTAATAAAAAAGCCAAAATTAAAACAACTCAAAAACCACACACACCTTCCTTCAAAGAAAAAAAAAAAAAGTTGGAGGGATTGGGAAAACTGGGACATTGATCATTGTTGGTAGTTTAAACAAATCCAACCATTTTAAATATTTAACTATCTCAAAATTATAAACTTCAACCCTTTATCCACAGTTTACTACTGGGTTAATTCCCAAAAAAAAAAAGGAAAACCTTATGTCACAATTTTTGCACCCAATGGCTAAAAACAAACTAATGGATTCCATCATTGGAAATCTAAAAATTTGGTTTTAATTTAAAATATTATTTCTTGAAAGACCAACGGATGATTTCAAAACCTGGAAACACAAAACATGCAGGAAAAAAGCAGGACCGGAATATTATATACTTCAACAACAATCAATGAAACCATTCATATCAGGCCATCCTCACAACAAATCAACCAAATCATTTCTAAAAACAGTAAAAACAACATTACCCAAAAAAAAAACCCAAGAACAAAAACCAACATTAACCCCAATCCCTATATTTTCCACACATTTTATTTCCTTCAACTAATTTTAAAAACAAGCATTCTTTTATTAAAAAAATTTTTGGTCATATCATTTTTATCTAAAATTTTAATATTTTAACTCACTTCACCTCATCAAAGTGGGGAAAGGAAAAATGGAACAAGATTTTGCTTGTTAATCCTAAAATTACCCAAATTATAAAAAACCTTAAAAAAAAAAAAAAAAAAAAAAAAAAAAAAAAAAAAAAAAAAAAAAAAAAAAATTGGAAGAAAAAAATTAATTTCACAAAACCAAAATTGATTATAAATCTAGCATTTCATAACCCAAGAACTCCAGGTTTTACAAAAAACAATTTGACAAAAAATCAAAAAAAAGAAAAAAAACAAAACTGGGCATTGCAAAACCTTATACCAAAATTTTAAAATTCAATAAAAACATAAAATCACAAAAAATCAAAAAAACAAAAAAATCTACACAAATCTTGAAAAAGGAAAATTTTCCCGAAACAAAACAAAAATCCCAAAAAAAAGAATATTAAGTAAAAAATTTTTTATAAAAAAACCAAGCAAAAAATTAAAAAACAGAAACCCAAAAACAACATCTATAATTCTCATTTTTAAAAGTTTTGAAATTGACTCAAATTTATAAGAATACAAGCCATTCTCCAGTTGATAAATAATGAAAGGATATGAACAATTTTCAGGTAAAGCAATTAAAACAATTTCTAGTCATGTAAAAATGCTTTAAATCATTATTGATCACAGAAGAACAAATTAGGACTACTCTGAGGTATTACTACACACCTCTCAGATTGGCTAAAATGACAGGAAAATAGTAATGATAAATGTTGGAGGTGATATGGGAAGACTGGAACACTAATGCATTATTGGTAGTGCTGTGAACTGATCCAACAATTCTGGAAATGAATATGGAATTATGCCCAAAGGTTTATGAAACTTTGCCTACTTTTTGATCCAGCAGTGTCTCTACTGGGCTGGTATCCCAAAGAGATCATAAAAATGGCGTTTTTTGTTTGTTTTTGTTTTACTTTTTGATTTGAGTTTTCTTGTGCAGCATGATAAATGTGGAAATCTGTATAGAAGAATTGCATGTTTACCATATATTATATTACTTGTTGTCTAAGGCTGGGGTTGAAGAAAGGGAGGGAGAAAAAAATTTGGAACACAAGATTTTGCAATAATGAATGTTGAAAATTATGCATATATTTTAAAAATAACATATAGAAAACAGAATTTGAATTAAGTGAAAGGTAATGCCTATGAGAAATTAAGAAACAATAAAAATTACAAAATAGAAGAAACTATAAAACATTATTTGAAAAATCATTGGTCTGATAAATTGATTAAGAAGAAATAATTTAAAATTTATTGAACTATCTGAATTCCACAATTTAAAAAAGCCTAGGCATAACATTTCAGCAAATTTTTAAGGAAAGCTGCCATGTTATCTTGGATGTAGTGTGTAAAAGAAAATTAAAATAATCCACCAATCACCTACTAAAAGATATTCCAAATTAAAACTCCCAAAAAATTAGTAGACAAATTCAAGCATTTCCAGGTGAAAAGGAAAATATTGCAAGCAGCCAGAAAGAAACCATTCAAATATTTTCAAACAACATTGAAGACCACAAAACTTCCTTCTTAAAGCAATAGAAGGATTGGAATATAATATTACAGAAAAAAGAAATGGTAATGAAAAGAAAAAAAAAAGAAATTAAATCCTAGTAGGAACCCAACATTGAATTTCAAATTTATTTTTGAAACGGAATCATTACTTTCATCTAATAAATTAAGGCATTGGGAGTAAAACCCTTTTTCATAGCCAAGAACATCCTGAAAGACTTGTTTTCCCTAGAACCTTCCATACCTAAAAAATCCTCCCATCTTAAGAAACCCTTGATAAAAATTCCCTCAATAGGAGGACTGTTTTCTTCTCGGGAATATCAAAAAAAATTGTCCTTCTTTTTTCCCCAAAAAACCCTTAGTGAAAGGACTTAAACCATTAGGAAGATCTTTCCCCAACCCACCTTGCCCCAAAACCTGTATCATTCAACCTCCCATTGTTTTCTTTGTGTGAAATTTTTTTATTTCAGTACTTTTCTTATATTCTTTTCCATTGCTTTTAATTAAAATACAATTTAGGTATAATTTTCTTTTTTCACCCCATCATTTAAATAAAATTTACAACAAAAACTTCTTTCTGTATTTTATTTATTTATTTATTTTTTTACAAACAATTGAAATTAGGTACCTAGGAACATAACTGGAAAAATTAAGCCAAAATTTTAACTCAATCCTCTCTTCGGGCTTTTCATCCACTCACAATCTTTACTCCCCGTTTTCTTTAAAAATCTTCCTAGAGGGGCCATGAAATGAGTAATATGTGAACAAGTTGTGATACATGATTGTGATGGAGTACTATTGTGCTATAAGAAATGATGAGGAGTATATTTTTTGAGGGAGGGTGGAACAGTTTTTAAAACTAATTCAAAGTGAAAAAAAAAGGAAACAGGAGATTACTGTGACAATAGCAGCAATATTGTAATGATGACCAACTGGGAAAGATTTGTCTACTCTGTCTGATCAAAACAATAATCCAAGATAATTCTAAAGAAATCATAATTTTAAAAAGTGCTACATATCTCTAGAAATAGAACTAATGAATTCTGAGTACAAAATGAAGAAAATTTTTCTCACTGTCTCCTGGCGTTTTTTTTAGCTACATGGTTAATATGGAAATGTTTTACATGATTTCATATGTATAATTAATATAATCTTGCTTGCTTTCTCAGAAGGTAAAGGAAGACTGGAAGAAAGGAAGAAAATTTGGAACTCAAAACTTAAAAAGAAAGACATTATTAAAATTAAAACTATTTTTAAAAGGTGATAGAAAAAAATAGCTGATGGAACACTGGATGGAGCCTTGAGCCTGCTATCAGGAAGACCTGAGTTCAAATCCAGTCTCAGACAACTGCTACATGTTTGATCCTACAAAAGTCATTTAACTATTGTCTGTCTAGCTTTTCTTAATTGTAAAATATGGATAATGATATCTGCCCCACTGGATTGTTGTGAGGATCAAATACGATATTATCATTTTTAAAATAATTCTTAGTAAAGTGCTGGGCACATACCAGGCACTATATAAATGCTTATTTCCTTCCTTTTGCCTCCACTAGCTTTATAGGAGGTTAAAATAAAAATTCCATTGGAAGAGCAAGTGTATTTGCTAAATATTTTAGAAATCTAAAATTCAGAATCTTACTAAGAATTTTTGAATTCAGAAACTGAAAATAAAATCTGTTACAGTAACTGTATGTTTTTCATGGGCCAAGTTTTAGGTATTAGAGAACAAATTATATTTTAGTGAATTGTTGAATAAGTTAAATTTTCAGAGTAAAATGGTATGAATTTAAATTTTTATTTGTTTCCAAGTGCCACTGTACAATTCTTCATGTAATTGGGACAATGTTTCCTCAGTGCAAAGTATGCACTATTGTTGTTGCATGTTGTCTTTTGTTATTACTTTGAGTCTATGAGAGCCACATTGTTGGCTCCTTTCCTTAAATCAGAAGTCTTAAACTAATTTATATACAAAAATAATAGTTATTGTGGATCATCCAGTTTTGTACTGCCAAGTTCAAGGTCTTTGGATAATATGTTTTACACTGATTTCATTTGGAATATAATCAATCAATTGATAGCATGCATGATATACTTGATTGGCTTTAGCTTTTTTTGGTACTTGGATTCAAAATATTTATATTGGTTTATTGTTTTGTTCTCTTTCTTAAACAATTCAGTACTATTATGCTGTAAGAAATGATGAGCAGGATGCTTTCAGAAAAACTTGGAAAGATTTACATGAATTGATTCAAAGTGAAGTGAACAGAATAAGGAAAGCACTATACACAGTAAAAGCACTATTATAGGTTTATTAACTGTGAATGAGTTACCTTTTCTTAGAAGTAACAATGGTCCAAGACAATTTCAAAGGATCCATAATGAAACATGTGGTCAATATCCAGATAAAAAAGGTATGAAGACTGAATGCGAATCAAAACATACTTTAAATTTTTTTCTTCATTTTTAAAAATGTTTTCTTTCACTACATGATTAATATGGAAATATGTTTTCTATGACTGCATAAGTAAAATTCAGATCAATTTCTTGCCTTCTTAATTGGGTGGGGAGAGAAGAGGGAAGAAAGAACGTTTGATTTTTTAAATAAAATATAAAAAATGATAACAATGAAAATATAAAAATAAAAACAAAAAAACTAACAAATTTTTATATACAATTGGAAAAAGTAAAATATTTACAAATAAGAAAATAAGGTCAGTTTAATAGGATTTTATTAAGATTTTATATATATATATATATACAACTCACCTGTCACACATACACACCTGGCAGAGTGCTAGGTGCTGGAAACATAAAGGCTAAAATAAAATCTCTAATTCTCTCAAAGAGTTTATATTCTATTTGCATATATCCAATAAAAGATTACAAAATTAAGCTAAAGCAGTATATAAACATTGCTTTTAATATTTAGATAACACTTCACAGAATTATTTATTATTATTAATTATAAATTTTAAATCATTAATTGGAAAGACAGATGTTACCTAAAGAAAATCGTCATACTAACTTTCTTGAAATCATGCAGCACCCTCCAGAGTCCAGATCTTAAAGGGTTTATTTAAGCATAAAATAGTGTTTTGTTATTAGAATGAATTAATAAGAATTTAATTCAACTAGACAGATATTTATCATGTACTTCTAAAGTGTGAGTTATAAAGGCATTTGCAAACTCAGTGAAATTCTTACACTACTCAATCTCCTTCACCCCATGTATTCATCCAGTTACATTGTCTCATAAATTCTACATCTGAAATACACATTTTATCTCTTCCTTCTATTCACTTATATAAACTCCTTGCTCTGTCTATTCAGGTCTTCATGACTTCTTTATGACTTTATGGCACAGCTATTGTGGCCATACCTTCCTTGATGTTTTCTCCATATCAAAACTTTCTGTCTCAAATTCTTCCTCTATTTAGTTGTCAATGTAATTTTTTTTCTGAAATACAGGGTGAGTCTTGTCACTTCTCTGCCTGGTGCTTGAATTAGTCACAATTGCTTCTAAAAGCAAATGTAAAACCCTCTATTTTTCATTTAAAGATTTTTATTACCTGGTTTCAGCCTACCTTTCCAGGCTTGTAACATATTACTCTTATCTACTCTACATTATTATAGTTAAACAGATTTTGTTGCTATCATCCAATAAGACAATCCTTTCCCCATTCCCATGCATTTGGAGACTATCCTCCAAGGTAAGAGTAAAATCTCCCCTCAGCTCTCTCTCATAAAATCCTTTGCTGTTGTCCAGTCTTGTCTAACTTTTTGTGACCTCATTTTGAATTTTCTTGGCAAAGATACTGGAGTCATTTTCCATTTTCTTCTCCAGCAATTTTTATAGATGATAAATTGAGGCAAACAGAGCTAAGTGATTTGCTCAGGGTCATACAGGTGTTAAGTATCTGGGGCTGGATTTGAACCCAGAAAGATGAGTATGATTTCAGGCTAAGTGATCTATTCGTTGTGCCTTCATTTTCTTTAAAATTTTTTATAATCATTTGCTCTTACATGAGGTCATTTCTGACTCTCTCCTCTTCCCATTAAATTATCTTACACTTATTTAAATATACTTAAATGTGCTAATTTCTTCACTCCCATTTACAAAGACAGGTTAATTTTTATATTTATATTACCAGTATGTAACATATCAGTTGACGTATTGAAGTCATTTGTTGATTGTCTGCTTAATTTTTTTTTCACCTCATGGAATAGATCTTAAGAATTAGCAATATTTTAAACTTGGTCCTGCTCAGTTGGTTAATATTCTTATGGTCTTGCTCATTTATTGAAATTTTGTGCCAGTGTTTCCATTGTTTAAATCTGATTTTCTTGATCAAATTCAAGCAAAGAAACAAATAGAAATTCATTTTTGCAGCATCTTCTGACATTGTATGATAAAGAGTATCATTGATAAGACAGTGCACCATGATATTTACATTTAGAAAGAAGAAAAATGCTGATGAAGCTTTCATTTGGTCCATATATCTTAGTCTGTATTATTCTGAGTGATTCCATCTTTTCTGGCTTGAAAGCCACATACATCCCCAAATATATCATGCCAGAAGCAATAAAACCACATTCAGTAAGAGGAACTGTTTACTACCAAAACACTGAAACATCTTTAAGCCAGAAGTGTTGCTGTAATATATTTTCTAAGCCCAAGACTGATTGTTCAAAACCCCAGAGTACAGTCCCCATACTAGTGGTTTATTTTTTTAAATCCATAAAATATATTGAAATGAAGTTTCCTTCATTTCCCAAGTATTGGAAGAGAAAAAATTACAAATAATCCTTTATCAGAATATATTTGCTGGGCAAAAAAAAAAAAAAAAAAAAAAAGAATAACAATGTTATTGACTTGGGCAAACATGTTGCTGTTGTTTTTAATCAATGAAAGCTGTCCATATAATGATATTACTTTATCTTTTTTAAGATCATTTTTTTAAAGATATCCATTTCTTTATGAATCATTTTGGGAGAGCAAAAAATGGAACAAAAGGGAAAAAACTATAGGAGAAAAAAAAACACACAAAAAAATAAGCGAACTTAGCATGTGTTGATTTATATTCAATCTCCATAGTTGTTTTTTGGATACAAATACCATTTTCTATTCAAAGTTTATTGAAATTCTCTTGGATCACTGAACCATTGAGAAGATCCAAGTCTTTCATATTGATCATTGCATACACTTGCTGCTAATGTACAATATATTCCTGTTTTACTCAATGTAAATTCACATAAATCTTTCCAGGTCTTTCTAAGATCAGCCTGCCCATCATTTTTATATAACAATAATATTTCATTATTTTCACATACCACAACTTATTCAGCTATTCCACAATATGGACATCTATCATTTTCTCTTTTTGCTGCCACAAAAAGAGTTTCTACAAATATTTTTGCACTTGGGGGTCATTTCCCCTTCTTTGTGATTTTCTTGTGATACAGATAAAGTAGGGCAAAAAAAAAAAAAACTTGAAGAGTGAAATGAACTGGGTAGTGGCATTACTTTTAAGTGAAACTAATTATAGATTTAATTTCAATGTCAACCTAAATAATATTTAAAAGGAGTAAAAAAATGGATTTGCAGTATAAGTAACTCTTAGGTGTGGAAACTCCCACACCCAATGATGTTTTACTGCAATTTAGAGGTACCTAGAATACTAAGAAGTTTAGTGATTTACCTGACCATTATATATAAATAGATTTTCAAGATCAGATATGTGTCCACTGAACCATTCTGTTTCTTAATGTAGAGGAAGAATATTACTTTTAGATTCAATGCATTTAGATGGAAATGAAAAGTTGCATTGGCTTTAAAAAAAGAATTTGTGAACAAGAGTAAATAGATGATATAAACAAAAATTTAAAGATATTAGAACTCAAAGTAAACTAAGAGGTCATAATATTTTATACCTTTATTTTTCAATTACAAAAGAAGAGTTATGGGGGAAGAATCACAAGATGACAGATACTTGATTAGATAAACCCAGATTTTCTGAATCCCAGTCAAATCTATTTCCACCACACTATATTGCTATGTATTTTCTCTATCAAATTTGTATTTGGATTAGAATACAGCATTAAACTTTGTTCGTGGTAGACAATGAAAATAATTCTGATTCTGATTCTCTAATTCAGCAATTAGAATAGAGGCTTCAATGAGCCACTGTTCTGACCCAAACAAAGCAGAGTGGATATCTAGAAATCAATGACATTGTCAAAAGCCTCTTCTATGTAAGAGAGGCTTTACATTATTTCCATAATGCATAATACACCATATTATTATACACTATACACCAGGATTATACATTATGTTTTCTTTTGGTAGGCTGGATTTCATGGAGGTAAGGGAAGCTGGTCATTTTACTTCCTATATGGAAATAGCTGTAAGAAATCTAATTTCTTTTCACTTAAACCTGAAGGAGGATGATTAGAAATAATGATAGGAAATGTTGGGATATTTTACATGTTTCCATTTTCTAATCTTATTTCTAAGGCCATCCTTCATATCATTACCTGGAAGAACACACCTTAAGTGACTCATGCTATGTATTTTGTGAGTAGAGTCATTCTAAAAGTATAGTGAAATATGAAAATTGCCACTTAAGGCTATACTTTTAATGACAAGAGGGGTGTAGATAGTAATCAGGATAGATAGTGTCAAATGACAGCAAAATAGAAAGGTAATGAAGTTATGGGTAGAAGACATTCTCCTGAGAATTTTTTAATTACTTAGGTAGTCAGCAAATATTTTTGAAGCATCCCTACATGCCAAACATTGTGATAAACTCTAGGTTTACAAAGAAAGGCAAGAAATTCCCTTCTTTCAAGGACTTTACAATCCAAGTCCTCAATAACAAAGGTGGAGGAAGAGAGATTAGATGAATGGATTTTAGATATGGAGTAAAGATTATGGCAGAACTCAAGATGGATGACAGAATAAGAAGTTAGGTGAAAGAGGGGCTCATTGGAGGTTAAAAACAAAGATAGTTTTGAATACTTGTTTCTATGAACATCATTTTAATTGTACTGAATTCTTCATGAGACCGTTTGGGGCTTTCTTGGCAAAGACCATAGAAAAGCTTACCATTTCAATCTCTAACTCATGTTATAGATGAGAAAACTGAGACAAATATATTTAAATAACTTGACCAAAGTCACACAATTATTAACTGCCTGAAATAAAATTTAAATTCAGTAAGATGAATTTTTCTGACTCCAGCCCTGATGCTTTATCTGCCTTTCCAACTACTGCCTGCTGGGAACATAACTGATAATTTAGTTAGGGATGCCATAAACTTGTAGGGGATAGAATAATAGAAATATTAAAAACATTGGGGATTTAGTGAATGAATGATCTGAGGTAGGCATCTTCAGAGATTATCTATAAGCTTTTCCATCTCCAAAAATTACCACTATTTTAACATAATAAATCATACAGGAAAATTCAACTGGACTCAGTAATAAACCAGATTCAGTACTTACAGTGTGGTCCACTTTTGCTACATATTCTCTTTTTTCATTAATAATAACAATAAAAAATCATTTGGGGAAGATGGGAGAGAAATTCAGAAAATTTCAGTCTCTCTAAATTTCTTCCACAAACATATAGGGCACAAAAACTTGAAGAGTGAAATGAACTGAAACACATTACAGTTACATACATTTACAGTAATATTATTTTAAGAAAAACTTTGAGGGAAGAAATCATTTTGACTATTATAAATAGCTAAATTAACCACCAAAGAACTATGAAGAAAGATGCAATCTGAATGAAAAAAAGGATTAATTATAGCATATATAGACTGATTTTACATACATATACATATCTGCATCTAATGGTAACTATCATTAGGCAGGGGAGGGGAAAAAGAAAAATAAAGAGAAAAATTAAACATTTTATTATATATTTAAAAGGAATATCAAGCTGCATATAATATACTAGTGGTTTCATGTGCAATATTTAAAAAGAAATTCTGATGTTATATAAATGTTTGTTTTATTTCATAAATTAAAAATAAAATATTATTTTAAATGATAATAAAATTGGTTATTATTATTTCATTTAGCTAGTCATTGTTTTACATTATTTCTGAGATGTTTACAAGAGGGAGATTAACCTATTAATATGAATATTTCATATCATCATCTTTGTCAAAAGTGTACATTCTTTTCAACTACAATAAATGAAATGACATGTAGAAGCACTATAAAAGCTCTTCGTAATAATGAAATATGTTACACCCTATGGATAATGATATCATTAAAAAGACAGGGAAATGAGGACTTGATAGATTATTATCCTACTTGAAGAAATGTCTAATTTTTGTGTCAGGAGAGATCCCTTTGGTTATGTTAAGTGTGAGAGGGTGAAAAATTCTACAACCCATTTTTATTTCTTTATTCATAGTAAATATGTAGTTTCTGCTTTTAATCCTAATCTCTTTCACAAAAAATGTAGAGCATGTTCTCTTAGAACATAGTATAGCAGCATAATGTGAAAGTCACTAGACTACAAAATAATAAAAACTTCATTAATTAAAATAATGTGCAACCATGAACTCTTCTTGATTACTAAAGCATTATTTAATAATTTCTAATTATCTTCTTGTTACAAATGTCATATTAATATTAGGCTGGTAATATCCTGGATGAGATAACTTCTGTCAGTTAAAACATTAAGAGACATAGTATATGGGGTCCACCTTATTCTTTCTGCATGAACATTTTCCTTTCTTATCATCAAATGTTTTTCTTTTTCTTTTTCTTTTTTTTTTTTAAACTTTTAACAATGTATTCCTCAAGGACCTCAGGAAAATGCAAAATCCTTCTTACATGGTATAGATTAGTGACAAATCTCACTATATGGTCTGCCCTTTTGATCTTACCATCTTAATAATGATGTTCAAGAGAAATTAGTAAAAGTAAATACTTTGGGATGGAGCCAAGATGGGAGAGAAGGCATATGCGACTTTATAAGTTTCTCTCATAACCTCACAACCAATTATTAAATTCAGCCTCAAAAATAGTTCTGGTAAAACCTATGAGGATTAGAAGTACAACAACTCACCAGCCAAAGATAATCTGGAAGATCACCAGGAAAGGTTTGTCCTGAGGGGTGGGAACAGACCAGCACATGCAAAGTAGGAAAGGCTAGCAAACAGATCTGATGGGAATGGGGGTGGCCTCTGTACTTAGAAAATTACAGAAGTGACTGTGGCATAGGCTGATTACTCTGCCTTGGTTGCAAAACAGCAGATCAGCAGAGAAATTAAATCCAAAGGCAGAAAGTACCCTAAAAAATGCCAGAACCTAACAGGATCTGACAACACCCACCCAAAACCAGAAGTGAGAAACTCAGCACATACGTTAATACAGTTCTGCAACCACATATCACAGTACAGGGCTTCCTTGGGGCAGTTACAAATTTGCACTGCAGGTGGACACAGCCTGGGGCAGCCTCTAATCTGCACAGTGTGGGGCATGGCCTGGGGCAATAGAACTTCCATAGTGTGACTGTGCTTCCCTGGGCAGAGACACTTCCTGTCTGTTTGGGACTACTTACTGGTCAGCTGCTAAAACCCACAGCTCCCCGTGGGCTTCGGCCTGGGGTAGTGACACTTTCACTGCTCAGCATCTACCCTCAGGGCATTCATTAATCCTCATAGCCTGGGTTCTTTACTAGGCATGTCTGAAGTTTGGGCCAGTGCTAATCAGGTATGAATCAATTCTGGTGGGGAACATTTTCCCAGAGTACTCCCTTACCTCACTGCTCTTTGAAACCCATTTATCCCTTTGCAGAGGAAGCTGGTAACCTCCTTGCCCTGAAGGCAGAACCTAAAGGCTTTAAAAAATGAGTAAAAAGAAATTAAAAGGATGATCAATAGCTTCTATTCAGAAAGAGAGCAGGTTTGCAACTTTGAGGAGACTAATAGCAAACAGTCTCCAGACAATACCCCAAAGGGGAATGTTACCTGACCCCCATCACATAATGCTCTCCTAGAAGAGGCCATTAAAAGTCTTAAAAGATAGCTAGAAAAAAAATGAGGAAAGGAAAGAGAAACTATGGAAGAAAGTAGCAACTTCCTGAAATGTGAATTGGAAAAGGTAAAGAATTCCTAGGGTGTGCAGGAAAACAGACTTTGTGAATTGGAAAAGGTAAAAAAAATACCAGGAAAGTAGGATTTGTGAATTGGAAAAGATAAAGAATTCCCAAGAAAGTAGGATTTGTCTATTGGAAAAAGAAAATAATTCACTAAAAAAAATTACTGAAGTGGAAAAAAAAAATTCCATAGAACAAAACAACTTATTTGAAAACCCAGTTGGATATATACAAAAAGAAGTAAAAAAAAAAGCTAATGAAGAAAATAAATCATTAAAAATCAGAACTGAACAAATAGAAACCAATGATTCATTGAAACATCAAGAATCAGTCAAGCAAAACCAAAAAAAAAAAACAAAAAATGATGAATTAGAAAAAAACATCAAATATCTTCTTGGAAAAACAACAGACCTGGAAAATAGATCTAGGAGAGATAATCTGAGGATTATTGGACTTCGCAAAAATTACGATTAAAAAAAAAAAAAAAAAAAACAAGACTAGATACTATTTTACAGGAAATCATCCAAGAGAACTGTCCAGATGTAATAGAATCAGAAGGTAAAATAGACATTGAAAGAATTCATCAAACACCTTCTGAAAAAGACCCTAAAATAAAAACTCCAAGGAATATTGTGGCCAAATTTCAGAAGTATCAGATTAGAGAAAAAATATTGCAAGCATCCAGGAAAAAACAATTTAAATACTGAGGTGCCACAATAAGGATCACCCAAAATCTGGCTGCCTCCGCATTAAAGCATGGAAGGGCCTGGAATCTGATATTCTGAAAGGCAAAAGAATTTGAAATGCAGCCAAGAATAAACTACCCAGCCAAGCTGAGCATTTGGGAAATGAAACAGATGAATTCCATTCATTTCTAAGGAAAAAAACAGAACTAATGAAAACATTTGATCTCCAACCAAAGGACTCAAGAGAAGCAGAAAAGGTAAAAGGAACTCTTGGAAACTGTATTTCTGTTGTGGATAAACATAAAGACTATTGGTATAATTTGATTTTACTGACATAACATACAAAATAGAAGTAGAAATGGAAAGGGGGTAGTGTCAGAAAAAGGGGAAAGGAGGGATAAAAAGAGGGAAACTACATCCCATGAAGAGGCAAAGGAAACATTATATCTGAGGGATTTTAGTGAGGGGGAGGAACATTGTAAGAATCTCAATTCATCAGAGTGGCTCAAAGAGAAAATTGACATATTTGTTTTACAGAGAATCTTTTCTTTTCTCAACTCATTAAAAAGGGGGGCAGGGGGTGGAGCCAAGATGGCGGAGAAGGCACACATGACTTTCTAAGCTCTTCTCTTACCCTCTTTATCAATATTATATCCAGCCATAAAAATAGTCTTGACTGCTACAATTCGTAAAGATAAGAAGTAGAACAACTCACCAGCCGAAGAAAATCTGCAGTCTCGACAAAAAAGGTTGGTTCCGGGGCCAGGGGAAGATCAGCGTAAACTGGGAGAGAAATTAGCTTCCGAGGAGAGTCTCAAACCGAAAGTGAAAGCACAGATCTCAGCACAAGTTCTCAGCCCCAAACCGCAGTATGGGGCTTTTCCTTGGGGCAGTTGCTAACCTGCACGGCAGGAGGGCACAGCCTGGGTTAGCCTCTAATCTGCCCAGTGGGGGGCTCGGCTTGGGGCCATAGAGCTTTCACAGGGTCGATTTGCAATCGGGCAGAGACTGTGGCAGAGACTGCTGGGCAGAATTCCGGTAGAATCTGTGGTTTGCGGTCAGCAGCTAATACTCACAGCCCCAAAAGAGGCTCTGGCCTGGGGCAGTGACAGTTTCATCCCTTAGTCTCTAGCCTAGGGCAATCGCTAACCCACACAGCCCTACTGGGCACTTAGATAGCTCGGCCAGTGCTGAATCCACTTCCTGTTGGGGGAAGGGAAAACTCTCACTCAGAGCACTCCCATACCTTGGAGCCGGAAACAGGTTTACATCTCTCCTGTTCTGAAGAGGAAGCTGGTAACCCCCTTACCTAGGAGGCATACCCTAAAGGCTTTAAAACATGAATAAAAAGATGAAAAGAACGATCAACAGCTTCTATGCAGAAAAAGAGCAGGTCAGCAAACCTGAAGAGACTAATAGCAAATATGCACCAGACAATGCCCCAAAAGGGAATGTCACCTGTCCTCTTTTACATGATGCTCTCATAGAAGAGACCATTAAAAGTCTCAAAAGAGAGCTACAAGACAAATGGGGAAAGGAAAGAGAAGCCTTACAAGAGAGCCACAACTTCCTGAAATACGAATTGGAAAAAGTAAAAAAATCTCAGGAAAGTAAGAATGGTGAATTGGAAAAAATAAAGAATTCACTATAAAGTAGGATTTGTGAATTGGAAAAGACAAAGAACTCGCAAGAAAGTAGGATCTGTGAATTGGAAAAAGAAAATAATACACTAAAAAAATTAGTGAAATGGAAAAAAATTCCATAGATAAAAACAATTCACTTAAAAACTCAATTGGACATATACAGAAAGAAATATAAAAAGCTAATGAAGAAAATAATTCTTTAAAAATTAGAACTGAACAAATAGAAATTAATGATTCATTGAGACCGCAAGAATCAGTCAAGCAAAACCAACAAAAAAACAAACTGGAAAAAACCATGAATTGTCTACTTGCAAAAACGACATACTTGGAAAATAGATCTAGGAGAGATAATCTGAGGATTATTGGACTTTCAGAAAACTATGATGAAAAAAAGAGCCTAGATAATATTTTACAAGAAATCATCAAAGAGAACTGCCCAGATGTAATAGAATCAGAAGGTAAAATAGGCATTGAAAGAATTCATTGAACACCTTCTGAAAGAAACCCTAAAATAAAAAGAGAAGATATGTATTTTCAGAGAGAAAGAGCAGATCTGGAAAATGGATCTAGGAGAAAGAATCTGAGGATTGTTGGACTTCCTGAAAATGAAGATGAAAAAAAAGCCTAGATACTATTTTTTGGGAAATCATCAAAGAGAACTGCCCGGATGTAATACAATTAAAAGGTAAAATAATCATTGAAAGAATTCATCAAACACCTTCTGAAAAAGACCCTAAAAAAAAAAACCCAAGCACTATCGTGGCTAAATTCCAGAACTATCAGATTAAGGAAAAAATATTATAGGCAGCCAGGAAAAAAAACCAATTCAAATACCGAGGAGCACAATAAGAATCACTCAAGATATAGCTGCTTCCACATTAAAAGATCGAAGGGCACAGAATCTGATGTTCTGAAAACCAAAAAAAAAATAAAATAAAATAAAATAAAATAAAAAAAAATAAAAAATTGGAATGCAGCCAAGAATAAACTATTCACCTAAGCTGAGCATTTTTTTCCATGGAAAAAGATGGACATTCAATGAAACAGATGAATTCCATTTGTTTCTAAGGAAAACACCAGAACTAAACAAAAAATTGATCTCCAACCATAGGACTCAACAGAAGCCGAAAAAAGTTAAAAAGAACTTTTGAGAACTGTATTTCTGTTATGGATATACATAAAGAGTACATGTATAAATTGATTTCACTGATATAACAAAAAAGGGAAGTAGAAATGGAAAGGGGATAGTATCAGAAAAAAGGAAAAAGGGGAGATAAAAAGAGGGAAACTACATCCCATGAAGAGGCAAAGAAAACCTATCATATCTGAGGGAATTTAGAGAGGGGGAGGAGTATTGTGTGAATCTTACTCTCATCAGAGTTGGTTCAAGGAGAAAATAATTGACATATTTGGTTTAAAGAGAACTTTCTCTCACCTCATTAAAAAGTGGAGAGGAAAAGAAAAAAGCAAAAGAGTAATAATAGAAAGGTACAAGAAAGGGGAAGAGATTCAAAGTGTGGGGGGGAGAGATTCTAAAGAGGGAGAACTATGTGAGGCAAGTGGTGCCCATAAGTTTAATACTAGGAAAGGGAGTAAGGTGGGGCAAGAAAAAGAAAAGCATCATCTGGGGATAATAAGATAGCAGGAAATACAGAATTAGTAATTTTAGCCATAAATATGAATGGGCTGAAGTCTCCAATAAAGTGGAGGCAGATAGCAGAGTGGATCAAAAGTCAAAACCCTACAATATGCTATTTATAGGAAACACTTTTAAAGCAGCGAGATATCTTCAGTGTCACCACAATGATTTTTTTTGTCAGGTTCCTTTACTGTTGGAAGTTTTTTTGCTCATTTTCCCAAGCTATTTCTTGACTTTGAATTTTATGTTAAATTTTGGCTCTTTCAAGGGGGCACTATTATAAGTGTTGTTTCAGAGTTAAATTATGTTTTTTTAAGTTTTTACTTAATGTGATATGAGTGAAACAAATATGAAGTAACATCTCTCTTGGCCTGAGCTTTGGTTTTTACCTAAGGAGGGACTTCATTGGGACTTCATTCCTCTACAGCTGCCAGTGTTAATGCTCCACTTTTCCTTGTAATTATGATTAGATTTGCTGTTCTCCTGTAGCCATAAATATTATTTTTTTTCTTGCCTTGGAAATGTGATAAGGGTTTATATTCCTTGGCCTGTAATTCATAGCATTCTTTCTGCCTTAAAAGTGTGATTAGATAAAAAAGGGAAAAGGATACACATGTGCAAAAATATTTGTTGCAGCCTAGTGGCAAGAAACTGGAAACTGAGTGTATTCCCATCAATTGGAGAATGATTGACTAAATTATGGTGTATGAATATTATGGAACATTATTATTTTATAAAAATGATCAGCAACATGATTTCAGAGAAACCTGGTGACACTTATATGAATTGATGCTAAGTGAAATGAATAGAACCAGGAGAATATTGTATAAAACAATAGCAAGATTATATGAAGATCAATTCTGATGGATGTGGCTCTCTTCAACAGCAAAGTGATTCAAGCCAGTGTTAATGGTTTTGTGAAGAAAAGAGTCATCTGCACCCAGAGAAAGGACTGTAGGGACTGAGTGTGAATCACAATATAATATTTTCACTTTTTTGTTGTTGCTGCCTTGCATTTTGTTTACTTTCTCATTTTTTCCCTTTTTGATCTGACTTCTTGTACAGCATAATATGTATAGAACAATTGCACCTGTTTAACATATATTGAATTACTCACTGTCTAGGGGAAGGGGGAGGGAAAAGGAGGGAGAAAAAGTTGGAAGACAAGGTTTTTCAAGGATTAATGTTGAAAATTATCTTTGCATATGTTTTGAAAATATAAAGCTTTAATACAAAAATAAAAAGAAACTGTCATCAGGGCCTCTATTTCCTTGTGACTACTAGGACTAGTGTTTTTATTTTCTCTGAAACTGTTCCAGAACAGAGCTTGGGCAATGCAATTGTGTTTTCGACCCCATGTCAGCAAATGTCCTTATGTCATCATTTTCTGATCACTTGTATGACTCTTTAAAGCTCCCAAAGTTGTTGTAGCATCTGCCATTTCAACCACCTCTAAGGCCATCTATTGGCAATTAAATAACAAGCCTGTGTTATTCTCCAAGCCTGACCACCATTCAGTTGTGATAGACCTTTCTTAAAGGCATTCTAAATTGTCAGGTTAGAAAATTCCCTCTCTCTCTCTCTCTCTTTGTTTCTGCCTCTTTGCAACTAAATTTGAAGCATTCTTTTTTTTAACAAGTAATAACTATTATACCTTGATTTGCTGAAATGCAAAAAAGAATTAGCAACAAGATACAAAGAGTATTTGAACATTAACGTCAGTTGATTTTAAAAATCACTGGCTGGTTTGATGCAAGTGTTTGTATATATATTATATATTTTCTAAATCTTAAGTCACTCCAGTACTGGTATATGAATCATGGTAACAATGTGCTTATTTCCAATATAGGACTCATTTAAGTTAAGTGAAACAATATTTTAAAATTTTTGGAGGGGAATATTTGGAAAGTTTAGTAAGTTCTTGACTTTATTATTCTCTTGACTCTGCTTTGTTACATTTTTTTTTTCAAATAAAAAAGAGCTGTTTCCTTATTTCATCTATCAGCCATATCAACCCTACTATGGAAGAGATGTTAAAATTTGGTATAGTGTTACAATATACAATTTCATTGATCTCCGAAATAGTTATGGGGGAAAAGATTCAGATTTTGACTTGGACACGTAATAGGTGTGTGAATCTATAAGTCATTTATTCTCTGTCTCAGTTTCTTCATCTGTAAAGTTGATATAATAAAACTTTTTTTTCAGGATTATTGGAATATAATAATATAAATCTAAGCATTTTGTAAACATTAATGCTATATAATGTTAGTTAGTTAGTTAGCTAGCTAACTGTAGTAGTAGTAGTAGCAGCAGCAGCAGCAACAGCAGCAGGAGTGGCAGCAGCAGCATTTCTAATATGAATACCCAATAGAAAGTTTATTAAAAAATTGTCCTCTATTGCCACATGAACTTCTTTATAAAGTGGGGGGGGCATGGAATAGAGCATATTGGAACTACTGATTTCTAGGATTCCATAAACTAATTGATTAGATTGGATTCATAGCTAAGGGAAACCTACCTACATCTACCCAATCTCTATTTAATCTATTATGTGTTCTAAAATTAGAAAGGTCTAATCAGACTATCTTATTTTTCATGTATCTTAAAGGGAAGAAATTTATGCTTTATTATAATAATTCAAATTTTATCAAAAGAGTTGCTAATTGCTCTTTGCTAGAAATTTCATGATTTAAAAATAAATGTGCACATGTGAAAATACATATTTTCTGCTACACAAAAATCTCATTCTCCTCCAGTATACCTTTCATGCAACTATAACACCTTGTGATAGAACATAAAAAGAACTGGATATTTCTACAAATAGTGATATTGCTAAGTGCATTTACCCATCACTTCAGTAGATTTAACCAGCTTAAGGAAAACAATCCCAGTGCTAGAAATGAAATTCAGCACCATCAATTAAACTTTATTGAGTATCCATTTAGTGCCTAGTACTAGTCTAGGGGGCTATATTCTGTTATAGCATAAAATCCCTTGTGGTTGCCTGTATTCAAAGCCCATTTTCATCCATCAGTAAACTGCCAGCTAGCTTTCTCTAAAGTGCTGAAAGCAGAAGGCAAAGTTCAGAAGGAGATCACTTCAAAATCCTTTTTGGGCATAGAAGAGAGAGAGACACATGGACTGAGTATTAAATTCTAAACAAGTGAGAGATTTAAACCCATTTGAATATATCATTACATCAGTTTCCATGGCAAACCATCTAAATAACAGCTTGGAGATAAAACTCTAGTTAACAAGCCCCTCTAGACTCTTTTGGAATTGCTTGAAACTTCCATGCCATTTTAATATAAGCTGCTGAATGGATTATTTGCAAGCTCAACAACAAACAATATTCATTGATTTTTCATTTTGAGATTAACTATTTTAAATACCTTTTGGCAAAAAAATCAGAAAAAAAGAAAGTTTGTAAACTGAGAAAACTTGAATCCCCAAGATGATTCTGGGCTTATGCTCAAGAAGAGTGTTGCAAGTGTTTCTTGCATTCTATTTCTATTACTATCATGTCCTGAAAATCTGTTGATTTAATTTCTGTGGCAAACTATGCTATGATACTATCTTTGAAATCATCAATGAGATCACTCTATGTGGTCACATTTGTTGCTGTAGATGAAAAAATTAGAATGCCAGAAGGATCTAAAATTTCACTGATGGAGGAAAAACTCAGTATATGAATTATCTTTAGCAATGCTGATCACCACACATCAATATCTTGGTTTATAAGTACTACTGAATTATTCATGCTCATGAAACTAATATTTGTTAGAGATATGATTTGAACCCATGTCTCCTTTACTCTAAGCCTGTACTTTCCATTATTACCAAGTACCCTTTAGATTGCAATTACAATCTGAATCTTTAAAACAACAACAACAACAACTGTATGAGGATCTTCTGATGTGGAAACTCTACCACAAGTCATGGTAATGATCCATCTGCATTTATAGTTTTAGAGAGATTACTGAGATATGATGAAAGATTAAGTGATTTATCTATGGTTATATAGCTAGTAAATATTAGATATAGGTTTTAAACTTTAAACCAAAGTTTTCTGGACGCTAAGTTCATGCCTCTATCTCCAATGCTAGTGTCTATTCTAGATGAGTGGGTTCTAATATTCAATTACTCCAAAATCAACAAATTTTCTTCTAAATATTTTAGAGTATTTTAAACTGGGGATCAGGATCAGATTGGCATTGCTGAGGTGAGATTATGTCTCATTAGAATTCTTCTAATACAAAAACAAAAAAAATTCAGAATTTGTTAGGAATATTTGATTAAGTAGAAAGTAGGGAAAATAAAGTATAAAATTCTTAATGAGGGAGAGAATCTTATTTTGGTATGTGCATTTTCCTTTTTCAGCACACAAAAATAACACTCAATGACATTAAAAGACAACACATTATAAAAGGATTAAAGGAAATACTTTTTTTTTTTTAAAGACAACTCATTACCACAGGATATTACTGAGGCAAATAGTTTAGTATGATTAAAAAAGGATTAGAATTAATGAATGAGAAGAGTATCTGTAGTTACACTAGCAGAGGATAAAAAAAGATAAAGGCTATAAGTTCCCATGCTTCAGTAATAAAAATTAGAAGATAACCAGCTAAGCTTGGGAAAATATTTCCTCTCTGGGTCTTCTCTGGCATTAGAAAAGCTTAAACCACTCTCTCTAAACAATACAGCATTGCTCCTTGTCAGAACTTTAAAAGCAGACAAAATGGACCTTGGGTTTCCTCCCACTAGACAATTACAATATTCTTAACTGGATAGATCCCATATAGCTATTTCTTAGGCCATCAAAGTGCAGAACAATTGAGGGGGGGTGGTGGTATTCTCACTTCTCATCTGGGATGTATTTATCAAACTGATGACTTAGAGTTGGGAGTTTTTTTTTAATTATTATTACCCTTCCCTTCAATTACATAATCAGATAATATATGCTCAATTAAAAAAAAATGTCCCTGAATAGATAAAATGTCCATAAACGTTTGAGATATTGAACTTCTGTTTTAAAAAACCAAAGAAGATTTACTCTCTGAACTAATTTTTCTACTGTGGTTTCAAACCCCTGATTAGGGAATTATAAAACCTCCTACCAGTCATAGGTTCTTCTGAAGAAATGCCCCCTTCCAATTTTTACCTTTTGGTCAAATACAAATCAATGAACCCAAGACCTAATATAATATGCTACAGAAATCCTTGTAGAGAACAATTGCTTTATTGAAAGCTCATCTCCTCCTGTTAATCAGAAATGTGATTTTGCAACAAGAATCCTATTTGTCATCTTGAAATAGATCAAAGTAAATGTAAAGTCAATGAATGCTGGGCTTTGGGTGAATGCCACAATACAGTATTAGATAGTGAGTACTGATAGATGTCTGTTTTAAATAGTACTCGGCTAGATAACGGGACAAACTGTCATGATTCTCCTAAAATACCAATAGATTTCTTGTGATTAATATTATCAAAGGAACACTGAAAAAGAAACAAAAGGTGAGGGATTAGTGCTGAGTAGGCAAATGCAATCATCTTTACTTTATGCACAGATCTTCCAAGAATATACATTTTATTTATTAAGTTTTATAGCTCTCAATTTATTGTGTAGCAAAGGTTTCTTTAAAACCACCTATATTAGATTGTACACAGGATTCTGCTAAATATTGTCTTCAATATTTAAAGTATAACTGAGAATAAGAGTAAAAAGGAAGGTAAAATAATAACAAGGGCATGACTACTAGATTATTTTAAATGAAAGAGCTATATATTCTGTGGTCAAATAAACTGTTTTTCCCCATTGGCAACTCATTAAAACTCACGAAACTAATATTTGTTAGAGATATGATTTGAATCCATGTCTCCTTTACTCTAAGCCTGTACTTTCCATTATTACCAAGTACCCTTTAGATTACAATATGATCTGAATCTTTAAAAAAACATCAACAACTGTATGAGGAGCTTCTGATGTGGAAACTCTACCACAAGTCATGGTAATGATCCATCTGCATTTATAATTTTAGAGAGAATATTGTATATTTTATTCAATACAATGGTGGAGTGTGGGGTGGAGAAGCCTTTGAAATGCTTTTAAAAAAGAAAGATTCCTCTTTGGAGAGCTGATAGCAAAATGAAAAGCATCCCTTCATTCTGAAAGGTAGTGAGTGATTTTTTTAATGGATCTTGATTACTTCTTTAGTGATACACTACAAGGAAAAAGGAAATGATACAATGAAATTTCCTTTGTGGTTCTTATTTGAAGGTGTCAAAAGCTATCATTCTCTAAGAGGTCTGGAGATATAGTAATTTCAGCCCTTCGAAATTTTCGCTTCCTTTTTGATGCGTAGGCATATGCTGTTGTGAGAGAGTAGGGAAGTCATGATTATTTGGCGAAACTGGTAAAACACAATGACTAAGATTCACCACCATTCTTGACCATATGATCATGATCCATGGTTCAAAGTCACCATGAATTCTGGGGCATTGGCTGATTAGTAAACTGAACATTTTGGCTGTCTGCCTTATTAAAGTGGGGGGCACTATTGCACAATGGAAAATGTCTAGATTTCCATCCTAGCTCTGTTATTTACTGATGTGTGAATCTAGGAAAGTCAATGAAGGTCTTTCAGGTTGTTTCCTCACTTACAAAATCAGCTGAATTTTATTATCTACTCCACAAGCTGGTTGTTGGGATTTAAAGGAAATGCTATATGTAAAGGAGCTTTGGAAACACCTAAATTTTTCTCAGCTTTAAATCTCTGCCTGTGTTTTTGCCTGTCTCTCCCCTTCTCTCTGTATGTCTCTTTATTTGTCTTTAAAACACTCCTCCAAATATATCAAAAGAGCTTTTCTAAATTGTAATATTTCTTCATGGGAGAAGTGGGGAATTGTAGGTGTGAAGCTGTAAGGTTCAAGGGATGTGTTGGTTAGTTTTGCTGAGCAAATCTTACTCATTCTTCTCTGTTTTTTCTTCTCTCCTCTCCTTTGTTCTCTTCTCCTCTTCTCTCTTTTCCTCTCCTCTCCTTTCTTTTTTCTCCTCTCCTCTCCTCTTTCATATTTGATTTCTAATCTTTAAAAGTTGATGATCTTGTGTTATTACATATTATGTATTACAGGTTCTGTTTGTTTGTTCAGCATTAGTTAGTATAAATATTTCCAGGCCTTTCTAAAATCACCTAGTTCATCATTTCTACAGAACAATAATATTCAATTATCTACATATACTACAATTTGTTTAGCCATTCCCCAATCAATGGACTTCTACTCTCATTTTCCAGTTCTTTGCTAACACAAAAAGACCTGCTACAAACATTTTTTGCACATATAGGTCTTTTTCTCTCCTTTATGATTCCCTTGGGATTCAGACCCAGTGATGGCACCACTGGGTCAAAAATATGCAAATTTTATAGTCCTCTGAGCACAGTTCCAAATTGTTTTCCAGAATGGTTGGATAATATCACAACTCCATTAAGAATGCATTAGTGTCCCAGTTTTTCCACATCCCTTCCGACATTTATCACTATTTTTTTCCTGTCATTTTAGCACTCTGAGAATATGAGATAAAACCTCGGAGTTTTGTTTTGTTTTGTTTTGTTTTTACTTTGCATTTCTTTGGAAGAAAATATAGCTTGCCCAGATTAACTGGGAGAAGAAGTAAATAGACTAACCAGTTCCAATTTAGAAAAAAAAAATAGAACAAACTATTAACCAACTCCCTAAGAAAAAATCCACAGGACCAGATGGATTTACATGTGGATTCTACCAAATTAAAGAACAATTAACTACAATGCTATATAAATTATTTGAAAAAATAGGGATTGAAGGAGTCCTACCAAATTCCTTTTATGACACAGACATGGTACTGATAGCTAAACAAGGTAGATTGAAAACACAGAAAGAAAATTAGAGACCAATCTCCCCAATGAATATTGATGCAAAAATCTTAAATAAAATATTAGCAAAAAAATTACAGAAAATCATCCTCAGGATAATACACTATGACCAAGTAGGATTTATATGAGGAATGCAGGGCTGGTGCAATATTAGGAAAACTTTTAACACAATTGATCATATCAATAACCAAACTAATAAAAATCATATGATCATCTCAATAAATGCAGAAAAAGCATTTGATAAAATCCAACATCCATTCCTAATAAAAACACTTGGGAGGATAGGAATAAATGAACTTTTTCTTAAAATAGTCAGGAGCATATATTTAAAACTGTCAGTAAGCATCATATGCAATGGGGAAAAACTGGAACCTTTCCCACTAAGATCTGAAGTGAAGCAAGATTGCCCACTGTCACCATTATTATTCAATATTGTATTAGAAATGCTAGCCTCAGCAATAAGAGTCAAGAAATATATTAAAGGAGTTAGAGTATGTAATGCAGAAACCAAACTATCAATCTTTGCAGATGATAGGATGGTACACTTAGAGAACCCCAGAGATTCTACTAAAAAGTTATTTGAAATAATTCACAACTTTAGCACAGTTTCAGGATACAAAAACAAAATCCACATAAATCCTCAGCATTTTTATACATCACCAACAAAATCCAACAGCAAGAGATACAAAGAGAAATCCCATTCAAAATAACTGTCAATAGCATAAAATATTTGGGAATCTATCTACCAAAGGAAAGTCAGGAACTATATTAGCAAAATTACAAAAACCTTTCCACCCAAATAAAGGCAGATTTATATAATTGGAAAAATATTGTGCTCTTGGATAGAATGAGCGAAAATAATAAAGAAGATAATACTCCCTAAACTAATCTATTTATTTAGTTCTATACCAATCAGACTCCTAGGAAAATATTTTAATGATCTAGAAAAAATAACAACAAAATTCATATGGAAGAACAAAAGGTTGAGAATCTCAAGGGAATTAATGAAAAAAAATCAAATGAAGGTGGTCTAGCTCTAACTCATCTAAAACTACATTATAAAGCAGCAGTCACCAAAATCCATTTGGTATTGGCTAAGAAATAGATTAATTGATCAGTGGAATAGGTTAGGTTCACAGGACAAAATAGTCAACTATAGCAATCTAGTATTTTACAAACCCAAAGATCCTAACTTTTGGGATAAGAATTCATTATTTGACAAAAACTGCTGGGATAACTGGAAATTAGGATGGTAGAAATTAGGCATGGACCCACACTTAACACCATATACCAAGAAAAGATCAAAATGGGTCCATGATATAGGCATAAAGAACAAGATTATAAATAAGAGAAACACAGGAGAGTTTATCTCTCAGACTTCTGGAGGAGGAAGAAATTTGTGACCAAAGATGAACGAGAGATCATTATTGATCACACAATAGAAAATTTTGATTATATCAAATTAAAAAGCCTTTGTACAAACAAATGCAATACAAACAAGATTAGAAGGGAAGCAACAAACTGGGAAAACATTTTCAATTAAAGTTTTTAATACAGACCACATTTCATAGAGAATTGACTCTAATTTATAAGAAATCAAGCCATTCTCCAATTGATAAATGGTCAAAGGATATGAACAGACAATTTTCAGATGATGAAATTGAAACTATTTCCACTGATATGAAAGAGTGTTCCAAATCACTATTGATCAGAGAAATGCAAATTAAGACATTCTGAGATACCACTACATACTTGTCAGTTTGGCTAAGATGATAGGAAAAAATAATGATGACTGTTGGAGGGGATGAGGGAAAACTGGGACATGTATAGGACTGCTTGCCATCTGGGGGAGGGGATGGAAGGAGAGAGGGGAAAAATTGGAACAGAAGTGAGTACAAGGGATAATGTTGTAAAAAATTACCGTGGTATGGGTTCTGTCAATAAAAAGTTATAATTATCAAAAAAATAATAATAAAATAAATTTTAAAAAGGGAAGTACAAAGCTGGGGAAAAATCTTGATAGCCAATATTTCTGATATAGACATCACTTCTAAAATATGTAAAAACTGTGTCAAATTTATAAGAATAAAAATCATTCCCCAACATATAAGTGGTTAAAGGATATGAACAAACAATTTCAGGTGACAAAATTAAAGCCATTTATAGTCATATGAAAACATGCTCTACATCATAATTAAAGAAATGCAAATTATTTTATTTTATTTATTTAGTTATTTATTTATAATAATTATAACTTTTTATTGACAGAGCCCATGCCAGGATAATTTTTTACATTATCCCTTGCATTCATTTCTGTTCCGACTTCTCCCCTCCCTCCCTCCACCCCTTCCCCCAGATGGCAAGCAGTCCAATATATGTTAAATATGTCATAATATAGCCTAGATACAATATATGTGTGCAGAACTGAATAGTTCTCTCATTGAACAAGAAGAACTGGATTCAGAAGGTAAAAATAACCTGGCAAGAAAAACAAAAATGCAAACAATTTACATGCCTTTCCCAGTGTTCTTTCTTTGGGTGTAGTTGCTTCTGTCCATCGTTACTGACTTAGATCTTCTCTTTGTTAAAGAAATCCACTTCCATCAGAATACATCTTCATACAGTATCATTGTTAAAGTATATAATGATCTCCTGGTTCTGCTCATTTCACTTAGCATCAGTTCATGTAAGTTTCTCCAAGCTTCTCTGGATTCATCCTGCTGTTCATTTCTTACAGAACAATAATATTCCAAAACATTCATAGGCCATAATTTACCCAACCATTCTCCAATTGATGGGCACCCATTCATTTTCCAGTTTCTAGCCACTACAAACAAGGCTGCCACAAACATTTTGGCACATACAGGTCCCTTTCCCTTCTTTAGTATGTCTTTGGGATATAAGCCCAGTAGTAGCACTGCTGGATCAAAGGGTATTTACACTTTGATAACTTTTTGGGCATAATTCCAGATTGCTCTCCAGAATGGTTGGATTTGTTCACAACTTCACCAATAATGCATCAGTGTCCTAGTTTCCCCGCATCCCCTCCAACATTCATCATTTTTTTTCTTGTCATTTTAGCCAATCTGACAGGTGTGTAGGGGTATCTCAGAAGTGTCTTAATTTGCATTTCTCTGTTCAATAGTGATTTGGAACACTCTTTCATATGAGTGGAAATAATTTCAATTTCATCATCTGAAAATTGTCTGTTCATATACTTTGACTATTTATCAATTGGAGAATGGCTTGATTTCTTATAAATTAGAGTCAATTCTCTATATATTTTGGAAATGAGACCTTTATCAGAACCTTTAACTGTGAAAATATTTTCCCAGTTTGTTGCTTCCCTTCTAATCTTGTTTGCATTACATTTGTTTGTACAAAGTCTTTTTAATTTGATGTAATCAAAATTTTCTATTTTGAGATCAATAATGACCTCTAGTTCATCTTTGGTCACAAATTTCTTCCTCCTCCACAGTCCTGAGATATAAACTCTCCTATGTTTCTCTAATTTATTTATAATCTCGTTCTTTATGCCTAAATCATGGTACCATTTTGATCTCATCTTGGTATACGGTGTTAGTTGTGGGTCCATGCCTAATTTCTGCCATACTAATTTCCAGTTTTCCCAGCAGTTTTTGTCAAATAATAAATTCTTATCCCAAAAGTTAGGATCTTTGGGTTTGTAAAATACTAGATTGCTATAGTTGATTATTTTGTCCTGTGAACCTAACCTATTCCAATGATCAATTAGTCTATTTCTTAGCCAATACCAAATGGTTTTGGTGGCTGCTGCTTTATAATGTAGTTTTAGATGAGGTAGAACTAGGCCACCTTCATTTGATTTTTTTTTTCATTAATTCCATTGAGATTCTTAACCTTTTATTCTTCCATATGAATTTTGTTGTGATTTTTTATAGATCATTAAAATATTTTCTTGGGAGTCTGGTATAGCACTAAATTAATTGATTAGTTTAGGCTGTATTGTCATCTTTATTATATTCACTCAGCCTATCCAAGAGCACTTAATAATATGTCCAATTACTTAAATCTGGTTTTATTTGTGTGGAAAGGTTTTTGTAATTTTGATAATATATTTCCTGACTTTCCTTTGGTAAAATATTTTACTCTATTTTCAGTTATTTCAAATGGAATTTCTCTTTGTATCTCTTGCTGTTGGATTTTGTTGGTCATGTATAAAAATACTAAGGATTTATGTGGATTTATTATGCATCCTGCAACTGTGCTAAAGTTGTGAATTATTTCTAATAGCTTTTTAGTAGAATCTCTGGGGTTCTCTAATTATACCATCCTATCATCTGCAAAGATTGATAGTTTGGTTTCTACATTACCTACTCTAACTCCTTTAGTATCTTTCTCGACTCTTATTGCTGAAACTAGAACTTCTAATACAATATTGAATAATAATGGTGACGGTGACAGTGGGCAACCTTGCTTCACTTCAGATCTTACTGTGAAAGGTTCCAGTTTTTTCCTGTTGCATATGATGCTTACTGAAGGCTTTAAATATATGTTCCTGACTATTTTAAGGAAAAGTCCATTTATTCCTATCTCTCAGCTGTTTTTATTAGGAATGGATTTTGGATTTTATCACATGAGTTTTCTGCATCTATTGAGATGATTATATGATTTTTGTTAGTTTGGTTATTGATATATATTGACAATATAATTGACTAATTATGCTAAATGTTTTCCTAATATTGAACCAGCCCTGGATTCCTGGTATAAATCCTAGTTGGTAATAATGTATTATCCTGGGAATGATTTTCTGTAATCTTTTTGCTAATATTTTATTTAATATTTTTAGTATCAATGTTCATTAGGGAGATCGGTCTGTAATTTTCTTTCTCTGTTTTCAACCTACGTGGTTTAGGTATCAGTACCATGTCTGTGTCATAAAAGGAATTTGATAGGACTCCTTCATTCCCTATTTTTTCAAATAGCTTATATAACATTGGGGCTAATTGTTCTTTAAATGTTTGGTAGAATTCACATGTAAATTCATCTGGTCCTGGGGATTTTTTCTTAAGGTGTTGATTAATAACTTGTACTATTTCTTTTTCTGAAATGGGACTGTTTAAGCAATTTACTTCCTCCTCTGTTAATCTGGGAACCCTATATTTTTGGAGGTAGTCATTCATTTCACTTATGTTATCAAATTTATTGGCATAAGGTTAGGCAAAGTAACTCCTTATTATTGCTCTAATTTCTTCTTCATTGGTGGAAAGTTCCCCCTTTTCATTTTTAAAACTAACAATTTGATTTTACCCTTTCCTTTTTCTAATCATGTTTACCAAAGGTTTATCTATTTTATTGTTTTTTCCTAAAACCAACTTTTAGTTTTATTTATTAATTCAATAATTTTTTTTTAAATTTTCAATATTATTAATTTCTCCTTTTAATTTTAGCATTTCAAGCTTAGTATTTGAGTCCGGATTTTTAATTTGGTCTTTTTCTAGCTTTTTAAGTTGCAAGCACAGTTCATTGACCTTCTCTTTCTCTATTTTATTCAAGTAAGCCTCTAAAGATATAAAATTTCCCCTTATTACTGCTTTGGCTGCATCCCACAAATTTTGGTATGATGTCTCATCATTGTCATTATCTTAAAGGAAATTATTAATTATGCCTATAATTTACTGTTTCAACCAATCATTCTTTAAGATGAGATTATTTAGTCTCCAATTACTTTTCGATTTACACCTAACATTTTGTTGAATGTAGTTTTTATTGCAATGTGTTCTGAAAAGAAATCATTTGCTATTTCTGCTTTCCTGCATTTATTTTTGAGGTCTTTTTGTCCTAATATATAGTCAATTTTTGTGTATGTTCCATGAAGTGCTGAGAAGAAAGTATACTCCTTTCTGTCACCATTCAGTTTTCTTCTAAAGATCTATCATATTTAATTTTTCTAATATAATTTTTCTAATATTCTATATACCGTCTAAATTTCTTTCTTATATGTTTAGTGGTTTGATTTATCTAAGTCTGAGAGTGTAAGATTGAGATCTCACACTATTACAATTTCTATTTCTTCTTGTAACTCTCTTAACTTCTCCTTTAGGAGGTTAGATGCTATATCACTTGGTGCATATATGTTAAATATTTATATAGCTTCATTGTCTATAGTGCCCTTTAAGAAGATATATTTTCCTTCCTTATCTCTTTTGATTAGATCAATTTTTGCTTTTGCTTGATCTGAGATAAGGATGAGTGGCACTGGTTTTTTTTTTTTTTTTTTTTTTTTTTTTTTTTTTTACTTCCCTTGAAGCAAAATAGATTCTACTCCAGCCTTTTACCTTTACTCTGTATGCAGCTCCCTGCTTTAAAAGTGTTTCCTGTAAACACCATATTATAGGGTTCTGGCTTTTGATTCAGTCTTTATCTGCCTCCACTTTATGGGAGAGTTTATCCTATTCACATTCATGGTCAAAATTACTAATTCTGTATTTCCTGCCATCCTAATATCCCTAGATGATGCTTGTTTTTTCTTGCCCCTCCTTACCCCCTTTCATAGTATTAAAACTATGGGTCCCAGTTGTGTCATGCAGCACTCCCTCTTTGGGATCCCTCCTTCCTCCCTTTGAATCCCTTCCCCTTTCTTGTACCCTTCCCTTATTACTCTTTTTCTTTTTCCCTTTTCCTCTCCCACTTTTTAATGAGGTGAGAGAAGATTCTCTGTAAAATAAATGTCAATTATTTCCTCTTTGAGCCAACTCTGATGAGTGTAAGATTCACACAATGTTCCTCCTCCTCTCTAAGTTCCTTCAGATATGATTGGTTTCCTTTGCCTCATCGTGAAATGTAGTTTCCCTCATTTAATCTCCCCTTTTCTCTTTTTCTGTCACTATCGCCTTTCCGTTTCTACTTCTCTTTTTTATGTTATAACAGTAAAATCAAATTATACATGTGGTTTTTATGTATATCCACAATAGAAATACAGGTTTGAAGAGTTCCTTTTACCTTTTTCTACTTCTCTTGAGTCCTATGGTTGGAGATTACATCTTTTTTTATTTTTCATCTGGTTTTTTTCCTTAGAAACAAATGGAATTCCTCTGTTTTATCAAATGTCCATCTTTTTCCATGGGAAAAAAATGCTCAGCTTAGCTGGATAATTTATTCTTGGCTGCAATCCAAGTTCTTTTGCCTTTTGGAATATCAGATCCCAGGCCCTCCGATCCTTTAATGTTGAGGCAGCCAGATCTTGAGTGACCCTTATTGTGGCACCGTGGTATTTTACTTTTTTTTCCTGGCTGCTTGTAATATTTTTTCTTTAGTCTGAAAATTCTGAAATTTGGATACAATATTCCTTGGAGTTTTTATTTTAGGGTCTTTTTCAGGAGGTTTTGAATGAATTCTTTCAATGCCTATTTTACCTTCTGGTTCTATTACCTCTAGATAGTTCTCTTTGATGATTTCTTATAAAATAGTATCTAGGCTCTTTTTTTCATCAACATTTTTGGGTAGTCCAATCATTCTCAGGTTCTCTCTCTAGATCTATTTTCCATATCTTTTGTTTTTCCAAGTAAATATTTGACATTTTTTCCAATCTTTCATTTTTTTTGTTTTGTTTTGCTTGACTGATTCTTCATGTCTCAATGAATCAGTCATCTCTATTTGTTCAGTTCTGATCTTTAGTGAGTTATTTTCTTCAATAGCTTTTTTTACTTTTTTTTGTATATGTCCAATTGAGTTTTTAAATGAGTTGTTTTGCTCTATGGAATTTTTTTTCCATTTCACTATTTTTGTTTTTTAGTGAGTTATTTTCTTTTTCCAGTTCACAAGTTCTGTTTCCCTGCACTTTTTGGGAGTTTTTTTTTTTAATTTTATTTTTTACCTTTTGCAATTCCTATTTCAGGAAGTTGTTGCTCTCTTGCATAGCTTCTCTTTCCTTTCTCCACTTTTTTTCTAGTTGTCTTTTAAAGTTTTTAAATAATCTCTTCTTGGAGAGCCTTTTGTGTTGGGGACCAACAATTGTCTGGAGACTGTCTGCTAATAGTCTCCTGGGGGCTGAAATGCTGCTCTCTTTCTGTATAGAAGCTATCGATTGTCCTTTTGATTTTTTTACTCATTTTTTAAAGCCTGTAGGGTCTACCTTCAGGGCCAGGAAGTTACCAACTTCCTCTGCAAAGTAGTGATAGGTATATGGGAGTAGATGTCCTCCCAACCAGCTACAAAGAGCAGTGAGGTACTGGAGTGCTCTGGGAAAGAGTTCCTCAATGGGAAGTAACTCAGGCCTGCAGGGCTGAGCTGGGAATGTGCCCTGCAAAGAATCCTGCTGTTCCAGTTAAGACTGCCCTGGGGCTAGATACTGAGCAGTGAAAGTTTCACTATCCCAAGCCAATGCCCACCCTGGGGCTGTGAGTATTAGTGGCTGAGCTGTGAATAGACCTGTAGGGACTGGAAGTGTCTCTGCCCCGAGAAGCACAGTCTTGCTGGGGAAGTTCTTTTGCCTCAAGCTGAGTCCTCCATGGTGCAGATTAGAGGCTGCCCTGAGCTGTGCCTCACTGCTGTGCAGATTTGTAACTGCCCCACTGCAGGGATGTGTTATGGGTCTGTTTGAGCCACTTCCAGTTTTGGGTGGTTAGAGTCAGATCTTCTTAGGTTCTGGCATTTTTTAGAGTTACCTCTGTTTTAGGCTTTAATTTCTCTGCCAGTTTACTGCTTTGTAATCAAGGCAGAACAATTAGCCTATAGCAGAGTCATCTGATAACTTCTCTGTCCCTGGTCTGCTCAGGAGACTAGTCTCTCCCTTTGCACTGGTCTGTTCCTGGCCCCTCAGGACAAACCTTTCCTGGTGATCTTCCAGATTATATTCATCTGGTGAGTTGTTATGCTTCGAATCTTCATGGGTTTTACCAGACAAGGGCTATTTTTGAGGCTGCATTTAATAGTTGGTTGTAAGGGCATGAGAGGAGTTTAGAAAATGGTGTGTGCCTTCTCTGCCATCTTGGCTCAGCCCCCTCTTGCCAAAGAGATCTTAAAGGAGTGAAAGGAACCCACATGTGCAAAAATGTTTATGGCAATCTTTTTTTGTAGTAGCAAGAAACTGGAAACTGAGTGGATGCCCATCAGTTGGAGAGTGGTTGAGTAAGTTATAGTATATGAATATTATGGAATATTATCGTTCTGTAAGAAACTATAAGCAGGATAATTTCAGGGATTCTCACAGATCTGGAGAGACTTACATGAACTGATGCTAAGTGAAATGAATTCATTTTACATAGCAACAAGATTATATAATGATCACTTCTGATGGATATAGCTCTGTTCAAAAATGAGATGATTCAGACCAGTTCCAAGGATCTTGTGATGAAGAGAACCATTTATACCCAGAGAGAGGATTGTGGGAACTGAGTGTGGTTCACAATATAACATTTTCACTCTTTTTGTGTTTTTGATTGCATTTTATTTTCTTTTTTCATTTTTTCTGGTTGGTTTGATTTTTCTTATGCAGCAAAATAATTTTATAAATAGGTATGCATATTGTATTTAACATGCATTTCAACCATGTTTAATATATTTTGAACTACTTACCATCTAAGGAACAGAGAGGAAGGGGAGCATTGGAAGACAAGATTTTACAAGAGTTAATGTCAAAGAATTACTCATGCAATTCTTTTGAAAAATAAAAATGTTTTAATAAAAAATAATTAAAAAATCTACTCCAAAGAGTAATATGAAATAGTATAGGAGAACTCAAAAAAAAAAGAATTCAAATATCAAATTAGAAAGGTTGAGGAAAAACTAAAGAAAAAACATTTTAAATCTCCAAGAAAAATAAGAAGATTATTTTAAAAAATCAGCTAGAAAAAGGAGATCCAGAGTCTCAAAAATGAAAATAATTATTTTAAAATTAAAATTTGGCAAGGGGAAGCCAGTGTACCTATGAGAGACCAAGAAATAACAAAACAGAGTAAAAAGAATGTGAAAAAATAACATAATGTGAAACATTTCAGGAGAAATACCACAGAGCTGGAGAACAGATCAAGAAAAGAAAATGTGAATGCTGTGACCAAAAAGAGAACCTTGACATAATAATGCAAGAAATAATCCAAGAAAATTGTCCCAGAGTGATAGAACATGAGAGGAAAGTCAAAATAGAAAAAAATAATCCACCAATCACTTCAATTACATCATTTGTGTAAAACTGATAGGCATATTATTGCCAAATTTCAAATCCTCCAGTTCAAAGAGAACATTTTTCAAGAAATAAGGGGAAAAAAACGATAAAAAACTTGCTAGAGCTATAATTAGAATTGTACAGGATTTGATAGCAGCCCCAATAAATGTACACAAGTCCTGGAATCGTATCTACCAACAATGAAAAGAACTAGCCCTGCTGCCAAATATACCATATCCAGCAAAATTATCTATAATTTTGAATAAGAAAAAAACGGGTTGTCAAGCAACTTGCAGATTTTCAGGACTTTCTATCAACTAAACTGAAACTTAACAGAAAAATTTAACATATAAGAGCCAAGATCAAAGAGCAGTTTTAACGAACTCAACATGGACAAACTGTTTAAACATGGCCAAACTGTTTATGTTTTTTTTTACATAGGAACACATACTTCATATTTAAGATTTACACCAATAGTAGGGTAAGATCAAAATAAAGATTAGCAGGATAATTGTAAAAATAGTACTCATATTACACAAATGAGGTGCAAAGGATAAATAGACATAGAGGCTTTAGAGGGGGTAAGAGACTGATAGTTCTGAGAACCTACTCACATCAACAATAGGTTCAATAGGCAATACTACATATATACCATGCAGGGTATATCACCCTCTAAAATCTATAAAGAAATAAGCAAGGATGGATAGGCAGTTGGGGAACAAAGGGTGAGGGAAGAAGACAAGAGAGGGATCATTGGGTGGGGGAGGGTTAAACAATAGTAAGCCAAGTTATGGATCACAGTTTAATGAAAGAGTTAGCAGGGATAGGAAAGACACCATATATGTGGTATGTGTGTGTGTGTGAAAGTATGTGTATATATGTATATATCTATATATGTAGCATATTTCCTCTATTGTATAATGGGGAAATACTAATTCCAGCAATATCTATTCCTGCTATCTCCACTTTCCCTAATTTGTTGTTAAGATTAGATAAAATGTCAACATAACACAAATGTGCTTTGTAAAATGCAAAATGGTACATATTGGAGACAATGTGATCACCCACTCATTCATTCATACATTTATCACTACACCTTTGGTATAGTGAAAAGGAGTGAGAATTTAATTTATAATAATAACTGAAACTGACATGTGTAAGAGTTTCCAGTTTTGAACACTTAATAGCATATCTTGCCTGAGCCTATATATCTGAAAAATGAGTTTTGTAATCTCAATAGAGCACTAAAATTGGGGACAATTGATACAAAACCAATAGCTAAGTCAGACTCAGGATGAATATAGGGTTGGATGAGATTAATTTCCTATTCCTACCTCTATCCTTGGCTAGATTTGCAAGTAAAGAAACTAAAGTTAAGAAAACCTAAACTGTTGAAGATCATGTAGTTATTTATCAATGAATTCCATTTTATTCTGATATTGAAGACAATATGGTACAGAAAAATAAAAGTTTTCTCTAGATCGTAAGAATTGGATTCAAATTTTGTCTTTATTGTTTCACTTAAACCAACTTCAGTCCCAGATTATTCCTGTATGAAATTTGGAATTTGACTAAATTGTCTCTGAATTTCCAGTTTCAGAATTGTAATTCTGCAATCCTATTCTGTGATAGTTTGATATGTTTATATTTTAATCAATATAAGTATTCTTTTGCTTAACTCATGCAAATCAGTTTATTCGCACAGTAGATGTATGCATGAGTTGCTGTGACCAAAAAGTGATCCCTCTGATATCAAATTCTGTTTAACCAGGTTCTTGTATGTCATGAATACTACACAAGTTCACATCAAAATAGTTTTATATAAGGAGAATCTAGTAAAGTTCATATACTCTGCTGGCATATCTTCAAGTGTTTCCTCTTCAATTTATTAAAGGTTAAATCATTTAGCTTATAAAATGAAAGGGTTTAAATCAGATGATGTAACCCCTTCACTTTATAAGCTAAATGATTGGATAATCTTTTGTCCCTTGTATGAAAATTAGTAGTAAAGCTTGAATTTGAACTCAGCTTCTCTAACCTAAAAATCTCCTAGTATTACCTACATCAGAGAAACCATATTAACCTCAAGAGCTTCCATTAAAATATAAATCAATAGTCAGTGTTGGCCTAGTATAGAAAAAGATTCTAAGATACCTCAGTCAGAAAATATGCTGTGTGAAGTCAATCTGATACTAAATTCAATGTTATTCACTATAATATTCTTTATTAACTCTGGCATCCTTGAGAATTTCATATTGCTTTATTTGTTTTGATTTTGTGCTCTTGTTCTGGTAAAATCCTAGCTCAAAGTCTCATTATGTTTAAAGGTGATCCAGAGTCTTAAAAGTAACATTGAATGAACAGGCTTCACATATTGACCTAATGACATCTTCTAAAGATCTGCTTGACAAAACTTAACATCAGAATGTTGGCCACCATGTGAAAAAAAAATTGGTTGCAGCAATTCTCATTATAAGGTTGTGACCTATTTCTTTAAAGGGTTGTAATTTATCTAAATGAAATAATGTAGATTTATTAAAGGATAGATAAAATATTTATTGAACACTGTACTAGGAAATATACTAAGTACTAGAGATACATAAAAGAAATCAACTCAGAGCAACTATTAAGATGCTCACATACTAGTAGGAAGAGAAGAAACATAAATAGGTTCTACGAATGTAAGAGGGAAAGAAGGGTACACAAGTGGAAGCAAATCACCTAGTGAGAAGGAGGAGCAATGGAGATAGTGAATCAAGTGGGAGTGAAGTGATCATAATTTGATTCCCTTATGAAACTGCAGTTATAGTTAGACTCATAATTCAGATAAAGAAGCCCTGACTGGAAGTTTCTCAAAGTGAACAAAACTGCTGAGGAGCAAATGGAACATTCTAGAGACTGAGGTGATCTGGAAGTGTTAAAAAAAAAAAGTAAGTATGTATTTCTATTTCAGCAATGAAAACAATTAGAATAGGATGGAAGAATACCTGGGATGGAGATAGTAGTAAATTTATATTGGCTTATAACTTTTAGAAAATCTAAGAAAATCATTATATATATATATATATATATATATATATATATATATCATAGAATATATGTAAAGCATTTGTAGAATGTAAAAGATAGATAAAAATAGGATAAAGTCAAATTCATTTTATTGAATGAATTATGAGAGTGTCACTTAATATTGAAGAATATTATTGAGAATGGATTAAGCAATCTACACTTCAATTGAGGTGTCTACTATCTACAAAGGGGACATGCATTACAAGTCCAATCCCATCACAAAGAAATTGGAAGGACTGACTCCCTATTTATTGGTAATTGTTTTTGCACTTTATTTGGGTTATATCAAATATATTTTGAAGTTCTCTTTTCTCTAATTCATACCATTCTTAGAGCCATTTATCATTAGGTTAAGAAAGGACGTCAGAAATAAATGGTTTAGTTCAAAATCCTCCTTTTAATAATAGAGAACTTGAGCACTATTTATATAAAGTTTCAAATTCATATTGTAATTCAGTGAAAAGAACAAATTTCTACCATACAGTTGTCCATAACTGGAATGGGCGGTCTTGCAAAATACTGTGTATTCTCCATAATAGAAGACTACATCTTGGAGTTAATATTAATAAAATTCACACATGGGATTGGAAGAGAGAGGAGGACTAAATTATTTCTGATGTCCTTTTACTATTAAAATTCTGTAGTTGCCTCTGTAAGTAAGGTAGTACTTTATGTTTTGCATCATATTAAATACTTCAGTATTTCAATGGATTAAATTTGACAAGCATTTATTAAACAACCATTATTCTCTAGTTTCTTTGCTACGTGTATATGAAAACAAAAACCTTTAATGACATTTACATTATATTTGATATAAGTTTTTAGGATTATAGCACTTTGGGCATAGTTCCAAATAGCTCTACAGAATGGTTTAATCAGTAAACACCTTCATCAGTAATGTATCACTAATTTAATTTTCCATAGCTTTTTCAACATTTTTAACTTTCCTTTTTTGTTATATTACCAATCTGAAAGGTGTGAAATAATAGTTTGGATATGTTTTCACTTGCATTTCTTTCATCAATAGGGTTTTATAAAATTTTTATATGACTATAGAGAGCTGTGATTGTCTAAAAACTGCAATTTCATATTTTTTGATCATTTATTTATGTAGGATGGGTTTTCTGATTTCTGTAAATTTGGCTCAATTTTCTATATGTTTGAGAAATAAAGTCTTTTTCTAGGAAACTAATTGTAATTTTTCACAGTAATAGTTACCAAGTATGTGTTTCCCTCAATTCTACTCCTCCCCAATATATTCTACACACACTTTATCTCTTCTTTTACTCTATTTTCAAATAGTGTTTTGCTTCTGAATTTTACCTCCCCAAAACTACTCTTTCTTCTACAAACTTTTCCTTTCTTTATTCTCTTTCCTTTCTACTTTTCTATATGATAAAAAGAGATTTCTACTTCCAAATGAATGTGTAGATTATTCCTTCTTTGAGCCAAGGTTCATGTGCTCCCTTTACCATTTTCCCCTGTGCTATAAAATTTTTTTCAGGCCTCTATTATGTGTGTTTCTAAATCTCCCTTTCTCCTCCTCCCAATGCATTCTTTTTTCTGAATCCTTAATATTATTTATTTTTAGATAATTATACTATCATGTTCAACTTACACCTTTGCATTCTGGCAATTTATATTTGTTCTAACTGCCTTATTAAGGAGAATGCTTTTAGAATTATAAATATCATTTTCTCATATAGAAATATAAATAATTTGACTATATAATTTTTATGATTTCTCTTTCTTGCTTACCTTTTTATACTTCTTTTGCATCTTGTATTTAGAAGATGAATTTTCTATTAAGTTTTGGCCTTTCCATTAAGAATGCTTGAAAGTCTTCTATTTCATTTAATATCTATTTTTATTCCTAAAGTATTATACTCAGTTTTGTTAGATAGGTGATTCTTATTTTTAATGCTATCTCTTTTGCCCTCCAGAATATCATATCACAAGCATGCTGATCTTCTGATATAGAAACTGCTAAATTTTACGTTATCCTGACTGTAGTTCCATGATACTTGAATTGTTTCTTTTGGGATTTTTGCAATATTATCTCCTTGACCTGGGATTTCTGGAATTTGGCTATAATATTCCTGGGAATTTTCATTTTGGGATCTCTTTCAGGAAATTATCTGTAGATTCTTTCAATTTCTATTTTACCCTCTTTACTTATTCTAGAATATCAGGACAGTTTTCTTTGATAATTTCTTGAAAGATGGTATCCAGGCTCTTTTTTGATCATGACTTTCAATAATTTCTAAAGTATCTTTCCTGGATCTATTTACCAGGTCAATTGTTTTTCCTAGAGATATTTCAAATATTTTCTATTTTTTCTCATCCTTTTGGTCTTGCTTTATTGTATTTCTACTGGGCTTTTCCATGGGCTTACTCTTGGGGTCTTTGGATGTAGGAGCTTTGGTTTTATCTTATTCTGAATATGTGTTTTGATCTTTCTCTTCACCAAAATAACTTTAAATGGTTAGAAACCCTTTTTGTTGTTTGCTAATTTTCCTAGTCTCTTACTTGGCTTTTAACTCTTTGTTAACACTTTTTTCCAGGGTGGAGAGTACATTGTCTCAGGCTTCAAGGAGTTTGATACAGCTGTTTTCAGAGATTATTATAGGAACCTGTAAGTTTTCCGTTCTTCAAAGGTGGTATGATCCAAAAAGAAGTATGTTTACCCTTCTGACCCATGCTTTTGTCTGTAAATGACCACAAGCACATTTTTTCTGCCCTGGAACTATGAGGAGGAGCCTGGATCTACTCTGGCTGTATATAAGAGCTATCCCATTGGGCCCAATTGGAAATGGCCATTTAGATAACACAACTATCACTGTCCCCTGTCCCTCTTTTCCCTTTCCCTCTCTTTTCCTCTTTCCCCTTCTCTCTTGTTTCTTCTCTCCACTCCTCTTCTCTTCCTCCACTTCTTTTTCCTTTGTCCATGTTGGGTATCATATCTATGGATGCTCTGCCCAAAGAAACATAAATTTTGATCACTTAAACCTTTATTGTTCTCATTGGTTTTCTGGAGGTCTTGGAGCAGCCTTCTTTTCAGTAACCACTGTGAGAATAGCCAGGTGTTAACCTCCAAATCCTTTGTTATCACCTTCACAAGCTATTTTCTTTGCCTGAGGCTGGGCAGCTTTCTGGAAAACCTTTCAGACCAGCCTTGGTCTCAGTGGGGGAAGTGCAGGAGGCCAGCCACCAGGAGCCTGACCAAAGATGGAACTGGATCTCTCTCATTACATCACTAGGAAACAATTATTTTTTGTAAGATTAAATCAATCATACTGAACTTAGAGAACCAGTAATCACCATGCTAAACTAGATAAGTATTGTCTCATCAATTCCACTGACTTAACATCTTGGAAGATCCTTGTATCAGAGTTCTGGCTCATAACAGAAACCTTGCAAGATATCTTGGAGTATACAGTCTAGAACCATACCTTAAACTTAAATCACTCTGATTATCCCTGATTGATCAACAGTAGGTTTTGGGTCAATCCTCTCTTGGTCATTGTTTGGACCTCAACTGACTCAGAGTGGATGTATGTAGTAATTATTTCTGTTTAAGCCAGAGGGTCCTCCCCTTCCAGACTGAACTTTTAAAGCTTTTTATTTTCAAAACATGCATAGATAGTTTTCAACATTCACCATTGTAAAATCTTGTGTTCCAAATATTTTTCTCCCTCCCTCCCCCCCTTTTCCACAGTTATCAATTATGCAAGAAAAATCAGATTAAAAAGGAAAAAAAATGAGAAAGAAAATAAAATGCAAGCAAACAACAAAAAAATGAAAATACTATGTTGTGATTCACTCTCAGTTCCTACAGTCCTCTCTCTGGGTGTACATGGCTCTCTCTATTGCAAGACCATTGAAACTGGCCTGAATCACCTCATTGTTGAAGAGTCACATCAATCCAAATTAATTATATAATCTTATTGTTGCTGTATACAATGTTCTCTTGGTTCTACTCATTTCACTTAGCATCAGTTCATTTAAGTCTCTCCAGGCCTTTCTGAAATCATTTTGATGATCATTTCTTTTTTTTTTTTTAATTTAATAGCCTTTTATTTACAGGATATATGCATGGGTAACTTTACAACATTAACAATTGCCAAACCTCTTGTTCCAATTTTTTACCTCTTACCCCACCACCCCGTCCCCCAGATGGCAGGATGACCAGTAGATGTTAAGTATATTAAAATATAAATTAGATACATAATAAGTATACATGACCAAACCGTTATTTTGCTATACAAAAAGAATCAGACTCTGAAATATTGTACAATTAGCTTGTGAAGGAAATAAAAAATGCAGGTGGGCATAAATATAGGGATTGGGAATTCAATGTAATGATTTTTAGTCATCTCCCAGAGTTCTTTCTCTGGGCATAGCTGGTTCAGTTCATTACTGCTCCACTGGAAATGATTTGGTTGGTCTCGTTGCTGAGGATGGCCAGGTCCATCAGAACTGGTCCTGATGATCAATTCTTATAGAAGAATAATATTCCGTAGCATTCATACACCATAAATTATTCAGCCATTCTTGGGGCATCCATTCAGTTTCCAGTTCCTTGACACTTCAAAAAGGCAGCTACAAACATTTTTACACATTTGCATTCTTTTCCCTTTTTATGATCCTTTGGAATACAGGCTCTATTGAAACACTACTGCATCAAAGAGTATGGACAGTTTAATAGCCCTTTGGGTATAGTTTCATATTGCTCTCCAGAATGGTTGGACCAATTCATAACTCCACCAACTATATATTAGTGTCTCAGTTTTCCCACAGCTCCTACAACATTCATCATTAACTAGATTGATTTTTTTGAGTAGGTAAAAGAAGCAATTCTCTATCTCATTTCTTATCTAGCTTTAATTATTGAATGAGTGTTGCCTCAGTCAAACTGAGACCTGTTAAAGACTTTAGCTTAAAAAGACCAAGGACTCCCAGTATGTCTAGGCCCATCTTTAGTCATCCTAATTTACATCTTGCTATTGGATCCAAATGACTCTGGAGGAGAAAATGAGTTTTCATAATCCTCCCTCATTTTAAATCAATACACTTTCAAGTCACAGAATCATCTTATTGATGTCATGATTGCCTTTAAGAAAGAACAAAGAACAACAATAACATCAACATGTGCACATTTATATAAATTAATATATACATACACATGCACTCACATACATGCACACACACATTTGTTCTTTGTTCTTGAAGAGGACTATGACATCAGGGAGGTAATGCCATGACATGCAAATGAATAAATGAGGGAGGTCTGTGCAAGATCATTTGCCTCACTTACCCCTCCAGAGCCATTTAAGTCCAGTGGTAAGATGAAGATCAAGATGGCTCTGGATGAAATGGGAGACCTTGGCCTTTTTATGGTAAGGTCTTCAATAGGTCTAAGTTTGAGGTTTCATGCATTCAGTGATTAAGGTTAGGTAGCAATTAAAGCTAAGAATCTTTGTTTTCATTTAGTCTCCCCCCCAAAAACAAAACAAAACAAAAACCTGAATAAATGAATGGATCTTGGTAGGGTTTCTGGCCAAAGCATAAATACCTACTATTTATCTTCAATGTGAGTCAGTCAGGACCCAAACAATGACCAAAGGGGCTTAGCCTAGGAACTATTGGTGACCAATTAGAATCAGATTAGTTTTGGTCTTCAACAGGTCTCAGTTTGATAAATTTAATATACATATGCTGTAGTATAAAAAGGATTGAAAGTAATCAAGAAACCTTCATTTACAAGCAATAACATATAGGAGATTTTTTTCCAAGGGTAAAGAAACCTTATTTTTGGATTAGATGAATTACAACATCAACCTCTGAGAATCAAGATTCTAATTAGCAAATGTACTAGCTTGGAGAGCTTTGAAAGAACAAATATATTCTAAGACTAAAAACACATAATGCCCCTTTTTAGTAGATTTTTCCCCCCTCTAGGGTATGGCTGCAGTCACCGTAGATGTGCCTACTGATTTCCCTGCATTTATCCAATAATGTTTTCATTCAATTATCTCTTTTGACATTGCCCCTCAAAATGCAACAAAGCACCCTGAAATTTTTTCAGTGAAAATCTAAGAAAAAAATTTATTTTAGTAACCAAAGGAGCCAGTTTATGATTGCCCCTATCTGGATATAGTCATATTTTCCCAACATAATTCAGTGTAATAACAGAAAAAGAGTGTGATGGAGGTCTTCTATTATAGACTATACCATCCTACTTAATTCCATCCATTTGTTTGAATACTTTTGCAATCTGACCAATACATATCATAATAAGAAAATACTGGGTCTCTTACAAAGAAGAAAGCAAAGTTCCATTGGAAGCATGATGTTGTACCATCCCGACACTGTCTTGTACCACTCTATCATATCCTACTTGACACTGACTGAATTTGTCTTATTCATTGATGGTAGATTCTCTTATCCTGAAACTCAATTTTATCTCCTGTTAATAACATACTAATCCCATATTCCATTTGCAAATATCCTAAGTAATAATAAATGGTCAGTTTTAGATGAACTTCTATTGCTTCCTCTGACTGCTTACTGAAAAGTCTCACTGGTTACTATTTAGGCTTTTTCTGTGATGACTAAGCAATGAGCCACAGAATCCTATATGTTTTCTCAGCACTAGATATAAGATACAAAGGTATATTTAGGTCTATCACTTTAAATATGTATTTGCATAAATAATCTAATGGGTTGACTCAGGATACTTGTTGCAACTATTACTATCTCCCATAATATATGATCTGAAAAGTTGTGATATTAAATCTCATCAAGGTCTTATCTCCAACCCAGCAGACTTGGTGTTGCAACCATTATAACCAATGCATACTTCCTGGACTTCCAACTGAAATGAAGACAAATGGTTCATTCTTGAAGGAAATTTTCTAATTTTGTGGTCTTCTCTCAAATCATTATTCACAACTTTTGCTCTACATCATATTTCATAATTCACGTAATGATTTAAGCACTTATAAGAATAACAAAAATATTTTCCTAAGAAGAGGACATTGGAGATAGAGTAAAATATTTTTACTTCCAAACTGAGCTGAAGATTTTCTACCAATGTGATTTCATTAAAATACAACATGAGAAGTCTGGGTAATGGGAAATCCTGGGAGAAAGGACATGATATAGTTTCCTAATTCAGTGGAAGTGAAAAAGCATAACAAAATGTTCCTATGACCATAATGGCATGTCAATGTTTACAATGTCTGGGGCCAGAAACAATGGAAATATTTAATCTTTAAGTAATTTTTGTGGAATTAGACAAAGTCACAACTCTTTATAATTTCCTTCATTGTACATTCCTAATCTTAGTTCTGAATTCTTTAATTGACCTGTGGTTTACTTGTTTCATTTCAACCCTTTGGAAATTTCTGCTTCACAGATACTCTGGTAATTGAAGTATATTGGAGTATGAGATTAGACTTGGTCTTCTAATTGAGACCCTACTCTTATAAGTCCAATTCCTGCTTTATGGTAAAATTTTTTTTCTTCTTGTTTTCTCTCCCTTTTTTGGATTTAATTTACTCCATTAATCTTTCACTGAACTGCAATTTCTGGCAAGTTTTATATAAAGAATGCTTATAATGAATCTTCTTTTCCTTGTCCTTTTTTTTCTTTCTGTTCTTGTTCTTGTTCTACCTCTTCTTGTTTTTCTTATTCTGCTGCTGCTGCTTCTTTTCACTTTATTTGTTTGCAAAAGAAGCAGCACCTTATTTGGATTAGCTAATGTATAACTTTGGAGCTGACACTGATCATACAAGTGCTTGAATGTGTCCCTTTATCTTCTTTAATTCCCAACTAACTTTTGATCTACTCCTTCATTTACAACAAAATGAAAAATCTGAACAAATAAAATTTTACCAGTTGGCAAATTACCAGATGTGACTGGTCTTTCCATGAATTCCACAAACCAGGAAAAAACTCTTATTTTTAAATCAGTGACACATTCTGCAACAAATAATTATTGATAATATCTAGAAAGACAAGTGTCTTGCTGATCCCCTAGTGTTTCCATAGTAGCTCACTTTGTAGTGAAAACCTCTGTACTTCTGCACATAAAAGTCATAAAGCACTAAGACAATGAGAGAATCATAAATAATAATAATATAGGTTGACTAGAATCCAGTTTCTTAAGCTATTATTATTATTATTATAAAACTACTCATTATAAAGCTTTAAGCAGTTCTATAGTATTCCACTATCTTATCAACTATACTAATTGTTGTTCATTTTATGGAGATATCTAAGGTGAATGGTTGAAAATCACAAAAAAGAGTAATTCTGAGATACCTACATGAATAATGAAATCTCATGATATTATATTGTTTATGTAGTTCTTCCAAAACAGCAGATCAGAAATGTCTATGAGATAGCAGGTAAGTGATGAAGAAATTATTTGAAGCACATGGAGGTTAAATGATTTGCCCAATGTTTGCTATGGAGTATCAAAAGTGAAATTTCAGCCCATATCTATCTAATCCATGCCCAACATTCTATTACCTAACATAGTGTGATGATTCTATAATATATATGACAAAACTTTATTGATTCACATTTCATTTTTTCATGGTACCATATTAATTTATAAATTTTGCCCTACAGAAGATATATGAGATTGAATCTCTTTTTTTCTGAAGAGCTGATGCATCATAGATATAGAATATTTCATGTGAGAGATATGTTTGATGTATTGCTTAATTTTGCTTACTTACTATTTTTCTTCTTCTTTTTTATTGCTCTGTTATCTGATGGTATTTTGGGAAGAGAGAAGAAAAAAGGTAAATTGGGAAATGAATTTAATGTAAAAGATAAAGATTATCAATAAAAACTTCATTATTTGAGATGATACTTATGCAAGTACTTTTATATAATTTTGATTAGAATCCCTGCTGAAGAATATCATTGATTTTATATAAAGTAAAAGTCTACTAAGGAAAAAAAAATCAAATCCACATACAGAACAAACAGTCCTATATAGGAAAAAATACTACTTTCTAGCACTTTGGAAAATTTTACATCACAATTAATGTGGTAACTACTAGCCATTATCCTCTATCATTTAAAATATATATCCTAAGGGCTTCTGCTATGTTATAGTTAGTTGGTTTTTAAACTTAGCTTTATTACACAGCTTGAAAGTAATGAGACAAAGTTTGTTTTAAAAATTATTCCGAGATTTTGACTTTTCACAAAATCATACTTGTGCAAGGATTCTCATTAGGCTTACTTAATGAAGGTTTGCTATATTTCCATATTGTCCCATATCCTAATCCTCTGAAATCCATTAAATTTATTAATGGGAGTAGCTGGTAAGGATAGTGCCAAAACACAGATGAAAGCATTTGTCACCTATGAGTACATCTGAGCTGATAATTAAGTGCCTCCAAAAATATCACTTTCATCAAGAATTTCCAGGAATCCAGCATAAAGCTCTATTTGGAATTTAAAATCTCAGACTAAGTGAAATTTCCCTACCAAAGAAAGGAATCTAAACTTTATGTTGCAGAATGTTTTTAGGATGACAATTATATGTTTTTACAAATGAATATCTGTATGATGTAATGAAATTTTGGTTCTACACTTTCTCTTTCATCCTGCTCACATTTCTTCATGCAATAACATAGTTTTGTCAAGGTCACTGGGGTGATTTGATGGGTGTCAGTGTGCTTTTATACACTACTAACACTTGTAAGTCAGTCTTGCATGACTTTTGGGAAACTAATCTCAATCCATTTAGAACAACTGATCCCTTGGTAAGGACTTCTTTCTTAAGCATACTATAAAAATGGCCATGTTGCCAAAGTCTGCAGTAGAACTGAAGGTCTTTGTAGAGAACAATCAATAGAAATAAGTTTGCTGTGAATTGAAATGAGGGGTTTAATCTGTCAGTTCATCAAGGACTATTCCCTTAATGAAAAAAAATCAAATGAAGGTGGCTTAGCTGTACCAGATCTAAAATTATATTATAGAGCAGCAGTTACCAAAACCATTTGGTATTGGCTAAGGAATAGATTAGTTGATCAGTGGAATAGGTTAGGATCAAGCGATAAAACAGTCAACAACTATAGCAACCTAGTCTTTGACAAACTCAAAGACCCCAGCTTTTGGGATAAGAACTTACTGTTTGATAAAAATTGCTGGGAAAATTGGAAACTAATATGGCAGAAACTAGGCATTGATCCATACTTAATACCATACACCAATATAAGGTCAAAATGGGTTCATGACCTAGGCATAAAGAATGAAATTATTAATAAATTAGAGGAACACAGGATAGTTTACCTCTCAGACCTGGAAGGGAAAGGACTTTATGACCAAAGAAGAACTAGAGATCATTACTGATCACAAAATAGAAAATTTCGATTATACCAAACTGAAAAGTTTTTGTACAAACAAAACTAATGCAGACAAGATTAGAAGGGACAATAAACTGGGAAAATATTTTTACAGTCAAAGGTTCTGATAAAGGCCTCATTTCCAAAATATATAGAGAATTAACTCTAATTTATAAAAAATCAAGCCATTCTCCAATTGAAAAATGGTCAAAGGATATGAACAGACAATTCTCAGATGAAGAAATTGAAACTATTTCTAGTCATATGAAAAGATGCTCCAAGTCATTATTAATCAGAGAAATGCAAATTAAGACAACTCTAAGATACCACTACACACCTGTCAGATTGGCTAAGATGACAGGAAAAAATAATGATGATTGTTGGAGGGGATGCGGGAAAACTGGGACATTGATGCATTGTTGGTGGAGTTGTGAACGAATCCAACCATTTTGGAGAGTAGTTTGGAACTATGCTCAAAAAGTTATCAAACTGTGCATACCCTTTGATCCAGCAGTGTTACTACTGGGATTATATCCCAAAGAGATTATAAAGAAGGGAAAGGGACCTGTATGTGCACGAATGTTTGTGGCAGCCCTTTTTGTAGTGGCTAGAAACTGGAAACTGAATGGATGTCCATCAGTTGGAGAATGGCTGAATAAATTGTGGTATATGAATATTATGGAATATTACTGTTCTGTAAGAAATGACCAACAGGATGATTTCAGAAAGGCCTGGAGAGACTTACACGAACTGATGCTGAGTGAAATGAGCAGGACCAGGAGATCATTATATACTTCAACAACAATACTATATGATGACCAGTTCTGATGGACCAGGCCATCCTCAGCAACGAGATCAACCAAATCATTTCCAATGGAGCAGTAATGAACTGAACCAGCTACGCCCAGAGAAAGAACTCTGGGAGATGACTAAAAACCATTACATTGAATTCCCAATACCTATGTTTATGCCCACCTGCATCTTTGATTTCCTTCACAAGCTAATTGTACAATATTTCAGAGTCTGATTCTTTTTGTACAGCAAAATAACGTTTTGGTCATGTATACTTATTGTGTATCTAATTTTTATTTTAATATATTTAACATCTACTGGTCATCCTGCCATCTATGGGAGGGGGTGGGGGGTAAGAGGTGAAAAATTGGAACAAGAGGTTTGGCAATTGTTAATGCTGTAAAGTTACCCATGCATATAACCTGTAAATAAAAGGCTATTAAATAAAAAAAAGAAAGAAAAAAAGGGGGGGCTATTCCCTTAGTAATCACCAAATTAAAATAAAAATGTGACCTTCAGTGTAAATAGATATTATAACAAGCTGTTCCAAATTGAGGGTTAAAATATATCAAAGCCCCTGTAAGAAAGACTGAGCTTGCTCCTCAGAGAATGTGTGAATATTTTTGTATAGAAAAAATAAAAATAAAAAAACCAACATAAAAAGAAAACTACAATATATTTGAAAAATAAGTTGGGAAAATGCTAAATTGGAAAGAATTTTTTTTTTATCTATTGATATTTTAAAAGCCTGAGAGTTGTTTCAGTGACAGGCAAAACCTCAAGGTAAGTAAAAGTATGGAATATTATAGTAATGTCTAAGCCCATTCACTCTCAGCACTATCTCCTCATTACCTCTTTTCTAATAAGGAAAATCATAGCTGGAAGATGATTTAGAGAAAGTATACCTTAATTTTTCTGTACAAAAATAGCTATGTATTCTATGATTCCATATCATGTGATATGTAGATTTGTTCTTGAAGAAGGACATCTCTAATAGTATTTTATGGAATTATCTATTTCACTATTTATATTTATATTTATATATGGATAGATATATACTTTATTATTTGTTGCTCCACCCATTTTTGGGAAGAACATCACATTTTTTTCTGTTCTAAGATATATAAAAATTTGTAAATTGAGCTTAATTAAACCTTATTTAACTACTGCATCTAGCTATTCACTTTTTTTCTTTTAGATTTTAAAGGCTCCATTCTAAGGCAAGCTACTGCTGCTAATATCCACAGAAGGCTACTATTTCAGGTTTGTTTTTTTTTTTTGTTTTTTTTTTGTAGGCTGCTACTACCTTGTTGTCAGGCTCCACAACTATGGAAAAAAATACAATACTTTTAATTCTTTTATCCCTCATTACTCCATTTTAGCAGAAAATGCATACAGAAAAAAAATACACTAGTATTAAATAGAGCACACCCAGATATAGCTATTAGATCCCTGATTCTAGAAGATTAAATATTATATTTCTCTCTTAAAAACTAAATGCAGGCATGTGCAAAAATGTTTATGGCAGCCCTTTTTGGATGGCTAGAAATTGGTAACTGAATGGCTGAATAAATTATGGTATACAAATATTATGGAATATTATTGTTCTGTAAGAAATGACCAGTAGGGAAACTGAGTGGATGCCCACCAATTGGAGAATGGCTGAATAAATTGTGGTATATGAATGTTATGGAATATTATTGTTCTGTATGAAATGACCAACAGGATGATTTCAGAAAGGCCTGGAGAGACTTACACGAACTGATGCTGAGTGAAACGAGCAGGGCGGCAGATCATTATATACTTCAACAACAATACTAGATGATGACCAGTTCTGATGGACCTGGCCATCCTCAGCAATGAGATCAACTAAATCATTTCCAATGGAGCAGTAATGAACTGAACCAGCTACGCCCAGAGAAAGAACTCTGGGAGATGACTAAAAACCATTACATTGAATTCCCAATCCCTATATTTTTGTCCACCTGCATTTTTGATTTCCTTCACAAGCTAATTGTACAATATTTCAAAGTCTGATTCTATTTGTACAGTAAAATATCGGTTTGGTCATGTATACTTATTGTGTATCTAAGTAATATTTTAATATATTTAACATCTACTCGTCATCCTGCCATCTGGGGAAGGGGGGAGGCAGTAAGAGAGGAAAAATTGGAACAAAAGGTTTGGCAATTGTCAATGCTGTAAAGTTACCCATACATATAACCTGTAAATAAAAGGCTATTAAATAAAAAAAAAAGAAAAAGAAAAAAGAAATGACCAGTAGGATGATTTCAGAGAGATCTGGGGATACTTACATGAACTGATGCTGAGTGAAATGAGCAAAACCAGGAGATCACTGTACAGGGCAACGAGACTATAGGATGATCAGTTCTGATGGACATGGCTCTCTTCAACAATGAGATGATTCAAACTAGTTCTACTTGCTCTGTGATGAAGAGAGTCAGAAAGAGGACTATGGGAACTGAGTGTGTACTGCAACATAGCATTCTCACTCTCTGTTGTTGCTTGCAATTTGTTTTCTTTCACAGTTTTTTTTCTTCCTTCTTGATCTGATTTTTCTTGTGCAGCAAGATAACTGTATAATATGTATACATATATTGGATTTAACAAATATTTTAACATATTTAACATGTATTGGACTACCTGCCATCTAGGGGAGGGAGTGGGGGGAAGATGGGAAAAATTTGGAACAGAAAGTTTTGCAAGGGTCAGTGTTGAAAAATTACCTACCCATGCATATGTTTTGTAAATAAAAATCTTTAATTAAAAAAAAAAACTATGTCAGGTAACAGGACTGATGTGCTCCCACTGAAGCAATCTGCTCCCATAGTGTGTTTAAAAGAAGAAATGAAAAAATCCAGCTCATTGACAGATAAGAACAGAAATGAAGCATCCTTCTGTAAACAAGCCTTTTGCTTCAATCTCCAACTGGGTTCCCTAAGTAGGTTGACAAAGAGCTAGGCTGGATTGTGTTTAATGTGTCCCAAAGCAAGAATTCCATCTGTGTCAGCCCAAGGCAATTTTCATATCCTGCTTCCAGCCTGCTTTTCCAGACAGAATTTGGAGTATCTCCAGTGCAAAGAGAAAACCTTCCCTTTGACCTCAGGTCTTTCACTTCCTGCTGTGTTTGTCCCCTGAGGGAAGAAAAAGAGGGAAATTAGTGGAGGAATGCAACTTTTTTCTCCTTCTATATAAGTTCTCCTGTTGCACACTTTTACTGCTTAATATCTACCCATTGGAGGTAAGAGGAGTGGTGAAGGACCATGTCCATGATCAGATTTCTGTCATCTCATACAGTACTTTCAGCCTGATCTCTTTTGGGAAGAAAAAAAACACTTCAATTCAATGATGAATATTCTCATATCTGCTCATTTTTATAGGGTTCTAATCCCCCAGGCAAAACCTGCCCCTTACTTCAGCCCAAACCTCAGAGAAATCCTCAAACACTTGATGACAGGCACAAGTTTACCCAGTCCATAATTCCATCAGCCTTCATAATTAGACATCCTGATTAAACCTTATGAATCGGTCAATAAGAAAGTAGCACCAAAATGATGTGAACCAAGACATTGACCCATTAAACTTCAATAAATCTTTGCCTCAGCATGGTGTCTGCACATTATCCTTTTTTGCTGTTTTTTGGTTGAATTTATGATAAAATCAGGCTAATCATAATATCACTGTCAAACATTAATTCTTACCCCAGTCCAGGATCTTTTCTATATGCATTCTGGGTAACTACATGCAACGTTAAATCAAAAGCTTTAGGACCTCACCATGTTAGCAATCTCTTTCTGAATCTCAAAATCTATATATCTTGTGATGTAATCAGATTCCATAAATATCTCTATCTTGCTTTGCTTGGAGGATAACTCCTGCAAAACTCCAAAAAAGAGAAGAGTTCCCTCTCAGTGCAGAATTCTCAATAAATCTTAATAAATGCCTTTACTTGATTTGGAACCCTTAGTCCTGAATTCTTTCAAAGGTGTAAATAAAGATTATCTGCCTGAACCCCAACAGTACCTTTTGCATTACAATGATTCTGAATCCCTATAAATTAAGCAGCCTTCATTTCCCATGTCTCATTTTTACTTTTTTTCTTCTCAATGATCCACACCCAAATTTCAACTAAACCCTATCCAACCCTGTGTACTTCATAGGTGGTAAACTTCCCTTTATGTTAAATCTCTAACTTTCCCATTCCTCCAATACTAAAATATAGTTCATCCCACATATCACAGCCACCCTGACCACCCTGACAATACTTTCACTCATTCTTCTTAATTTCCTGGCAAAAGTAAAGGAGTTGGAATACTCTTTGCTTTCCATTTGTACTTATGTTTTCTTCCTCTAACTTTATCACTCAGGGAACTCTCCTTGGAGGTGAATGCTATGCACCCCTCCATCAAAATTATGGTATCCATATTGTATAGATTTCATGTTCCCAAGCTACTCCTCATCCTTCCTCAATTAATTAAGTCCATGACACAGTATTTTTTTCTTTTCTTCGACTTCTTCCCTCATACTGAAAGATTTCAATATAAATATTGACTCTGCCTTAAATATATTAAATACACAATTCTACCCCATCACCCCACTTCAAATACTCAAAAAATTGATAATACCCTTGATCTTGTCATCAGTACCTCTTCTTATTAATATTTATTAAGAAATAGATGATATAGTGCTTGCCCTCCAGGGACTCAGGAATATAAGCTATCTATCTAGATATATGTATTGTTATAGATATATACATATGTATATGTAGTTATATGTCTGAAGTAAAAAAGACTCACCTTCCTGAGTTCATGAGTATTTGAACTCAGGAAGGTGAGTCTTTTTACTTCAGACTCAGCACTCCATGTACTGCCATCCAAGTGCCCCATCTATTTCCACAAAGATAATTATAACTGCTATTAGCGATCAACATCTTCTATTTAAGTGTAGTTTACTAGCAAATGAGGAAAATAAATAAATATACAAACAATAAGTGCTTTGGATGTTAGAAATTGGGAGTGGAAGTTGAATACAACTTTGAAGATTGGTGAATGCCTTATGAGGGAAGTAAATTTTGTTCTGATAGATATAAGATAAAGCATATTTCAAACAAAGGGATCATTATGGGCAACTAATAATATCTCTAAGTCAGGAATGAGATTGTTATTCTCATATGAGAATGAGAAGGCTTTGATTAGGTTTATAAAATGAGAGAAAAGAAGGGCAATTTGATGTGAGAAGTAAAGTTTAGAGAGAGTGAAATTAGACCATAGTGATCCTTGAGTGGTAAGCTAAAGAGTTTAGATTTTACTTTAAAGGAAATGAAAAATGATAAATTTGACCTTTTTGACAATTTTCTCAAATATTAAATATGCTTCCACCTTTCTAATATTGTATTAATAGTTTGTGACAAGAAAGATGACTTATATCATGTAGTTCTTCAATACAATGAAAGCTGATTCCTCCAGATCATACGTTAACCAGGAAACTTCTTTATTAATTTGCACTTCTGCTTTAGTACAATAATAATTAAATTTCAGGATGATTAAGGAACTGTTCACTTCTGAAGTGTCCTTTCAATCAACAAGAAATAAACAGTTATACTATGTTATACTAACCCTTTGCTCCCTCTACTATCCCAAGTGTCTTTCTTCCTAATTATCTTTTCCTGTCTTGACTCTTTCACTGTGACCTGTGAAAGCAAAACAAAAGAAGATAAACAAAAAAAATCATTTGACCTGATCATCCTTGCTAGCTACTATATTGAATGTTTATGCTTGTTCTTGATTTAATTTGAGAAAGTCATGTAAAATCTCAACTGCATTTTACTCATTTGATACGAAACCTGCTCTAATATTTTTATCGACTTTGCTATTCACATAAGATTGCTTTCTCCAAAATTATGAATGAGCTGATAATTTGTAAACTGAATGATCTTGAATCAATGCTTGTCCTTCTTGATCAGTCTGCAATCTTTGATGCTGTAGATCACTGTTTTTTCCAGCATATTTTCTCCTTTCTAGGTTTTCATGACATATATTTCTTGGTACTTCATTGCTCAATTTTCACATAGAACACACCCACTAAACATGAATGTCCTTCACAGGTCTTTCCTATATAATTTCTTTTCATTCTGAATACATTCCAACACCAATCTTTACATAGATGATTTTAAATCTTTTTATCAAGTTTCAGTTCTTGCTATCTCTAGTCCTAAATGACCAAGTGCTTTTTAGACATTTCAAACTAGAGATCCCATAGACATTTAAACTCAATATATCAAAAATGAAATTCATTATCTATTTCCCCAAATTCTCATTTTTAAAATTCTTTATTACTGTATTACTGGGACCATTATCAATAGTCAAATTAGGTAGTTTTTACCTCTACAACATTTTTGGTTTATGCTCCTTTCTCTTCATTACATCCCAACACAGTCCCTAAGCACAAATAGATTATACTTAGAGTCTTCTGGTTTGTCACCCTTCCTTAAATCCCTTTCAAAATCAATCCACCCTTCATTTAGCTGCTAAAGTGATTTTCATAAATCACAAACCTAACCACCTCATCCTACCACTATGACAACATTATGAAATAAATTCCAGTAGTTCTCTATGCCTTAACATTTAAAAAAATTCTTTTTGGTACTAAATATTTTTTCTAATATAGTTCCTTCCTTCATTTTTAATCTTCACATATTTTATTTTAATCCACATACTGAAGAAGAATAGCTTTCTTGCTATTTATTGCATATAACACTATTTTCACTTTCTGTACCTTTTCACCAACTTTCAGCTGTGTCTTGTATTTTTTACTTCTGATTCACTTCTCCCTTGCATCTTCCTTGACCTCATTCAAAGATCTGCTCAAAATCAGTCTTCCCTAAGAGACTTGCCCTTCCCTCCACGTAAGTACACATTCTACAAAGTGTTAGTGACAACTCGGAGATTGTGTTCAATCTACTTTGTATATAATTTTTTTATTAAAGCTAATTATTTACAAAACCTATGCATGGGCAATTTTTCAACATCGACCCTTGCAAAACCATGTGTTCCAAATTTTCCCCTCATTTCCTCAAAAACCTTCCCTAGATGTCAGTTAGTCCAATACATTAAATATATTAAAATATATGTTAAATCCAACATATGTATCCATATTTATACCTTTATCTTCGTGAGCAAGAAAAATCAGATCAAGAAGGAAAAAAAACTGAGAAAGAAAACAAAATGCAAGCAAACAACAATAGAGAGAGTAAGAATGCTATGTTGTGGTCTACACTCAGTTCACACAGTTCTCTCTCTGGGTGTAGATGGCTCTCTTCATCACTGAACAAGTGGAACTTGTTAGAATCATCTCATTGTTGAATCCATTGTCCATCCAAAGTGATCATCATATAGACTTCTTGATGCCATATATAATGATGTCCTAATTATGTTCATTTCACTTAGCATCAGTTTATGTAGGTCTCTCCAAGCCTCTCTGAAATCATACTGCTGGTTGTTTCTTACATTCATATACCATAACTTATTCAGTCATTCCCCAGTTGATGGGCATCCATTCAGTTTCTAGTTTCTTGCCACCATAAAAAAGGCTGCCAGAAACATTTTTGTACCTGTGAGTTCCTTTCCCTCCTTTAAGATCTCTCTGGGATATAAGCTGTTGAATAAAAGGGTATGCATAGTTTGATAACTTTTTGAGCATAGTTCCAAATTGCTCTCAAAAATGGTTGGATCTAAAATTCCCTCTTATTACCGCTTTGGCTGCATCCCACAAATTTTGGTATGATGTCTCATCATTGTCATTATCTTGAGTGAAATTATTAATTGTATCTATAATTTGCTTTCACCCAATCATTCTTAAGATGAGATTGTTTTAGTTTCCAATTACTTTTGGTCTATTTCCCCTAACTTTTTGTTGAATGTAGTTTTATTGCATCATGATCTGAAAAGAAAGCATTTACTATTTCTGCTTTCTTGCAATTAATTTTGAGGTCTTTATGTCCTAATATATGGTCAATTTTGAATAGGTTCCATGAACTGCTGAGAAGAAAGTATATTCCTTCTATTCATTTCAATTTTCTCCAAAGATCAAATTACCTAATTTTCTAATATTCTATTTACTTCTTTAATTTCTTTCTTATTTGTTTTGTGGTTTGATATGTCTAATTCTGAGAATGCAAGTTGAGATTCCTACTATTACAGTTTTTGTCTATTTCTTCTTAACTCTCTTAATTCTCTTTAGGAGTTGAGTGCCATACATTGGTGCATATATGTTTAATATTGATATTGCTTCGTTGTTTATGTACCCTTTGAGGATGAGTTTCCTTCTTATCTCTTTTAATTAGATCAATTTTTACTTTTGCTTGATCTGAGATAGGATGGCTACCTACTTTTTACTTCACCTGAAGCATAATAGATTTTACTCCAGCCTTTTACCTTTACTTATGCCCTGCTTTAAATGTGTTTCTTGTAAACAACATATTTGTAGGGTTCTGACTTTGATCCAGTCTGCTATCTGCCTCCTCTTTTTGGGAGTTCATCCCATTACATTTACAGTTAGAATTACTAAATCTTGTATTTCCTGCCATCCTAATAACCCAGATTGTGCTTTCTTATTTTTCCCAACTCTTCCCTTTTAAACTTATGTACCCTCTTGTATCACGATTTATCCTCTTTATAATCCCTCCCTCCCCCTTGAGGTCTTTCCCCTTCCTTCCCTTATACTCTTTTTCTTTTCCTTTTCCTCTCCCGTTTTAATGAGGCGAGAGAAATTTTCTCTAAAACAAATGTAATTATTTTTCTTTTGAGCCAACTCTGATGAGGAAGTAAGATTCACACAATGTTCCCCCTCTCTAAATTCCCTAGATATGATAAGTTTCCTTAGCCCTTTTGTGGGATGTGGTTTCCCTCTTTTATCCCTCCTTCCCACTTATTCTGCGTCATCCCTTTTCCATATCTACTTCTTTTTTTATTTATCCAGTACAATCAAATTATACATGTATTCTTTTTGTATATCAACAGAAATACAATTCTCAAGAGTTATTTTACCTTTTCTGCACTCTTGAGTTCTATTCTTGGAATCAAATTTTTGTTTAGTTCTGGTTTTTTCTTCAAACAAATGGAATTCATTTGTTTCATTAAATGTCCATCTTCTTCCCTGGAAGAAAATGCTCAGCTTATGATTGTTGGAGGGGATGCGGGAAAACTGGGACATTGATGCATTGTTGGTGGAGTTGTGAACGAATCCAACCATTTTGGAGAGTAGTTTGGAACTATGTTCAAAAAGTTATCAAAATTGCATCCCTTTGATCCAGCAGTGTTACTACTGGGATTATATCCCAAAGAGATTATAAAGGGAAAGGGACCTGTATGTGCACAATGTTTGTGGCAGCCCTTTTGTAGTGGCTAAAACTGAAATTGAATGGATGTCCATCAGTTGGAGAATGGTTGAATAAATTGTGTATAGAAATTAGGAATATTACTGTTCTGTAAGAAATGACCAACAGGATAATTTCAGAAAGGCCTGGAGAGACTTATATGAACTGATCCTGAGTGAAATGAGCAGGACCAGGAGATCATTATGTACTTCAACAACAGTACTATATGATGACCAGTTCTCATGGATCAGGCCATCCTCAGCAACGAGATCAACCAAATCATTTCTAATGGAGCAGTAATGAACTGAACTAGCTATGCCCAGAAAAGAACTCTGGGAGATGACTAAAACCATTACATTGAATTCCCAATCCCTATATTTATGCACACATGCATTTTGATTTCCTTCACAAGCTAATTGTACAATAATTCAGAGTCTGATTCTTTTTGTACAGCAAAATAATGTTTTGGTCATGTATACTTATTGTGTATCTAAGTTATATTTTAATATATTTAACATCTACTGGTCATCCTGCCATCTAGGGGAGGGGGGGGTGGGGTAAGAGGTAAAAAATTGGAAAAAGAGGTTTGGCAATTGTTAATGCTGTAAAGTTACCCATGTATATATCCTGTAAATAAAAGGCTATTAAATAAAAAAAAAAATGGATGGATCCATTCACAGTTCTACCAATAATGTATCAGTGAACCAGTTTTTTTTTTACAACCCCTTCAAAATTGGTCATTATCATTTCCTGTCATTTTAGCTAATCTGCCTGGTATGTTGTGGTATCTCAGTTGTCTTAATTTGCATTTCACTTATCAAAAGTGATTTGGAGCGACTTAACATATGACTACAAATAGTTTCAATTTCTTCATCTGAAAATTGTTTGGCTTTTTTTTTTTTTTTACTATCAATTGGAGAATGGATTGAACTATTATAAATTTGAGTCAATTCTTTAAATATTTTAGAAATAAGGCCTTTATCAGAATTTTTGATGTAAAAATGTTTTTCCGTTTTATTGCTTCGCTTCTAATCTTGTCTACATTATTTTTTTCTGTACAAAAACTTTTTAACTTAATATAATTAAAATTATCTATTTTATGATCAGTAATGATCTCTTGTGAAGATCGTGTATTTTTAAATCAGCAGGAGTCAGGAATTCAAGTTAGGGGAAAACTGTCAGTCTTTATTCTCAGTGAAGAAGGATCGGAGGTGGAAGAGAATCGGCGATAGCAATGGATAGCAATGTGTGCAGCTGAGTCAAGAAGCTAGCTCGACCAACAGCCAAACAACCAGCAGCTCAGAGTCTCGAACCCAGGCCCAATCTCTCCCAGCTTCTCTTCCTGTCTCTCTCTCTGCCTCCACCCACCAAAATCGTCATTTCCTATACAACACATCAGGACTTGCACGGAGAGTGGGCAGGGACCATTCTTTATCCAATCATGTATATTAATAGAGCATAGCCCAATTACTATCTAGCCTCATGTACTTGGGACCTCAGTGCATCAGCTCAAACTTCAGCCCATTACATTTCCCGCTTTCTTTTATTTTAGAACACCGGTGGTCATGCCATCCCTGACTCCTCAGGGAGGTCAGAGCCCCAAGGGAGGAGTGATCACAGCCTTCCTAACTTCTCAGAAGGAATGAAAGCACCGAAAGGAGGTGATCACAGCCTCCTGACTTCTCAGAAAAGGCGGTGAAAGCACTAAAAGGAGATGATCACGCCCACCTGACTCTCAGGAAGGGAGTGAAAGCACCAAAGGGAAATGGGGGTTGCTAGCGGGTTTCTGGGCTGAAGGGTCTATTATGCACAAAACCCATCAGCATGGGAGGTATTACAAACACATAGCAATAACGCAGAGGCTATTAGGATGACCTCCTCTCAGTCAGTGCAGGCTCGATGTGGTGTAACAAACATGTATTTTACACACAAGTAGCGGAATAGCAAACAATATAAATCAACATGGTGTTGGAAAAGATCACCAGAAGTCCTAGAAGATGGGTATGTAAACAACAGTCACACATACACCTTCTTCAGCAGCCAAGAGATAGTCCAAAACCAATCTATTGTCCATTGTTTCACATGTCAGAATCCAATGATCCCCTAGTTTTTGAAGTCCTGCAAAAGTCTTTTTATGTGTTAGGGAATCCAATGATTCCAGCAGATTTTGAAGTGTTGTATCAGTCTTATGATTTCTCAGAGAATCCAATGATTCCTGAGAGTTTTCAATCCTATGGCTCAGAAATCAATGATTCTGAGGGCTTTGAATCCAACAATCTTTGATGTCCATGAGTCAAACACCATAACTGCCACGCTCTTTCAATGGTGAGCACAATCAGCAACAGAACCACCCGATATTTCTTGGGTCTTCTCCTTTGTTTCAAGTGTCTGCTCCGCCTCTCTGTGATGGACAAGGCAAATATGACTCGTTAGTACCCATCTGATTCCTTCTCCACCTGTAGAGATACAAGCAAACCCTCTCCCCAAAGCAGTTAGCCTATCTGGTCCTTTCCATTCACCACTTTCTGGGTCTCTCCACATCACCTGGTGATTATCTAAAGATAGTGGAGCTGCTCGCACTGGACACTGACCTTCCAGTGGGTTATAAAACCTGTCTGCCAGAGCCAGTCATCTTTGTCAAAAATCAAGAAGTTAATAGTATAAAGGCTGATTTAGAAGTTCTCTAGGGGTTACCTGTGGCTCCCCTTTCTTTTTGTTTTGGAGGAGCGTCTTAATACCTCTGTTTCTCCTCTCCACTATTGCCTGTCCTTGAGGATTAAAAGGTATGCCTGTGGTGTGTAAAATCTTATACTGTGCACAAAAGTGTGCAAAATGTTTTGAAGTATAAGCAGGACCATTGTCTGTTCTTATTGCTTGTGGCACACCCATAATGGCAAATGCTTGTGTGAGGAATTCAGTGACCACTCGGGCTGTCTCTTTTGCTGCTGGTATTGCAAAAGTGAATCCCGAAAAGGTGTCTACAAAAACATGGATGAAAGAAAGACGACCAAAAGATTTATAATGGGTCACATCCATTTGCCAGATTTCATTGGGTCTCAAACCACGAGGGTTCTTCCTGGAGGCGGTGTAGGAGCGTGGAGGAAGGCAAGCGTATAACTTTTACTATACTCCTACTTCCTCTCTTGTTATTCAAATTGTAAACGTAAAGCTTGAGCAGCCTGATGATATTTAGAATGAGATGCCTGAGCTTCTTGGAAGAAAGGTATCGACCAACATAGTTAGAAGGCTATCTGCCTTTGCATTGCCATCAAATATGGACCTGAAGTCACTATGAGAATGGACATGTAATATATAGATCTTACCTGGATGCTTTCTCACTTGCTCTTGAAGTTTCTTAAAGAGCTGATATATAATAGAGCTGCAAATTTTATTTGGGCTGTGGCAATTCTTTGTACCACACCCTACTGAATAGGCCGAATCAGATATTATATTTATGTCTCCTGGATAATAAGTAAGGGTTAGAATGATGGCGTACAATTCATTTGCTGAGTGGACGAAAAGGAGTTCTTACTACTCTCTTTATAGTTAGATCTGGAGTACACACACAAATATTATGTTTGGATGCATCCGTGAAGATAGTTGGTCCTTTAAGGGAACTTTAGAAACTTTTTCTTCAAGAATCCATCGCCAATTATGTAGTAGTCTAGTTATCTTAATGGAGACCCATGTAAAAAATTTGGAGCCATGGCTAATAAAATTTGCCACTCTGGATGGTCTCACAACACACATAATTTGTGTATTGGTATAAAGGTGTACATCTTGTCAGGTCTTTTCCCAGATAATTGTACCTCGCTTAGTGGCCTTAATAAAATTCTACACAAGAACTGGGTAGGAGTAAGGCTTTTGTTCTGGATCGCCAGGAGGGTTCCAAACTCTATCACAATGTGTCCTTGATGAAGGACTGCTGTGGGTGCCTCTTGTGTGGCGAACTGATATCTCAAAGGGTTTTTGAGTGGCTCTTCAACCACATTGGATAAAGCCAGTTCAACTTTCTCAAACCTTGAGCTTTTTTTTAAGCTTTGGTGAATTTAAAGCACTGCTCCTTAAATGTCATATAACGGTTGTAACTGATAGGTAGTCAAACCCAACATGTGTCCATTTATCTCCTATCAATTTCTGAAAATCATTCAAAATTTTTAGCTTTTCTTTCTTAAGGAAGTTTTTTGAACTGTAAGCACCTTAGGTATACTTCTATCCCAAATATTGAAAAGGGCTTGTCTTTAAATTTTTTCTGGTCTATGTATAATTTGTAATTCCTTAGTGTTTCATGGTCTTTTGAGAATGCTTCTAAATTTGTTCCTCATGCACATCCCAAAATGTCATCCATGTAATTAATAACATTACTTTTGGAAATGCTTTTCTTACTGGAGCAAAAAGAGAACATACATTTGAAAATAGTAGGGTTTTTTCATTCCCGGTGGCAAAACTGTCCATTCATATTTTTATAAGGCTCAGCTGTTAACGCTGGGCATAAAACAAATCTTTTTCATATCCTTCTTATCCAGAGGGATAGAATAGAAACAACCAATATCTATGACCCAAAGAGGCCATTCTCTAGGCAACTGAGTAGATGGAAGTCCAGGCTGAAGAGTTCATAGTTTCCATCTGTTCATTCACTTCTCTTAAATCCGTTCACATCCCCATTTTCCAGATTTTTTTCACAACAAACATGGGGAATTTCAAGGATTAGAGAAGGTTTTACGTGTCCTTGGTCAAGCTGTCCTTACATATCTAATAAGGCCTGAATTTTATCGTTACAACCACTGCCTATCCACCTGGTGTATAGTTTTCCAGGATAAACAGGTGGGTTGGCAGGCCTTCAACACAAGCCCGAAAAACCGAAGACCATTTTAACCATAATGTTTCCTTCCCCACAGATTGATGGGGATTTTTTCAACTATGGATAAAACTCCTGTTTTTCAAAGTCCATTCATATGGGAGCACTAATCACTATTGATCCTCCCACACCGGAATGATGTCTGCTTTACCCCAGTGACTGGGCCAGTGGCCCCCAAGAGGTCCGATCTGCACCAGTGTTACCAGTTTTCCAATGGAAATTTTATAGATTGTGAGCATAGGTCTCAGTTTTAGCTGCTGTCCAGAAATTCGATTTTTGATCTGGAACAGAATTGGGGTGACTATCACCAGGCTGTTATTGGATTCTGTATGAAAACCTGATGCATACTCCTGGGTGATAAGTCACATTGTCTGCCTGTATTGGTGACTGGGATATTTTCAAATTCCCAGTTTCCCAACCGATTTGGGGATGGACACGTTTTGTATTACCTCAGGAGGAAATGGTCAACCTACTGTGCCTGGAGGCAAGGATCCATAGGCTGGAGGAACAGATTTCACCCTCCAGGGGGGATTCCCAGTTGTCTCAGCTGCAACAAACCCTTTTCTCCCAATTGAACCCTTTCTTCCATCAGGTTCTTTCGTATGATTTAATCCTTTCTGCCATCATTGGCTTCCGGCTGATTGGCATAGGGGGCCCAAACCTTTTACCATTCGCCATCATGCCCCGTGTTTTTTCCTGGGGCCCTGGGGTTGGGCCCCTCATCCGCCCTGAACCGTCACATTCCGAGGCCCAATGGAAGCCCTTTCTGTTGCATTTTGGACATGGGAATTGGGTCTTTACCCCACCCTGTTTTTCACTCTGCCTCTATACCAACATTGAGTTTCAGATGCCCTACTTTTTCCATGAAAGCATTGACGTTTTCTCTAGAAGTCCCTTGCCGGGAAGGGGACCCTGCTACCCATGTTGGGATCTTGGGAAGTTTGCATCATAGTCTGGCTTAAAAAGGCATTTGGGCCCCTTGGGCCAGCCTTATGAACTCCTTAAGGAGCATCCTTGGGGTCCTATATAACCTTCTGCACACCTCTTTGATTTTTCTTAGGGCCTTATTAAAACATCTGTTGTTGGTTTTCCCCATTAGTTTTTGATAGTAGTCTGCAAACGTCCCACAAAGTCAGAAAGGGTATCTGTCCCTTTTGTTTTTTTTGAAAGGGCCAATTTTGTTTTTATTTGAATTGGCCCACGTTTGATAGCATTAGCGAATTTGCTCGTGCTCTGAATAAAACCTGTGCGGACGTTCACATTGGACCCTCCCGGTAGGTCATAGGTGGCCGCATAACAGCATTTTTGACTATTTTGTTGGGCTTGTATCCTACAGAACTCACTTATTCAGAAAGCCACATGTAATTTTGTCCAGGTTTTGGCATACCCTTGTATAGATTTCCATCATCAAGTCAAGATTTGCCATTTTAGCATTTCAACCTAAGTTTAGCCCCATAAAGGGGTGCAAGTTTTTAAGATCTTTAATATTTCGAAAGGGGTTGTTCGACTTTTTGACCAGAGGATTAGATGGGAAATTACAGGCATATGGCTGAAGTTTTGGGCCTTTTAAAGCCTCCCAGCCTACTCAAAATTGATACTGGGGATGCTGGGGAGGTGCTGGTGGTTCATTGCCCCCCCCTGTCCTCCCTCCATCCTGAGGTGGAGGGGGGAGAAAGACCTGGGCTGGCTGAAGCTGCCCCTGGGGGAAGGGTCACCACCCTTGCTCATTAAGTTTCCATGCCTGTGGGGATATGGTATTAATCTCTTCATTGTCTTCCTCCAATTTGGCTAATTTGGGAGTAAAGGGGAAAGGTTTTTTCTTTTTTCAGGAATAGGGTTTTTAGTGCTATGAAAATATTGTATAAATAAAATGCCTCATGGAAATTGAATGAAGACCCATTTCTGAAATGCATGGACATGTCTTGTCCAACCTGGACCAGTTATCTCAGAAATCTGCTCCTCCCTCCAAACCAAGGGGAGATGCAGTTTAATATACCCAAAAAATCTCCTATCGTTCCCGTTATAAGTAACCCATGTATTTTCTATCGCCTTTTTTATACCCACTTTGGGGGGTTGGGGGGAGGAGAGTCTTTACTAATTTGTCCCATTTTAGCCAAAAAAGATTACTGTTTTAGTTTTAAGAAAATAAGTTCCTTGTTTGTCTATTAAAATACCACCCAAGTTCCGGTCACCGGAACTTCTTCAGTCCGGTTCCCATTGGGCGCCAAATTGAAGATCGGTATTTTAAACGGGACCAGGAATTGGTTAGGGGAAAACGTCAGTTTTATTCTCAGTGAGGAAGGATCGGAGGTGGAAGAGTGGGATAAAATGTGTCAGCTGAGTCAAAAGCTGTTCGGACCAGCGCCACACACCTGGCTCAGTTCCCGCCCAGGCCCAATTCTCCCAGCTTTCTTCCTGTTTCTTCTGCCTCCACCCACCAAAATCATCTTCCCATACAAGACTCAGGACTTGCACAGAGAGTGGCAGGGAATTCTTTTAATCCATTTTAAAGAAGCCCAATTACTTTTAGTCTGTCTTGACCTATGCATCAACTAAACCCGCCCATTAAATTCTGTTCTTTTTGGTCCAAATTACTTCCTCCTCCATAGATCTGAGAGGTAAACTATCCTATGTTCTTCTAATTTGTTTATAATGTCATTCTTTATGTCTCACCGAACACATTTTCATATTGGTATATGGTTAGGGTGGGTAAATTTCCTGTTTCACCATAATAGTTTCAATTTTTCCCAGCAGTTTATGTCAAATAGTGAATTCTTATACCATAAGCTGGGGTCTTTGGGTTGGTCAAACACTGGATTGCTATATAGTCTTGAATATTTTGTTCTGTGAATTTAACCTATTCCACTGATCAACTAGTCTATTTCTTAGCCAGTACCAAATGATTTGATGCTCACTACTGTTTTTAATATGAACGGGAGTTGGATTTTATCAAATGCTTTTGCTACATCTATTGAGATAATCATATAGGTTTTGTTAAGTTGGTTATTAATATAGTCTTTTATGCTAATAGTTTTCCTAAAATTGAACCAGCCCTGCATTCTTGATATAAATTCTACTTGGTTTATAAAATAGTTTTACACCTGGTACAGCTAGGCCACTTTCTTTTGCTTTTAATTAATTCCCTTGAAATTCTTGAGCTTTTGTTCTTCCAGATTAATTTTGTTGTTATTTTTTCAAGGTTAGTAAAATACTTTCTTGGGAGTTTGATAGGTATATCACTAAAGAAATAGATTAGTTTAAGTAGTATTGCCATCTTTATTATAATCACTTCACCTATCCAAAAGCACTTGATATTTTTCCAATTGTTTAGAAACAACTTTATTTGCGTGGAAAGTGTTCTGTAGTCATGGTCATGTAGTTCCCAACTTTGGCTTGGCAGATAGAATCCCAAATATTTTATATTATCAATACTAATTTTAAATGGAATTTGTTTTTGTATCTCTTGCTATAGGACTTTGTTGGTAATATATATAACAATGCAGATCATTGATGTGGACTTATTTTATATCTTGCAACTTTGCTAAAGTTGTGGATTATTTCCAATAATTTTTGTTGATCCTCTAGGGTTCTTTAAATATCATCATATCATCTGCAAAGAGTAATAATTTGGTTTCCTCATTATCTGCTCTAATTCTCTAACCACTTTTTTCTCTTATTGCCAAAGCTAGCATTTCTAATACAATATTGAATAGTAATGGTGATAGTGGACAACCGTGTTACACCCCTGATCTTATTGGAAATGGTTCCAATTTATCCCCATTACATATGCTGATGGTTTTAAATAGATGTTACTATTTTAAGAAAAAGTCCATTTATTCCTGTGCTCACTAGTGTTTTTAATAGAAATGGGAGTTGGATTTTATCAAATGCTTTTGCTACATTTATTGAGATAATCACATAGTTTTTGTTAAGTTGGTTATTAATATAGTCAATTATGCTAATAGTTTTCCTAAAATTGAACCAGCCCTGCGTTCTTGGTATAAATTCTACTTGGTTATGGAGTATTATCCAAGGTATGATTTTCTGTAATCTCTGTGCTAATATTTTATTTAAGATTTTTGCATCAGTATTTATTAGGGAGATTGGTCTATAATTTTCTTTCTCTGTTTTCATCCTACCTGGTTTAGGTATCAGCAACATATCTGTGTCATAAAAGTAATTTGGTAGGAGTCTTTCATTCCCTATTTTTTTCAAGTAGTTTATATAGTATTGGAGCTAGTTGTTCTTTAAAGGTTTGGTAGAATTCACATGAAAATCCATCTGGTCCTGGGTTTTTTTTTTCTTAGGGAGCTAATTAATAGCATGTTCTATTTCTTTTTCTAAAATGGGACCATTTAAATAACTTACTTCTTCTTCAGTTAATATGAGCAACTTATATTTTTGTAGATATCCCTCCATTTCACTTAGGTTGTCAAATTTATTGGCATAAAATTGGCAAAGTAACTCCCAATTATTGCTCTATTCCTCTTCATTGGTGGATAGTTCTCTCTATTCATTTTTAAGACTAATACTTTCATTTTCCTCTTTCTTTTTTCTAATCAAATTAACTAAAGGTTTATCTATTTTTTTTCATAAAACCAACTCTTAGTTTTATTGAATAATTCAAGTTTATTTTTTACTTTCTATTTTATTAATCTCTCTTTTTATTTTTACAATTTCAAGTTTGGTATTTGATGGAGGACTTTTACTTTGTTCTTTTACTAGCTTTTTTAGTTGCAAGCCAATTTCATTGATCTTCTCGTTCTTTATTTTATGCAAGTAAGCATCTAGAGAGTTAAAATTTCTCCTTATTACTGCTTTGGCTGCATGCCAGAAATTTTGGCATGTTATCTCATAATTGTCATTCTCTTGGATAAAATTGTTGATTGTGTCTATGATTTGCTCTTTTCCCCATTCATTTTTTTAGGATTAGATTGTTTAGTTTCCAATTACTTTTTGGGCTGTTTTCCCCTGGTTTTTTGAATGTAATTTTTATTGCATTGTGATCTGAAAAAAAATCATTTACTATTTCTGCCTTTTTGCATTTGATTTTGAACTTTTTATGTCCTAATACATAGTCAATTTTTGTATAGGTTCCATGAACTGCAGAGAAAAAAGTGCCCTCCTTTCTGTCACCATTCTGTTTTCTCCAAAGATCTATCATACCTAATAATTGTATATTCTATTTAATTTCTTAACTTCTTTCTTATTTATATTGTTATTTGATTTATCTAGTTCTGAGAGAGCAACGTTGAGATCATCAACTAGTACAGTTGTGCTGTCTGTTTCTTCTTGCAGCTCTCATAAATCCTTCTTTAGGAACTTAGATGCTATACCACTTGGTGCATATATGTTTAGTATAGATATTAATTCATTATCTATGGTACTCCTTAGAAAGATATAGTTTCCTTCTTTATCTCTTTTAATTAGGTCAATTTTTGCTTTTGCTTGATCCCAAATTAGGTTTGCTACCCCTCCCTTTTTTTTTTTTTTTTTTTGTGTGTGTGTGTGCTTCACCTGAAGCATAATAGATTTTACTCTGGCCTTTTGTCTTTACTCTGTATGTATCACTCATAAACGATATATTGCAGGATTCCTGCTTTTAATCCAAAATTCACTACATTCATATTTATGGTTAAAAGTACTAATTCTATTATTGTTTTATAAGAAATGACTAGCCAGATGATTTCAGAGAGGTTTGGAAAGGCTTACATGACTTGATGCTAAGTGAAATGAGCAGAACCAGAAGATCATTATACCCGGCAACAAAAAGACTATATGATGATCACTTCCGATGGATGAATCTGTAGCTCTCTTCAACAATGAAATGTTTCAAACTAGTTCCACTTATTTCCTGATGAAGAGAGCCATCTATACCCAGATAGAGAACCATGGGAACTGAGTGTGGACCACAACATTGCATTTTCACTCTCTATTGTTTGCCTGCATTTTGTTTTCTTTCTTAGTTTTTTTTTTTTTTCTTCTTCCTTCCTGATCTGATTTTTTTCTTGGTCAGCAAGATAACTATATAAATGTATATAACATATTTTAGATTTAACAGATATTTTTATATATTAAATAAGTATTGGGCTACTTGCCAGTTAGGAGAGTGGTTCAGGGAAGAAGAGGAAAATTTGGAACAAAAGGTTTTACAAGGGTCAATATTGAAAAACTACCCATGCATATGTTTTGTAAATAAACAACTTTAATAAAATAAATAAACTAGTAATTCTGTATTTCCTGTCATCTTATTAATCCCAACTTATGTTTTCCACTTTCCTTTTCCTTTTTCCCTTCTTCTCAGTATTTTACATATGAGCACTACTTGCCTTAAACAGCTCCTACCCTTTAGAGCCCTTCCCTTTTTTTCATAATTTTTCCCTTCTAGTTCTGTTTTCCCTTCTACTAAGCTTTCCCCTTCCCGTCTCCCCTTTCTCCTCCCACTTTTCTATAAGGTGAGAGAAATGTATCAGTGTAACCAAATATGTCTAATATTTTCTCTTTGAGCCAGAACTGATGAAAGTAAGTTTTACACATGTTCATCCCTCTTTTTTCTTTCTTTCAGTCATAAGTTTTCTTTATCTCTTCATGAGATGTAATTTCCCTCATTTTACCTTCATTTCCCCCTTTTTTCAAGGCAATACCTTTTCACCCTTAGTTTGTTTTTTATGTAATAATAGTAAAATCAAGTTATACATGTAGTCTTTATCTACACCCACAACAGAGATACAGTTCTCAAGAGTTATTTTCTTTTTACTTTTTTGTTTCTCTTGAGTTCTATATTTGAGGTCAAATTTTCTGTTCAGCTCTGGTCTTTTCATCAGAAATAAAATGAATTCTCCTGTTTCATTGAATACCCATCTTCTTCCCTGAAAGAAAATGCTCAGTTTGGTGGGGTTATTTATTCTTGCCTGCATTCAAGTCACTTTGCCCTTTGGACTATCATATCCCAGGTCCTTCAATCTTTTAAGGTGGAAGTTTCTGGGCACTAGGTAATCTTTATTGTGGCTCCTTGATATTTGATTTTTTTCTGATCGGTTGTATTATTTTTTTCCTTGTTCTGATAGTTTAGCCACAATATTCCTTGGAGTTTTAATTTTGGGTTCTTTTTCAGGAGGTAATTGGTGAATTCTTTGAAAGGCTATTTTACCTTCTGATTCTATGGTAGCAGGGCAGTTCTCTTTGGTGATTTCCTGAAAAAATAGTGTCTAGGCTCTTTTTGTCATCATGGTTTTATGGAAGTCCAATATTCATCAGATTGTCATTCCTAGATCTATTTTCTAAGTAAGATGTTTTCCCAATTAGATATTTCACATTTTGTTCTATTTTTTAATTTTCTTTTTTCTTTTTCTTTGGTTTTGCTTCACTGATTCATGATGTCTCATTGAGTCACTCATTTTCATTTGTTCTGTTTTGATTTTTAGTGAATTATTTTCTTCATCTGCTTTTTTTACTTATTTTTATATTTGTCCAATTGAGTTTAAATCACTTATTTTGTTCTATAGAATTTTTTTCCATTTTGCAAATTCTGTTTTTTAAAGAGTTATTTTCCTTTCTGTTTCACAAATTCTGTTTTTCTGGGAGTTGTTTTCTTTTTAATGAGATATATGCCTTTTCCAAACCTTCTTGCAAACTTTTCATTTTCTTTCCCCATTTTTCTTCTAGCTCTTTTTAAAGATCATTTTAAAATTTCTTCTAGGAGAGCCTTGTGGGGGCACTAATTTATATCACCCATTGGGGTTTTATTTGGAGAGGGTATGCTTTTAGTCTCCTCAGAGTTTGAAAACCTTTTCACCATAAAACTGTCTATAGTCAAAGTTTTCTTTGCTTTTTTTACTCATTTTTTTAATGTTAAGGTCTGTTTTTAGGGCAGTGGAGCTTTTCTCAGCTTCCTGTGCAAGTGGCTGTGCTTGGTCAGTGCTGACTCACTCCCAATCCTGAGTGAGTATGGCCAGGTCCCATGAGATTCCCATGCTTTGAGGTTTACTATTTACCTTTTGTGTTTGTATTGGATGTTTTATAACTTCTCTGCTGATCTACTGGCTTGCAGCCAGGGCAGAGTAGCCAACACTGTTGTAAATTACTCCATAGATTCTCCATCATGTGGAGCTCCCACAGCCCCAGGTCTGCAATGCCACACAAGCATCTGTGCTTGGCTTGCTTGCACTTGGCCAGCATCCTTCCATGCCGGATTGAAACAGATCTTTTCTATTGGTCTTTGAAATTATCTTCTGATGGTAATTTCTTACACTCCCAATATTTGTGGATTCTGCCATCCAGAACTAATTCCAAGGCTAGATTTGTGAATTAATCTGAGGGTTGTGAGAGGAAGTCAGAAAGAAACATGTGTCCTCTCTGCCATCTGGGCTCCACTTTTTTTTTCCTGAGGCAATTGGGGTTAAGTGACTTGCCTTGGGTCACACAGCTAGGGATTGTTAAGTGTCTGAGGCCAGATTTCAACTCAGGTCCTCCTGACTTTAGGGCTGGTGCTCTATGCACTGCACCACCTTGCTGCCTCTTGTATATGAGTTTTACATATATATGTGTGTGTGTATATATATATATATATATATATATATATATATATATATATATATATTTTGTTTGGTAAGTACCACAACAATAATTGCCATCATTACATAAGATTAAGATTCCTCATTGGGATTCTTTAATCAGTCATTGTCATTTGCTTGTCTATTTTTGATAATAGCTACTGTGAACTTTCAGTTTTATGATTATGCTTTTTACAGTGTAGGCATGAAGGTTTTTCTTGATTTCTAATGTATAATGTTTATCTTATTTATACCAAAGTATTTTGTTATATTTAATGAATCATGGATTTTATATTATTGAATATCTGTGTTATCTATAGAGTTTTTTAGCAAGATTAATCTTGCTATTGCAAGAGGATATAGGTGTGAGGTGACTTTGGTATTATGATTTTTTTTTTAAGGTCAAAATTGGTGTATGATTTAGACATAAAAGGTAATACCATAAGCAAATTAGGAGTGCAAGAGTTTGCCTATCAGTTCTCTGGGAGGGACAAGGAAGTGTTTACAATAAGCAAGAGATAGAGAACATTAAAAAAATGCAAAATTGATAAGTTTACTACATTAAAAAAAATGGGGAGCCGGAGCCAAGAAGGCAAGATGGCTTAGACTTTCTAAGCTTCTCTCATACCCTCATTACTAATTATTAAAATCAGCCTCAAAAATAGCACTTGACTGGTAAATTCATGAAGATTGGAAATACAATTTACCAGTCAAAGATAATCTGGAAGATCACCAGAAAAGATTTGTCCTGAGAGGCAGGAGTAGACCAGCCCAAGTTGGGAAAAAACAAGAGGCTAGCATCTGGAGTGGACTGAAGGTGGGGGATGGGGGGGGATCTCCGTGGTTGGAAAATTTATAGAAAGGACTCTACCATAGATTGGGCTGTTCTGTTTTGATTGCAAAGCAGTAGACCAGCAGAGAAACTGAAGTAAAAGGTAGAGGGCACTCTAAAAAACACTAGAACCTAACAGGATCTGGCTATACTCACCCAAAACTGGAAGTGAATGAACTAGCATGGGCCACAACACAGCTGTGCAGCAGCATTATGCAGCAGGGATTTCTTGAAGGCAGTCAAATATCCGCAGGGCAGGAAGGCACAGCCTGGGGCATCCTCTAATCTGCACAGTGGGGGGTTTGGCTTGGAGTAATACAATTTCTGCAGCACAACTGTGCTCTCTAGGCAGAGACACTTCCAGTGCCATTAGGGATAGGGCAACTGCTAATACCCAAAGCAGACTTTTTTTGGAGGGAGTGGGGACAGTCACACTTTTGCTGCTCAGCCTCTAGCCCCAAGGCAGTCCTTAATCCTCACAGTGGGGCTCCTCACAGGACACTTCGGCAGCTTGGCTTGTGGGACCCAGGCCTAAGTCACTTCTGATGTGGAGCTTTTTCCAGAGCACCCCCGCAGTTTGGCCACCCTTTGCAGCCCATTGGCAAAATAGCTACTGTACATACACCTATGCCTCCTCTGCAAAGGAAGCTCCTTGCCCTGAAGGCAGACCCAACAGGATTTTTTAAAAAATGAGTAAAAAAATCAAAAGGATGATTGATAGGTTCTATACAGAAAAAGAGCAGGTTTTTAACCCCAGAGAAACTAATAGCAGACAGTCTGCAGACAAGACCCCAAAGGGAGATGTAACATGGTCCCTATCACACAAGGCTCTCCTGGAAGAAACTATAAAAAATCTTAACAAAGAGCCAAAAGAAAAATGGGGAAAGGAAAAAGAAGCTATACAAGAGAGTAACAACTTCCCGAAATGTGAATTGGAACACCTTCTGAAAAAGACTCTAAAATAAAAATTCCAAGGAATATTGTGGCTAAATTTCAGAACTATCAGACTAAGGAAAAAATATTATAAGCAGCCAGGAAAAAAACAATTCAAATACCAAGATGCCACAATAAGGATAACTCAAGATCAAGCTACTTTCACATTAAAAGATCCAAGGGCCTGGAATCTGATATTCTGAAAAGCAAATAAACTTGGGATACAGCCAAGAATAAACTACACAGCTAAGATGAGCATTTTCCTCCATAGAAGAAGATGGACATTTAAGGAAAAGATTAATTCCATTTGTTTCTAAGGAAAAAAACCAGAACTAAACAAAAAATTTTATCTCCAACCATAGAACTCAAGAGAAGCAGAAAAAGGTAAAATGTCTTGAAAACTGTATTTCTGTCATGGATATACATAAAGAGTACATGTATAATTAGATTTTACTCATATAAAACTAAAAAGGAATTATAAATGGAAAGGGGATAATGTCAGAAAAAAGGAAAAGGGGAGATAAAAAGAGTGAAACTTCATCCCATGAAGAGGCAAAGGAAATCTATCATATCTGAGAGAATTTAGAGAGGGGAAGGAACATTGTGTGAATCTTACTCTCATGAGAGTTGGCTCAAAGAGAAAATAATTGACATATTTGGTTTACAGAGAAACTTCGCTCACCTCATTAAAAAGTGGGAGAGGAAAAGGGAAAAGGAAGAAAAAAAAGTAATAAGGGAATGGTACAAAAATAGGGAAGGGATTCAAAGGGGGTGGGATGGATCCTAAGGAGGGATTGCTGTGTGAGGCAAGTGATGGCCATAAATTTAATACTGGGAAAGTGGATAAGGTGGGGCAAGAAAAAGAAAAGTATAATTTTGGGATAATAAGATGGCAGGAAATACCGAATTAGTAATTTTAATTATAAATGTGAATGTGATGAACTCACCCATAAAGGAGAGGCTGAAAGCAGACTAGATCAAAAGGCAGAACCCTACAATATGTTGTTTACAGGAAACATTTAAAGTAGAGAGATACATACAGAGTAAAGGTAAAAGGCTGGAGCAGAATCTATTATACTTCAGAAGAAGTCAAAAAAGCAGGGGTAGCAATCCTTATCTCACATCAAGCAAAATCAAAAATTGATCTAATTAAAAGCATTCATAGGATCTAACTTCCTAAAGGAGAAATTAAGAAAATTGCAAGAAGAAATAGACAGCAAAACTATAATAGTGGGAGAGCTTAAACTTGCGCTCTCAGAATTAGATAAATCAAACCACAAAAAAAAAAAATAAGAAAAAAATTAAAGAGGGGAATAGAATATTAGAAAAATTAGGTGTGATAGATCTTTGGAGAAAACTGAATGGTGACAGAAAGGAGGATACTTTATTCTCAGCAGTTCATGGAACCTATATAAAAATTGACCATATATTAGGACATAAAGACCTAAAAATTAAATGCAGGAAAGCAGAAATAGTAAATGCTTTATTTTCAGACCACAATGCAATAAAAATGGAATTCAACAAAAAGTTAGGGACAAATAGACCAAAAAGTAATTGGAAATTAGAATTTTAAAGAATGATTGGGTGAAACAGCAAATTATAGATCAATTAATAATTTCACTCAAGAAAATGACAATGATGAGACATCATACCAAAATTTGTGGGACGCAGCCAAAGAAGTAATAAAGGGAACTTTTATATATTTAGAGGCTTACTTGAATAAAATAGAGAAAGAGAAGATGATTGAATTGGGCTTGCAACTTAAAAAACTAGAAAAAGACCAAATTTAAAATCCCCAATCAAATACTAAACTTGAAATTCTAACATTAAAAGGAAAAATGAATAATATTGAAATTAAAAAAAACTATTTAACTAATAAATAAAACTGAGTTGGTTTTATAAAAAAAACAAAATAGATAAACCTTTGATAATTTGATTAAAAAAAAGATAGAGGAAAATCAAATTAGTAGTCTTAAAAAGTGAAAAGGGAGAACTTTCCAACAATGAAGAGGAAATTAGAGTAATAATAAGGAGTTACTTTGCCCAACTTTATGCCAATAAATTTGATAACCTAAGTGAAATGGATGACTACTTCCAAAAAATAGGTTTCTCAGATTAACAGAAGAGGAAATAAATTGCTTAAGAAGTCCTATTTCAGAAAACGAAGTAGAACAAGCTATTAAGGAACTCCCTAAGACAAAATCCCCAGGACCAGATGGATTTACATGTGAATTCTACCAATAATTTAAAGAACAATTAGTCCCAATTCTATATAAACTATTTGAAAAAATAGAGAATGAAGGATTGCTACCAGATTCCTTTTATGACACAGACATGGTACTGATATTTAACCAGGCACGCTGAAAACAGAGAAAAAAAATTATAGACCAATCTCCCTAAAGAATATTAATGCTAAAATTTTAAATAAGATATTAGCATAAGAAAATCATCTCCAAGATAATACACTATGATCAAGTAGGATTTATACCAGGAATGCAGGGCTGGTTCAATATTAGGAAAACTATCAATATAATTGGCCATGTTAATAACCAAATTAACAAAAAAACATATGATCATCTCAATAGATGCAGAAAAAGCATTTGATAAAATCCAACATCCATTCCTATTAAAAACACTTGAGAGTACAGGAATAAATGGACTTTTCCTTAAAATAATCAGTAGCATCTATTTAAAATCATCAGTAAGCATCATCTATAATAGAGATAAACTGTAACCATTCCCAGTAAGATCAGGAGTGAACCAAGGTTGCCCACTATCATCATTATTATTCAATATTGTATTAGAAATGCTAACTTTGGAAATAAGAGTTGACAAAGAGATTAAAGGAATCAGAGTAGGTAATGAGAAAACCAAATTATTACTCTTTGCTGATCATATGATGGTGTACTTAGAGAACCCCAGAGATTCTACTAAAAAGTTATGAGAAATAATTTACACCTTTAGGGAAGTTGGAGGATACAAAATAAATCCACATAAGTCATCAGCATTTTTATATATCAGTAACAAAATCCAACAGTTAGAGTTACAAAGAGAAATTCCATTTAAAGTAAATACAGTGTAAAATATTTAGGAATATATCTGCCAAGGGAAAATCAGAAACTTTATGAGCAAAACTACAAAACACTTTCCACACAAATTAAATATGATCTAACCAACTGAAAAATATTAAATACTCTTGGATAGGCTGAGCTAATATAATAAAGATGACAATAACTACCTAAACTAATCTATTTATTTAGTGCTATAGCAATCAGACTCCCAAAAAACTATTTTAATGACCTAGAAAAAACAATAACAAAGTTCATATGAAACAACAAAAGGTCAAGGATTCCCAGGGAATTAATGAAAAAAAAATCAAATTAAGGTGGCTTAGCTTTACCAAATCTAAAATTATATTATAAAGTAGTGGTCACCAAAACCATTTGGTATTGGCTAAGAAATAAACTAGTTGATCAGTGGAATAGGTTAGGTTCAAAATATAAAACAGTCAATAACTTCAATAATCTAGTGTTTGACAAACCCAAAGACCCCACCTTTTGGGATAATAACTCACTGTTTGACAAAAACTGCTGGGAAAAGTCGAAATTAGTATGGCAAAAACTAGGCATTGACTCACACTTAACCCCGTACACCAAGATAAGATCAAAATGGATTCATGACCAAGGCATAAAGAATGAGATTATAAGTAAATTGGAAGAACATAAGATACTTTACCTCTCAGACCTGTGGAAGAGGAATGAATTTATGATCAAAGAGGAACTAGAGATCATTATTGATCACAAAATAGAAAAAATTGATTATATCAAATTAAAAAGTTTTGTACAAACAAAATTAATGCAGACAAGATTAGAAGGGAAGCAAACTGGGAAAACATTTTTATGATTAAAGCTTCAGATTAAGGCCTCATCTCCTAAATATATAGAGAATTGACTCTAATTTCCAAGAAATCAAGCCATTTTCCACTTGATACGTGGTTAAAGGATATGAACAGACAATTCTCAGATGAAGAAACTGAAACTTTTTCTAGCCATATGAAAGGTGCTCCAAGTTATTATTAATCAAAGAAATGCAAATTAAGACAGCTCTGAGATACCACTACCTACCTGTCAGATTGTCTACGTTACTACTGGGCTTAGATCCCAATGAGATTTTAAAGAAGGGAAAGGGTCCATTTCCCTTGTGCAGAATGTGTGTGACAGCTCTCTTTGTAGTGGCCAGAAACTGGAAACAGAGTGGATGCCCATCAATTGGAGAATGGCTGAATAAATTGTGGTATATGAATATTATGGAATATTATTGTTCAGTAAGAAATGACCAACAGGCTGATTTCATAAAGCCCTGGAAAGAAATGCATGAACTGATGCTGAGTGAAATGAGCAGGACCAGGGATCATCTTATACTTCAACCACAATAATATATGATGATCAGTTTTGATGGATGTGGCTCTCTTCAACAATGAGATGAACCAAATCAGTTCCAAAAGAATAGTAATGAATTGAACCAGCTACAGTCAGTGAAAGAACTCTGAGAGATGAATATGAACCACTATGTAGTATTCCCAATCCTTCTATTTTTGCCCACCTCCATTTTTGATTTTCTTCACAGCTTTATTGTACACTGTTTCAAAGTCTGATTCTTTTTGTACAGTAAAATAAGTGTATGGACATGTATACATATCTTGTATTTAACTTACAGTTTAACATATTTTACATGTATTGGTCAAACTGCCATCTGGGGGAGAGGGTGGGAGGAAGGAGGGGAAAAATTGGAACAAAAGTTTTTTGCATTTATCAATGCTGAAACATTACCCATTTATATATCATGTAATTAAAAAGCTATAATTTTTTTTTTTGCAAAAAATAAAACCAATGCAACCAAGAATAGAAATTAAACAGAAATCTGGAAACAATTTTGACATCATTGTTTCTCATAAGTGCCTCTTTTCTTAAATATACAGAAAAAATTGAATAGCTAACCAAGACCTCCCAGAAGATGATTGGTAGATTCTTTCAATAATTAGAATACTAAATTTTTCATAGTGATTTCTTGAAAGATGCTGTGCAAGCTCTTTTTATGATCATGGCTCTCAGCTTGTCTTATAATTTTTCATTTATTGTCCCCAGATCAATTTTCCTTGTCAGTTATCTTTGTAGCGAGGTATTTTACATTTTCTTCTATTTTGTTTTCATTTTTTTTTTATTTTGTTCGATAATTCTTGATGTCTCATTGACTCATTAACTTCCATTTGCTGAATTGATTTTTTTTTTGATGAAGCAATTAGGGTTAAGTTACTTGCCAATCACACAGCTAGGAAGTGTTAAGTGTCTGAGACCAGATTTGAACTCAGATCCTCTTAACTTCAGGGCTAGTGGTCTACCCACTGCACCACCTAGCTGCCCCATTCAATTCTATTTTTAAGGAATTATTTTATCTTAGTATTTGCAGCTCTATTAAAGCAGTTGTTTTCTTCAGTGGATTTTCCCCCACATGGACATGTTTTCTTCAGTCAATGTTCATATTTTCCTTTCATAATTCTCTTGTATAACCATCATTGTTTCATAATCCAAGAATATTTAATTTTTATGTTTTTGTTATTGTAGTAGTAGTTTTTTGATCAATCATTTATGCTATGAATTCATAGGAGATCGATTACAACACTTTAGTTTCTTTGTCATTGATTCTCACAAAATGGGCTTATCTGGGTGCAGCAGGCTGATATTTCAGTTGAACCGGTGCCTTTTTCTTTTGCTTCCTTCTTCTCTGATCATTTTCCTTTATATGGTTCAGGAATTTATATTTGCTCTTCAGAAAGCTTAATATACTCAATATATACATTAATTCTCTTGGCAGATGTAAAGGGCTAAAACTTTGAATAGGTGCACTTGAATCAGACAAGTGAGCACTTAAGGCTAATTATTTATTTGACAATGACTATTAGCATATGTTTGGAATTGCTCTTCTCACAGTCAATGCTGGCTCAGAGTTTGGAGTTAAGAGAATTGCAGGTAAGGATTAGAGGGCGGGGTGAGAGAGGCAAGAGAACATCACTTTGGGACAGGATGAGGAGAAGGGAAGTTGGTGGCAAGCCTCCTTGCTGTTTGTTTGTCTTCTTCACTTCTTTCCCTAAAGACTAAAGACTCTGGCTTTTCCTGAGACCTCCAGGGAGCTAGTCCAGACCTTATAGTTAGAACCTTACCCTCAGCCTGTTTATTTACAAGAATCCCCATAACATGTTGAGTAATACTATAGATCCATTCAGGCTTGCCATGGTGATATTTGTGGTAAATTGTGGCAAAAATTGTGTGAAGTCTGTCTATACTCTTGACATTTCCAATATCACTCTTCTTGTATATTTACATGTGCATAGCCAAAGGGGCAACACCATGTTTTTGAAAGGGTCTAAAAAACATGTATCATGTCCTCATTTTTTTCTTTTGTCTTTGTCATTTTGGCAACTTGCTGGAATATTGTAGATCTGGTGAAAAGGAAAAGATAACTATCATTTCTTTGCCTGATTTTTCTTCTAATTCTCTTACTTGATTTTTGAAATCTTCCAAAAAAATTTGGGTCTTGGGACCAATTCATATTCCCCTTTGAAACTTCATATATAGGAAATCTGACATTTTTATTCTTTTCTGAATTTTTGTTTTCATCCTTTCCATTGGCACAGTAACTTTCTATGGTCAGGCCTTTTTTCCCCTAAATTTTTAAAAAACTTGAGCTTTACTCTTGGAGGTTAAAGGGTATTGTCCCAAGGTTCTCACACTGAGAGTCAGGGGGTTTGCTAACTGGTTTTCTGCACCAGGACCTCTGGGGCTTGTGATTTGCCCACTATGCTATGGTGGCAAAGCATAGTCATTCCTGTTGTGACTTGGGTTCTGGAGTTGTCAATTTGTGATGTAATTCTCAAAACTAATATGTTGTGCCACTGGCCTGTTGAGCCAGACCATTAGTTAGTCTAGGACATGGTTAGGAGATTCCTACTGGCTTTCTTGGACACTAACTGCACCTTTATTTATTTATTTATTTGAAACAGATCTTTCTCAAACTCCTTTTAAGTTATCTTAGACTTGAAAAATTTTATGTCTTTTTATGTCAGGATTCTTTTAAATATTTGATTTAACACTGTTTCCAAGGGAAACTGGGGAAACCTCAAGCAACTTCCTGGCTTCTTTCTAACATCTTCATTTTACCCCTAGCACTTTAACTTTTATATAGTTCCTTACAGATTTTAATTATCAGGATTTGATTTTGTTGCTGGACCTATCATTTGATAAAGGGTAGGCCAGAGGCAGTAATTGAACTTAGGTTTTCCTGATTTCAAAAATTGCTATTGTTGTACTATAATAAAATGCCTCTCTAATTCTATTATTTTTCCATGTTCTATCAAGTTTTGCCAATCTATTGTTTCCCCCTTTTAACTATATTGGCCCATTTACCTTTCACATTTATCTTAGTCTTTCATTTCAGTCACTTAATGTTTTTGTTTATCAGTTGAATTTCTAGTCATCTTTTTAGTGAATCAATGAATCTGTTTTAAAAAAATTATTTAAACCCCGAATATTTTCTAGGCACCTTATTAGTTACTAGGGATGTGGCTAAATAATGAAATATCCTCTATTCTCTAAGCAACTAGGTGGAACAATGAATAGACTTGCAGTCAGAAAAACCTGAGTTCACATCCTGCCTAAGACACTTAACTAGCTTATGCAACCTTTCTTAACCTTTGTCTCTATTTCCTCAGCTGTAACACGGATATAACAAAAGCATTGGCATCTATGAGTTTTGTGATAATCAAATGAAACACAAAATTCCTGGAATGTATTGGCAGTATATAAATGTTTACTCACTTTCCCTTCCCTCTCTCATTATAAACATATATTTGAATTCATGAGCAAACAGGAGCATTCCCACACACACATAATATGTATATACCCACAGAGGCACACACACATACAAACCTATATATTAGAAATATAAATTAATAGAAATATACATAATGCTATGTGATAGAAATTTTGCATACAATAAATATGAATTTATACGAAGTAGTTAATTGTAAAAGAGGAAAGAAAGGGTTGGAGATATTAGAAAAGGTTTCATCCAGTGATAGTGCTGAACTGCATCTTCAAATCAGTGTGTGCATATGTGTGTGTAGATATGTAGATGTATGTCTTTAGATGAATAGATGATAGATAGATAATAGACAGAGGTATATATTATACTGAAGCCAATATAAATCCAGTGGAATTGACCAAATAGGGAAATCATATGATCATTTCTTCTCTTGAGGAACATTACTTTGCAGTGCAGAAGTAATCAAGACTTGAGGGAGGAAGACTAATCAGCAGACTATGGTGATAATCTAGGAAAGGGGGTGAATCTCTAAACTATGGGTGTCGCTCCATAACTGAAGGGTTTTAACTAATGTAGGGGTTATTTGTGTGGATTAAAGGCCTCAGAACTGGGAGATGTTATAAAAGTAGAAAGGGCAAGATTTGGCAACTAATTAGATTTGTGTGATGAGGTAGAGTCCAGGATAATATTGAAATTACAAACCCAAGCACTAAAATTATGGTGATATCTTTAAGAAATCAGGAAGTTTGGAAGAGGAAACAACATAGACGCAACATAAGGATGCATGATGCTTTTGCTTAAAAAGAAGCAATCCAATAAATCTATTACATGCTTACTATGTGATGAAGAACTGTGATAAGCCCACTGGGGGAATGCTTTAATTCTGGTTTAAAAAAAAAAAGAGGCAAAGGAAATTCCTTTCCTAAAGGAGTTCACTATGTAATTTTATTTTATTAAAGAGGTTTTCAAAATCTCTTCACAAACTTATTATACGCAATAATATTTCAAATTATTTATATTTTATTTTTATCTTCTAAACTGTTAATTTCATGAGAAGAGTATCTTAATTTAAATTTTGTTTTCTTTCCCCTATTCATGTTGAACTGAAACAGTGATATAGCCTATTTTAGTGCATTCTTGTTAAAATGAAAACCTATACCAAGACAACAGATATTTATTCAAAGTGTATAGAAATTAAGGTAATGTGGTTAAATTGATCGCACCATTCAAAATATGCTGGAAGAGAGGATGTACTGTACATTAATATTTACTTTGTTTTACATGGCACAGAATATGGATGTACTAGAGTCAGGAATATCCAGATTCAGATCTTACCTTTGACACTAGGCTTTGATCCCTGGCCAAGTCACTTAGCCTTACTGAGACTGATGCAACTCTCTAAAAGCAACAAATTAATTTACAATAATATACCACTAATGAAATAATAAACTTCAAAAGTTTATTTGATTTTGGAAGACCTCTTTTTAGTGATATAATTTTAATTCTATTAGCATATAACAGAGAGATGTTTACTTTTTTCTTCTCCAAGGAAAGAGTTTTTAAAACTTTAAATATTTTGGAGGCAGAGCCAAGATAGCAGAATGAAAGTAGGGACTTGCCTGTGTTTTCCCCAAATTTTTTTCAAATATTTAAAATAATGACTAAATAAATTTTAAAGTGTCAGAACTCATAAAAAGATAGAATGAAATAATTTTTCAGCTGAAGGTGGCTTGAAAAATTGGGAGGAGGGGTCTGTTGCATCAAGATGGGTCTGAATGGGGCAGCTAGGTGATGCAGTGGATGAAGCACCAGCCTTGAAATCAGAAAGACTTGAGTTTAAATCTGGTCTCAGGTACTTAAAACTTTCTAGCTGTGTGACCCTGGGCAAGTCACTTAATCCCAACTACTTCAGGAAAAAAAAGGGTCAGAATCACAAGTGTGGCACTGTTCTGGCCAGTAACTGTAAATTGGCCATGGAGCCTATAATTTGGTAGTAGGGGAAGTTATCTTCAGAAGTCTTAGCCTGCAGAGACCAAGTAAAACTCGAAAGGAACGGTTTTGCATACTAAGATATGAGGAAAGCCCCAGTTTAGGATTGAGCTTTGGGAGTCACTGAGTTACCAACAGTGGCAGCAGTAGCATCAACAACTAAGGAAATGAAATAAGCAGCCACAGTAACTGAAGAAGCATTAGCAATGGTTTCTGTAGATTACAAGATGTGGGGCTGGGATAACTGGTCAGAGGTAGATTGCAGGAGCCTCTTTGGTAGAACTGAGACAGAGTTCTATCACTTTGTTCATACTCAGATCTGGATAGCAGTTCTGGCTTACAGTTCAGGACTTCAGAAGAGTCTCTACAAACAGCTGTACAAAACTCCTAAAACTTGGGACATTGCACCCTTTAAGGTATAAGCAGAGCACTACTTTAGCAAAGAGTTAAATGTCAAATAATAGCATGGGGAAATAAGCAGGCAGCAGAAAAGAATTCTGACCATAATATGTTACTATGGTGAAAAGAAGATCAAAATACACACTCAGATGATAACAAAGTCAATGCTCCTATACTCAAAGCCTGCAAGAAAAATAAGAATTGGTCTCAGGTAATTAAAGACCTCAAAAGGGATTTTGAAAATCATTAGAATGTTAGAGGAAAAAATGGGAACAGAAATGAGAGTGATACAAAAAGGACTTTATAAAGCTAATAAGGAGATACAAAGCAAAATAGGCCAAATGGAAAAGGAGGTGCAAGAACACATTGAGGAAAATAATTCCTGAAAAATTAAAATTGAGCAAATAGAAGCTAATGATTTTAATAGAAATAAACACACATACACACATATACAAAAAAACAACAACTAAGAATGAAAAAGAAAATAATGTCAAATATCTATTTGAGAAAATAAAACTTGAAAATAGATCCAAGAAAGAATTTAATAATTTTTGTACTATTTAAAAGCTATGATTTTTTTTTAAAAAGACCCTATATTCAAGAAAGTTATCAAGGAAAACTGCCCTTATATTGTAAAAAAAAAAAAAAAAAGAGAGAAAGAGAGAGAGAGAGAGAGAGAGAGAGAGAGAGAGAGAGAGAAAAGGAAACTGAAAGAATCTACTGATTTCCCCATGAAAATGATCCCAAGATTAAAATTTCAGGAAATAATTATAGCCAAATTCTGAAACTCTCAAGTCAAGCAGAAAATATCGCAAGCAATCAAAAATAATTGAAATAGAATGGAGTCATTGTCATGATAATATAAGATTGAGCAGTTACTACATTAGATGATCAGGGGGTTTAAATATGATATCTCAGAGAGCAATGGAGCTAGGATTACAACCAAAAATTATCTACCAGAAAAATGATTATAATATTTCAAATGAAAAAGTGAATATTCAAAAAAGAGGATTTGCAAACATTTATTTTTTCCCTAATATTTTTTATTATTTTTTTAAACAATTATAACTTTTTATTGATGGAACCCATGCCTCAGTAATGTTTTTTTACAACATTAAACCTTGCACTCACTTCTCTTCTGACTTTTCACTCCCTCTCTCCACCCCCTCCCCCAGATGGCAAGCAGTCCTATACATGTTAAATATGTCACAATATATTCTAGATACAATATATGTGTGCAGAACTGAACAGTTCTCTTGTTGCACATGAAGAATTGGATTCAGAAGGTAAAAAATAACCTGGGAAGAAAAACAAAAATGCAAAGAGTTTACATTCATTTCCCAATGTTCTTTCTTCTGCCCATCATTGATCAATTGAAACTAAGTTAGATCTTCTCTTTGTCAAAGATATACAGTTCTATTAGAACACATCCTCTTACAGTATCCATGTTGAAGTATATAATGATCTCCTGGTTGTACTCATCAATTAGCATCAGTTCATGTAAGTCTCTCCAAGCCTCTCTGTGTTCATCCTGCTTGTCATTTCTTACAGAATAAGAATATTCCATAACATTCATATCTCACAATTTAGCCAACCATTCTCCAATTAATGGTCATCTATTCACTTCCCAGTTTCTAGGCATTACAAACAGGACTGCCATAAACATTTTGGCAAACACTGGTCCCATTCCCTTCTTTAGTATCTCTTTGGGCTATAAGCCCAATAGGAGCACTGCTGGATCAAAGGGTATGTACAGTTGGATAACTTTTTGGGCATAATTCCAGATTGCTCTCCAGAATGGCTGGATTCATACATAACTCCACCAACAATACATCGGTGTCCCAATTTTCCTGCATCTCCTCCAAAATTAATCATTATTTTTTCCGGTCATCTTATCCGATCTGTGTAAGGGTATCTCAAAGTTGTCTTAATTTGCATTTCTCTGATCAATAGTGATTTGGAACTCTTTTTTTAAATAATATATTTTTTTATTGACAGAACCCATGCCAAGGTAATTTTTTACATTATCACATGCATGCACTTCTGTTTTGATTTTTCCCCTCTCTCCTTCCATCCCCTCCCCTAGATGGCAAGCAGTCCTATATATGTTAAATATGTTGTAGTATATCCTAGATACAATATATGTGTGCAGAACTGAACAGTTCTCTTGTTGCACAGGGAGAATTGGATTCAGAAGGTGTAAATAACCCAGGAAGAAAAACAAAAATACAAACAGTTAACAATAATTTCCCAGTGTTTTTTCTTTGAGTGTAGCTGCTTCTGTCCATCATTGATCAATTGAAACTGAGTTAGGTCTCTTTCTCAAAGAAATCCACTTTCATCAGAATACATCTTCATACAGAATCATTGTTGAAGTATATAATGATCTCCTGGTTCTATTCATTTCACTTAGCATCAGTTCATGTAAGTCTCTCCAAGCCTCTCTGTATTCATCCTGCTGGTCATTTCTTACAGAAAAATAATATTCCATAACATTCATATACCACAATTTACCCAACCATTCTCCAATTGATGGGAATCCATTCCAGTTTTCCTGCATTCCCTCCAACATTCATCATTATTTTTTCCTGTCATCTTAGCCAATCTGACAGGTGTATAGCGGTATCTTAGAGTTGTCTTAATTTGAATTTCTGTGATCAATAGTGATTTGGAACACTCTTTCATATGAGTGGTAATAGTTTAAATTTCATGATCTGAAAATTGTCTGTTCATATCCTTTGATCATTTATCAATTGGAGAATGGCTTGATTTCTTATAATTTAGAATCAATTCTCTATATTTTTTGGAAATGAGGTCTTTATCAGAACCTTTAACTATGAAAATGTTTTCCCAGTTTGTTGCTTCCCTTCTAATCTTGTTTGCATTAGTTTTGTTTGTACAAAGGCCTTTTAATTTGATATAATCAAAATTTTCTATTTTGTGCTCAGTAATAGTCTCTAGTACATCTTTGATCACAAATTTCTTCCTCCTCCACAAGTCTGAGAGATAAACTATCGTATGTTTCTTTAATTTATTTATAATATCGTTCTTTATGCCTAAATCATGGAGCCATTTTGATCTTATCTTGGTATATGGTGTTAAGTGTGGGTCCATGCCTAATTTCTGACATACTAATTTGCAGTTATCCCAGCAGTTTTTTGTCAAATAATGAATTCTTATCCCAAAAGTTAGGATCTTTGGGTTTGCCAAACACTAGATTGCTATAATTATTGACTATTTTGTCTTGTGAACCTAACCTATTCTACTGATCAACTAATCTATTTCTTAGTCAATACCAAATGGTTTTGGTGACTGCTGCTTCATAATAGTTTTAGATCAGGTACAGCTAGTGTACCTTCATTTGATTTTTTTTCCCTTAATTCCCTTGAAATTCTTGACCTTTTCTTCTTCCATAGGAATTTTGTTGTTATTTTTTCTAGATTATTAAAATAGTTTATTGGGAGTCTGATTGGTATAGCACTAAATAGATAGATTAGTTTAGGGAGTGCTGTCATCTTTATTATATTCGCTTGATCTATCTAAGATTACTTAATATTTTTCCAATTATTTAAATCTGACTTTAATTACGTGGAAAGTGTTTTGTAATTTTGCTCATATAATTCCTGACTTTCCTTTGGTAGATAGAGTCCCAAATATTTTATGCTATTGATGGTTATTTTGAATGGAATTTCTCTTTGTATCACTTGCTGTTGGATTTTGTTGGTGATGTATAAAACATACTGAGGATTTATGTGGATTTATTTTGTATCCTGCAACTTTGCTAAAGTTATGAATTATTTCTAATACCTTTTTAGTAGAATCTCTGGGGTTCTCTAAGAGTGATAGTTTGGCTTCCTCATTAACTACTCCAATTACTTTAATCTCTTTCTTGACTCCATGCTGAGGCTAGCATTTCTAATACAATATTAAGTAATAATGGTGATAGTGGACAATCTTTTTGCATTTCTGACCTTACTGGAAAACTTTCCAGTTTTTCCCCAGTGCATATGATGCTTACTGATGCTTTTAAATATATGCTCCTGACTATTTTAAGGAAAAATCCATTTATTCCTATCCTCTCAAGTGTTTTTATTAGGAATGATGTTTGATTTTATCAAATGCTTTTTCTGCATCTATGGAGATGATCATATGGTTTTTGTTAATTTGGTTATTGATATAGTCAATTATGCTAATGGTTTTCTTAATATTGAACAAGCCCTGAATTTCTAGTACAAAACGTACTTGGTCACAGTGTATTATCGTGGGGATGATTTTCTATAATCTTTTTGCTAATATTTAATTTCAGATTTTAACATCAATATTCATTAGGGAGATTGATCTATAATTTTCTTTCTCTGTTTTCAACCTAACTGGTTTAGGTATAAGTAAAATATCTGTGTCATTAAAAAAAATTGGTAGGACTCCTTCAATCCCTATTTTTTCAAATAATTATTATAACATTGGAGTTAATTGTTCTTTAAGTATTTGGTAGAATTCACATGCAAATCCATCTGGTCCTGGGGATTTTTCCTTAGGGAGTTGGTTAATAGCTTGTTCTATTTTTTTTTTTTCTAAAATGGGACTGTTTAATCTATTTACTTCTTCTGTTAATCTGGGCAAACCATATTTTTGAAGGTAATCTTCAATTTCATTTAAGTCATCGAATTTATTGGCATAAAGTTGGGCAAAGTAACTCTAATTACTGCACTAATTTCCTCTTCATTAGTGGCAAGTTCTCCCTTTTCATTTTTAAAATTAAAAAATTGCTTTCCCTGTTTCCTTTTTTAATCCCTTTTACTAAGGCCTTCTCTATTTTATTGTTTTTTTTTTCATAGAACCAAGTCTTAGTTTTATCAAGTAATTCAAAAGTTTTTTTTAACTTTCAGTTTTATTAATCTCTCTTTTTATTTTTAGAATTTCAGGTTTAGTGTTTGACTGGGGGTTTTTAATTTCTTCCTTTTCTAGCATTTTTAGTTGCAAGCCCAATTCATTGACCTTCTCTTTCTCTATTTTATGCAAGTAGGCAACTAGAGATATGAAATTTCCTCTTATTATGTGTTGCATTCCACACATTTTGGTATGACATCTCATTATTGTCACTTTCTTGTATGAAGTTATTAATTATGTCTATAATTTGCTGTTTCCCCCAGTCATTTTTAGTATGATATTATTTAGTTTCCAATTATGTTGTGGTCTATTTTCCTCTGGCTTTTTATTGAATGTAATTTTCATTGCATCATGGTCTGAAAAGCATTTACAATTTTTGCCTTACTGCATTAGAGTTTGAGGTTGTTATGTCCTAATATATAGTCAGTTTTTGTATAGGTTCCATGAACTGCTGAAAAGAAAGTGTACTCCTTTCTGTCTCCATTTTGTTTTCTCCAGAGATCTATCAGATCTAACTTTTCTAGTATTCTATTTACCTCTTTGACTTCTTTCTTATTTATTTTGTGGTTTGATTTATCTAATTCTGAGAGTGCAAGGTTTAGATATCTCACTATTATAATTTTGTTGTCTATTTCTTCTTGCAGCTCTCTTAATTTATCTTTTAAGAATTTCAATGCTACACCATTTGGTGCATATATGTTTAATATAGATATTTCTTCATTAGCTATGCTACCCTTTAGCAAGATATAGTGCCCTTCCTTATCTCTTTTAATTAGATCAATTTTTGCTTTTACTTAATCTGAGATCAGGGTGGCTACCCCTGCTTTTTTTTTTACTTCATCTGAAGCATAGAAGATTCTGCTCCAACATTTTATCTTTACTCTGTATGTATCTCCCTGCTTTAAGTGTGTTTCTTGTAAACAACATATTGTATGATTCTGGCTTTTAATCCATTCTGCTAACTGCTTCCTCTTTATGAGGGAGCTTACCCCATTCACATTTATGGTTAAAATGACCAGTTCTGTATTATTTGCCATCTTGTTAACCCCTGTTTATGCTTTTCTCCTTTCCTTCCCTTACTCCCCTCCTCCGCATTAAACTTGTGAGAACCACTTGCTTCTCACAGCCCTCCCTTTTTAGTATGCATCTCCTCACCTTAGAGTTCTTCCCCCCATCTTACTCTTTTTCCTCACAATTTCTGTATTCCCTTCTGCTTAGCTTATCCCTTCCCTTTTCATTTTTCCCTTCCCACTTTTCAATGAAATGGGAGAAATTGCACCATAAATCGAGTATTTCTAATTTTTTCTCTTTAAGCCAAATTCTGATGGAAGTAAGATACACACTATGTTCATCCCCCTCTATTCTTTCTCTCAGATATAATAGATTTCCTTTGCCTCTTCATGAGATGTCGTACCCCCCCCCACTTTACCCTTTTCTGGGTACAATTTCCTTTCTACCTCTGTTTTCTAGAATAAGGTAGACATGCATTATTTATATATCTTTGTAGCAGAAATATAGTTCCCAACATTTCTTTTTACCTTTTTAGGTTCTCTTAAATTCTTTATTTGTTGATCAAACTTTTTGTTTAGTTCGATTTTTTCATCAAAAATAGATGAAATTCACTTATTTCATTGAATGACCATCTTCTTCCCTGGAAAAAGATGCTCATTTTGGCTTGGTAAGTCATTTTTGGTTGCATACCAAGTTCCTTAGCCTTTCAGAATATCATATTCCAGGCCCTTCGATCCTTTAATGTGGATGCTGCTAGGTCTTGAGTAATCCTTATTTTGGCTCCTCTATATTTGAATTAATTTTTTCTAGCAGCTTGCAGTATTGTTTCCTTCATCTGATAGTTCTGGACTTTGGCCACTATATTTCTTGGTGTTTTGATTTTAGGGTCCCTTTCAGAAGGTGATAAATGAATTCATTCAATTTCTATTTTACCTTCCATTTCTATACCTTCTGGGCAGTTCTCCCTAATAACTTTTTGGAAAATAATGTCCAGGCTCTTTTGTTCATCACATTTTTCAGGGAGTCCAATAATTCTCAGATTGTTTCTCCTAGATCTATTTTCCAGGTCTATTTTTTTCCCAGGAAGGTATTTTATATTTTTTCCAATTGTTTCATTTTTTTTTTTTTTTGGTTTTGCTTGACTGATTCTTGGTGTCTCCTCGAGTCATTCATTTCCATTTGGTTGATTCTGATTTTCAATGAAGCATTTTCTTCACTTACTTTTTTAAAATCTTTTTCTAATTGTCCAACTGAGTTTTTAAGTGAGCTGTTTTGTTCTATGGAACTTTTTTCCATTTCACCAATTTTATTTTTTAGGGAGCTATTTTCTTTTTCCAGTTCACTAATTCTGTTTTTCAAGGATTTTGTTTCTTTATCCACTCTTATCTTTAAATGAGTGAGATGGCTTATCCAAACTCTCTTGCCAAGCTTCCCTTTCCTTTTCCCATTTTTCTTCTAGCTCTCTTGTGAGAGTCTTTTTAATTTCTTCTATGAGAGTCTTCTGTGTTGAGGAACAGATCATATCCCCCTTTGGGAATTCATCTGGAGCCAGTCTGTTTTTAGTCTCCTCAGGGTTTAAAGTCTTCTCTCTATCCATATAGAAGGTATCAGTGATTAGGGTCCATTTACATTCTTTGCTCATTTTTTCAGAGAATAATCAAAGAAGACAAACAAAAAATAACAAAAACAAAAACAAACAAAAAACAAATGCAGCCTGCTTTTTTTTTTTTCGGGGGGAGAGGGGGATGGATGATGTTACCAAGCTTCCTCTACAGACTGTGGGGCAGCAGGGAGGCACTAGCAGGACAGCAGTGGTTCCACTGCATGTGCACTCTGAGACTCTCAGATTCTGAGGCTCTGAGAGTGTTCTGAGACACTGTGGGTGAGTGTCACCAGGTCCTGAGAGACCCTAGATTTTCGGGGTTATAATCTTTACCCCCTGTGTTTTTAGCTTCTCTGCTTGTTTACTGGCTTGCTGCCAGGGCAAACTATCCAATACTGTATTAAAGCTCTCTCCATAGAGATGGCTGAAATCACACCCTACCCCACTCTGGTCTCCTCAGCTGTGAGCTGCCTGCCATGTTTTTGCTGCCTCTTCCTGCCCTCAGCCTGTGACTGATCTAAAACTCTCCTTGCACTTGAGCAAAAATAGACCTTTTCTGGGGAATTTCAAGGATGTCTTCTCTTGCTAATTATTTGTGTTTTTTTTTCAATCAAGCACTAATTCTGAGGCTTGTCATGGAATAAATTCTGAGAGAAAACATGGAGCTTAAGTAAATGTGTGCGTGCTCTCCGCCATCTTGGCTGGAAGTCACAAACATTTATAATAAAAAGACAAGAGCTATAAAATTTGAAATACAAATATCGGACTCAGAAGAAGCATAGGAAAATAATCAGAGAAAGGATACCATAAGGGATTTAATAATGCTTATCTGTTTACACTCCTACTTTGGGAGAATGATACTTGTAACTCATAAGAACTTTCTCATTGTTATGTCAGTTAGAACAACTATATATAGACAGAAAATATAAGTGTCTGTTGAACTTGAAGGGATAATATTTTTAAAAAGAAAAGAAAATCAAGAAGAAATGAATGTACTAGAAAAAAGGGAAATGGAGAAGTGGAATGGTGTAAATTATCTGCCATTAAAAAAGACAAGAATTTCAATAGGGGGAGAAAGAGGAAGGTAGAGGGAGGAAGTGAAGCTTTCTATCATCAGAAGTGGCTCAAAGAGGAAATAACATACATACTGAATACAGATATATAAATCTTACCCTGCAGGAAAGTAGGAGGGGAAAGGGATATGAGAAGGGGGAAGGGTGGTAGAAGAGAGAGCATATTGGGGGAGGAGCTGGTCAGAAATAAAATATTTTCAAAGAGCAACAGTGAGGAAGTAAAGAGAGAATAGATAAACAGGGGAATATACAGTTCACAATAGGAAATATGAAAAGAATTTTGAAGAAACTTTCTCTGATGAAGGCTTCATTTCTCAAATATATAAAAGACTGGATCAAATTTATTTTTTTTAAATGTCATTCTTCAAATGATAAATGATCAAAAGATATGACCTATGCTTAAAGGGTTATAAAATCATGTATATCCCTTGACCTAATAATACTAGTACTAGGCATGAGATCCCAAAAATTTTTTTTAAAGGAAATGAATCTATATGTATAAAAATATTTATGAAGCTCTATTCTCTTTTTTTTTTTCTTTTTTTTTTTTTTTCTTTATTTAATAGCCTTTAATTTACAGGATATATACATGGGTAACTTTACAGCATTAACAATTGCCGAACCTCTTGTTCCAATTTTTCACCTCTTACCCCCCCCCTCCCCTAAATGGCAGGATGACCAGTAGATGTTAAATATATTAAAATATAACTTAGATACACAATAAGTATACATGACCAAAACATTATTTTGCTGTACAAAAAGAATCAGACTCTGAATTATTGTACAATTAGCTTGTGAAGGAAATCAAAGATGCAGGTGGGCATAAATATAGGGACTGGGAATTCAATGTAATGGTTTTTAGTCATCTCCCAGAGTTCTTTTTCTGGGTATAGTTAGTTCAGTTCATTACTGCTCCATTAGAAATGATTTGGTTGATCTTGTTGCTGAGGATGGCCTGATCCATCAGGACTAGTCATCATCTAGTTGTTGTTGAAGTATATAATGATCTCCTGGTCCTGCTCATTTCACTCAGCATCAGTTCGTGTAAGTCTCTCCAGGCCTTTCTGAAATCATCCTGTTGGTCATTTCTTACAGAACAATAATATTCCATAATATTCATATACCACACATTCATTCAGCCATTCTCCAACTGATGGACATCCATTCAGTTTTCCAGTTTCTAAGCCACTACAAAAGGGCTGCCACAAACATTCGTGCACATACAGGTCCCTTTCCCTTCTTTATAATCTCTTTTGGGATATAATCCCAGTAGTAACACTGCTGGATCAAAGGGGTATGCACAGTTTGATAACTTTTGGCTATAGTTCCAAACTACTCTCCAAAATGGTTGGATTCGTTCACAACTCCACCAACAATGAATCAATGTCCCAGTTTTCCCACATCCCTCCAACAATCATCATTATTTTTCCTGTCATCTTTAGCCAAACTGACAGGTGTGTAGTGTATCTTAGAGTTGTCTTAATTTGCATTTCTCTGATTAATAATGACTTGGAGCATCTTTTCATATGACTAGAAATAGTTTCAATTTCTTCATCTGAGAATTGTCTGTTCATATCCTTTGACCATTTTCAATTGGAGAATGGCTTGATTTTTATAAATTAGAGTTAATTCTCTATATATTTTGGAAATGAGGCCTTTTATCAGAACCTTTGACTGTAAAAATATTTTCCCAGTTTATTGCTTCCCTTCTAATCTTGTCTGCATTAGTTTTGTTTGTACAAAAACTTTTCAGTTTGGTATAGTCGAAATTTTTTATTTTGTGATCAGTAATGATCTCTAGTTCTGTTTGGTCATAAAAACCTTCCCCTTCCACAGGTCTGAGAGGTAAACTATCCTATGTTCCTCTAATTTATTAATAATTTCATTCTTTATGCCTAGGTCATGAACCCTTTTGACCTTATCTTGGTATATGGCGTTAAGTATGGATCAATGCCTAGTTTCTGCCATATTAGTTTCCAATTTTCCCAGCAATTTTATCAAACAGTAAGTTCTTATCCCAAAAGCTGGGATCTTTGGGTTTGTCAAAGACTAGGTTGCTATATTTGTTGACTGTTTTATCCCTTGAACCTAATCTATTCCACTGATCAACTAATCTATTCCTTTAGCCAATACCAAATAGTTTTGGTAACTGCTGCTCTATAGTATAGTTTTAGATCTGGTACAGCTAAGCCACCATCATTTGATTTTTTTTTCATTAATTCCCTTGAAATTCTTGACCTTTTGTTTTCCATATGAACTTTGTTGTTTTTTCTAGGTCATTAAAATAGTTTTTTGGGAGTCTGATTGGTATGGCGCTAAATAAATAGATTAGTTTAGGTAATATTGTCATCTTTATTATATTTGCTCGCCCTATCCAAGAGCATTTAATATTTTTCCAATTGGTTAGATCAGACTTAATTTGTGTGAAAAGTGGTCTGTAATTTTGCTCATAAAGTTTCTGATTTTCCCTTGGCAGATAGATTCCTAAATATTTTATATTATCAGTAGTTACTTTAAATGGAATTTCTCTTTGTAACTCTGACTGTTGGATTTTGTTAGTGATATATAAGAATGCTGATGACTTATGTGGGTTTATTTTATAACCAGCAACTTTGCTAAAGTTGTGGATTATTTCTAATAACTTTTTAGCAGAATCTCTGGGGTTCTCTAAGTATACCATCATGTCATCGGCAAAGAGTGATAATTTGGCTTCCTCATTGCCTATTCTTATTCCTTTAATCTCTTTCTCAGCTCTTATTGCTATAGCTAGCGTTTCTAATACAATATTAAATAGTAACGGTGATAGTGGGCAACCTTGTTTCACTCCAGATCTTATTGGGAATGGTTGCAGTTTGTCTCCATTACATATGATGCTTACTGATGGTTTTAAATAGATGCTGCTGATTATTTTAAGGAAAAGTCCATTTATTCCTATACTCTCAAGTGTTTTTAATAGGAATGGATGTTGGATTTTATCAAATGCTTTTTCTGCATCTATTGAGATGATCATATGGTTTTTGTTAATTTGGTTATTAACATGGCCAATTATATTGATAGTTTTCCTAATATTGAACCAGCCCTGCATTCCTGGTATAAATCCTACTTGATCATAGTGTATTATCTTGGAGATGATTTTCTGTAGTCTTTTTGCTAATATCTTATTTAAGATTTTAGCATCAATATTCATTAGGGAGATTGGTCTATAATTTTCTTTCTCTGTTTTCAGCCTACCTGGTTTAGGTATCAGTACCATGTCTGTGTCATAGAAGGAATTTGGTAGGACTCCTTCATTCCCTATTTTATCAAATAATTTATATAGCATTGGGGCCAATTGTTCTTTAAATGTTTGGTAAAATTCACATGTAAATCCATCTGGTCCTGGGGATTTTTTCTTAGGGAGTTGTTTAATTGCCTGTTCTATTTCTTTTTCTGAAATGGGACTATTCAAGCAATTTACTTCTTCCTCTGTTAGTCTGGGAAGTCTGTATTTTTGGAGGTAGTCATCCATTTCACTTAGGTTATCAAATTTATTGGCATAAAGTTGAGCAAAATAACTCCTTATTATTTCTCTAATTTCCTCTTCATTGGTGGAAAGTTCTCCCTTTTCATTTTTAAGACTACTAATTTCATTTTCCTCCCTCCTTTTTCTAATCAGATTTACCAAAGGCTTATCTATTTTATTGGCTTTTTCATAGAACCAACTCTTAGTTTTATTAATTAGTTCAATAGTTTTTTTACTTTCAATATTTTTAATTTCTCCTTTTAATTTTAGAATTTCCAATTTAGTATTTGATTGGGGGTTTTTATATGAAGCTCTATTCTCAAGGCAAAGAATTGGAAATTTAGGGGATGACCATCATTTGGGGAATGGCTGAAAAAATTGTCATATGTAAATATGAAAGAATACTATAGTTCTATAAGAAATTATGAGTAGAGTGCTCTCAGTAAAACTTGGAAAGTCCTCCATGACTTCAATCCAAGTGAAATGTACTGTATACATAGGTACAGAAAAGTTGTGGGATGATCCGATGTGAAAGAATTTTCTTTTAAGTAATACAATGATCCAAGCCTACTCTGAAGGACTTCATATGAAAAATACTATGTTTATCCAGAGAAAAAACAGTGTTTTGATTATGTTTGAGTATGGCTGGAAACAGACTTTTTTAAACTTTCCTTTTTTATCGAAGTTTTATTTAGGAGGGGGATAAGGAGACATATATTTTCTTTTGCAGCATGTCTTTTATGGAAATTGTTTGCACAACTTCACATGTGTCCTTTCATTGGAAATATTTGGGAAAGAAGGGGGGGGGAACTGGAACTAAAAATTTTAAAAATAAGTGAAAAAATGCTTTACATGTAAATCAAAAAAATAAAAATCAGTGAACACAAAATACTTTATTATTTGTGTATCAATATCCTTATTATAATAATTACTTTCTTCAAATATTTTGAATCTCAAAAGAGAAAATAAGCCTTTTGAGAGCAGGCACTGTTTTCATTTCTATCTTTGTATATCCATGACTTATTTCAGTGCTTGATATGTAACAGGCATTCTTTTTGAATTAAAATCTTGCTTAGAGTACATTTAAATCAACACAAGAGATGTTTATTAAAAGTGCATAGAAATTAAAATGATTACAATGATTTCCCCACATATTCCAAGCCCATATGGGGTTATGATTTGTCATAGTTTACCAGTGATTCATGTTTGGATTTTTAAGAAGGTTGATAACCCTTAGATACTTTTACAAAGTTAAAACAAACAAATAAGCAAAAAACAAACATAATACTATTAAGGGGGGGTGGAGCCAAGATGGCAGAGAGCAGACATGACTTTTTGTGACCTCCTCTGACCTCCTCTCAAAGCAACAGTAAATTAACACTATAAGCTTGTTTTGGAGTCAAAGATCTCAAAAATATTTGAAGTACAACACACTTCAAGAATAAGATACATTGGAAGAACTTCAGAACAGGTCTGTTTTGAACAGGTATTGGGATAGTTTGCGGAGTGCAGACTGCAGCACAGGAAGACTTGGGCAAGGAGCTGGAGTAAAGAGTCAGAATGTTGCACCTTCCATGTACCTGGGAATCTTCTGTGAACCTCTTTGACTACTTTGTCCTGGTTGCAAAGAGGTGGTTTGTCAGATTTGCTGGAGAAGGCAAATTGTTAACTACTGAGTCCCAGAACATGGGACTTAGTTGCAACTACCCAGCACTGAAATTCAATCAGCAAAACTGCCTCAGGGCAAACTAAAACAACTATTGCTCCTTTATTTGAGCACACCTCAAGTCTTAAAAAATGAACAAAAAATACAAAAAGAACTCTCACTATAGACAACTTCTATGTAGAGCGAAGAATAGATTTCAAATCCTGAAGTTGCTAAAAGCAAATAAACTCCAGATGAAACCCCAAAGACAGATATGAGCTGGTCCCCATTTCACAAGGCTTTCTTGGAAGATTACATACAGCATCTTAAAAGAGAGTTAGAAGAAAAATGAGAAATGGGAATGAGATCTTTGCAAGAATGGATGGGAAAAGCATATAACTCCCTACAAATAGATTTGATGAATGATAAGTGGTCAAAGGATATAAACAGACAATTTTCAGATAAAGAAATTGCAACTATTTGTAGTCAAATGAAAAGGTGCTCCAAATCACTATTGATCAGAGAAATGCAAATTAAGGCAACTCTGAGATACCACTACACACCTGTCAGATTAGCTAAGATGACAGGAAACAATACTGATGAATATTGGAGGGGATGTGGAAAAACTGGGACACTGATACTTTGTTGGTGGAACTGTGAATGGATCCAGTCATTATGGAAAGCACTATGGAACTATGCTCAAAAAGTTATCACACTGTGTGTACCCTTTGATCCAACAGTGTTTCTACTGGGATTATATCCTAAAGAGATCTTAAAGGAGGGACAGGGACCCACATGTGCAAAAAATGTTTGTGGCAGCCCTTTTTGTAGAGGCAAGAAACTGGAAACTGAATGGATGTCCATCGATTGGAGAATGACTGAAAGTTATGGAATATTACTGTTCTGTAAGAAACAACCAACAGGATGATTTCAAAAAGGCCTGTAAAGAGCTACATGAAATGATGTTAAGTGAAATGAGCAGAACCAGGAGATCACTATGCATGGCAACAAGAAGACTACATGATGATCAATTCTGATGGACGTGGTTCTCTTCAACAATAAGGTGATTCAAACTAGTTCCACTTATTTAGTGATGAAGAGAGCCATCTACACCCAGAGAGAATACAGGGGGAACAGAGTGTGAAACACAACCTGTCATTCTCACTCTCTCTGTTGTTATTTGCTTTTATTTTGTTTTCTTTCTCAGTTTTTCTTTTTTTTTTCCTTCTTGATCTGATTTTTCTTGTGCACCAAAATAACTCTATAAATACATTTACTTTTATTGGATTTAACATGTATTGGACTACCTGACAGCTAGGAGAGGGGGTAAGGAAGAGGGGAAAATTAGGAACAAAAGATTCTACAAGGGTCAATGTTGAAAAAAATTATCCATGCATGTATTTTGTAAATAAAAAGCTTTAATTAAAAATGTATTTGGTGATATGGAAAAAAAAAACATATAATGCCTTACAAAATAAATATGAAAAAAGATACTAATTCATTGAAATTTGTAAAATGGAAAAACAATGCAATAAACTAAACAATTCAATTGGCCAAAACTAAAAGGGATCTAAAAAATGTAAATGAAGGAAATAATATCATCAGAATTGGTTATTTTAATTGTGAATGTGAATGGAATGAACTCTCCTATAGAAGGCCAAACTCTGGAGAAGTATTCTTTTTTTTTTTTTTTTAATAACTTTTTATTGACAGAACCCATGCTGCCAGGGTAATTTTTTTACAACATTATCCCTTGCACTCACTTCTGTTCCAATTTTTCCCCTCCCTCCCTCCACCCTCTCCCCCAGATGGCAAGCAGTCCTATACATGTTAAATAGATTACAGTAGATCTTGGATACAATATATGGGTGCAGAACTGAACAGTTTTCTTGTTGCTCAGGGAAAATTGGATTTAGAAGGTATAAATAATCTGGGAAGAAGAACAAAAATGCAAGCAGTTTACATTCATTTCCTAGTGTTCTTTCTTTGGGTGTAGCTGCTTCTGTCCATCCTTGATCAATTGAAACTAAGTTAGATCTTGTCTTTGTTGATGGAGAACTATTCTTGAAACAGGTTATAAACCCAGTGGAATTGATGAGATGATGGTTCTCTAGTTCACATATATGCTTAGTACATAGTATGGTGATGCAGTGGTTCTCTAGTTCACACATAATCATTATGCTGTAATGATATAATTACCAAAAAACGTATATAAGGGCTAATAAGGACTGGAAATGAGACATGCCATTTTTGATCATCCTCCTGGTGGCTCTCCTGCCTCCTGCATTCCTCCGCGAAGATCAAGACTGGGCCAGAATAAAGACTCTAGATTATATTCCTGACCATTCTTGTCGTGTTTATTCTGCTGAGACCAAGGCCTATCCGAAGGACCTCCAGAAACATAGCCCAAATATTTTGTGCTTCCATAAAACAAAAGTGGCTAGCAGACAGAATTAAAAGCCAGAATCTTACAATGTGTTTTTATAAGAAACACATTTAAAGCCGAGTGATATATACTGAGTGAAGGTAAAGGGCTTGAACAGAATCTGTTATGCTTTAGAAGTTAAAAAAAAAAGCAGGGGTAGTAAGCCTGATTTTAGATCAAGTAAAACAAAGATAGATGTAATTAAAAGAGATAAGGAAGAAATGATATTTTACTAAAGGGTATCACAGATAATGAAGCAGTAGCAATATTAACATATATGTACAAAGTGGGAGAGCATCCAAATTTCTGGAGACTTAAGAGAGATGCAAGAAGAAGTAGACAGCAAAACTTTACTAGTGGGGGATCTCAACTTTGCTCTCTCAGAACTAGATAAATCAAACCAGAAAATAAGCAAGAAAGAAGTGACTCTAACCATGAGATGACTAATGCCAGTTTCAATGATCTTGTGTTGAAGAGAGCCATCTACACCCAGAGAGAGAGGACTGTGGGGAACTAAATGTAGATCACACCTAACAGTCACACTCTTTTTGTTGTTGTTTGCTTGCATTTTGTTTTCTTAGTCATTTAATTTCCTTTCTGATCTGATTTTTCTTGTGTAGCAAGATAATTATATATACATATATATGTTTACACATACTGGATTTAACATATATTTTAACATGTATAACATATGTTGGATTATTTGCCATCTAGGAGAGGGTGTGGGGGTAGAGGGGGAATTCTGAAAGACAAAGCTATGCATGGGTCAATAATGAAAAACTATTTATGCACATGTTTTTAAAATAAAAAGCTTTAACAAATAAAAAAAAATGTAATACTCTATTTGAAGTCTGGCTGCCTGCCAGTTTTCATATAAGTTCTTGTAATTTAGGGAGATAATATTAACTTTATGTATATACAAGAGTTTCACTTTCATGAACTGTCCTCATATTTACTTTAACATATACCATTAAGGTTTTTTGCAAAATTTCTTCAACTGTGCAAGCAGCCATCTTCTTGTTCAGAGAGGTGTGTGTGTGTATATGTGTTTGTGTGTGTGCTTGTAATGACTCTGAATGCCAGCTATTCTCACAGAAGACCCTGTTATCTAAATAATTTCTTCTTTCCCTTTTGAATGCATTCTTATCAAGCTTTCAGGGAATTTATTAAGGCATGCAATTTATCCTACCATACACACTTGGCCTTTAAAAGATAAATCTATGAAATTCAATAAAGCATCCCCAGAGCTGCTCTATACTGCACCTATTATTTTTTGGCACATATGTAGAGTTTTGTATTTTCCGTAAAATATCACTCAAAATTATATAAACACATCTGCTCATCTAAATTGCTTGAGAAACAACAATGAAGGAAGTCTACAATATGATGGCTAATTTCCTGACAGTGTTAATGGTTTAAGTTCTTTAATGTTTTTGTTTTTTTTTTTTTTTTCCCAGCACAATAGCCAGATTAGTCATCTCCACTTGGAAAAAAACTTTGAAATATTCTCAGAACAGCTTAGGCTGGTTGCAATGTATTATGATTACATTACATTAGAATATGAGAAGTTTTTAAATCCATAAATAAAACAAAATATTCTAATTTGCATATAAAAATAATAGAATGAAGAAGAAAGAAATTTCAAGGGCCAAGTCTTTACTTTTTGTTTGCAATTTGTAAACAATTGATGTGTATATAAACATGTATATACACACACACTTCTACACAGAAACATATATGTATGTGTGTGTGTGTACATGTGCATACATGCCAACATTAAATATTTAAAATTTCTGAATTTATTCTAACTATACACATATATACACAGGTGTGTGCATGTGTGAATGTATAAATACATGGATTTGTCATTTGGTTAAGGATGGCCAATTTATGAGGACTCCTTTCATTATTACCAAAAAAAGACGGTATAAAATGCACAGTATTAGAGATCTGCCAAAGGCTTAGCAATTTCTTTATGATTATAACTAGTAAATATCAGGATTTACATAATACACCTACATACACACATGTCTGAGAGACAGATGTAGGAGAAAGAGAGATGAAGAAAAAAAAAGTCTTTTTAACTTCAAGTCTAGAGCTCTAACTATTCTGCCTCTTAGATATGTGTGTAGATAGGTATATTAACATAGCAATATTACATGTGTGTAAAGAGATTTTTAAAAATGACTTATTTATACAAAACATTCACAGGAGTTGTTTCTGCAGAAAAAGAATTGAAAATTAGGGAATGCCCATCAAGTGGGGAATGGCTGAATAAACTGGCATGTTATTATGATGAAATACTATTAGACTATAGAAGTGATGAGCTGGATGCTCTCAGAAAAATCTCAAAAGAATTCTATGAGTTGATGCAAAGTGAAGTACTGTATAACAACAATATTGTAATATGATCAGCTGTGAATAACATTTTATCAAAAATATAAACATCTAATATAAGCCTGAAGGTTTTATGAAAAATGTTCTCCAGATTCAGAGAAAGAACTGATGGTACCTTAATATAGATTGAAGTAAACTTATTTTTACATAATTTGTGAGGGTCTTCCCCCTTCAGTCTATATTTTCTTTCAGAACATGAATATTATGGAAATGATTTGCATGGCTACACAGGTGTAATATTTTTGTGAATTGTTTTATTTTTCTGGTTATACATGTTTATTAACTTTTAAATACACATTTTCTTATGGATCATATTGAGAGAGAAAAATCAAAGCAAAAGGGAAAAGCCATAATAGAAAAAAATAAGAAAAAAGTTAGCATAGCATGTGTTGACCACATTGAGTCTCCATAGTTCTCTTTCTGGATGTACATGGCATTTTCTATCCAAAATTTATTGAGATTACCTTGGCTCACTGAACCATTGAGAAGGACCAAATCTTTCAGAATTGATCATCACACAATCTTGATGTTACAGTGTATAATGTATTCCCTCTTCTTTTCGTTTCACTCAGCATCAGTTTGTGTAAACCTTTCCAGGCCATTCTAAAATCAGCTTATTCATCATTTTTTTTAATAGAACAATAACATTCTATGATTTTCATATATCGTAACTTATTCAGCTATTCCCTACTTGATGGGCATCTATTTATTTCCCAGTTCTTTGCCACCACAAAAACAGCTGCTATAATCATTTTTACATATATGGATCCTTTTCCCCTCCTTTATGATTTAATTGGGATATAGATTCAATAGTGGCACTGCTAATCCAGAGGCTAAGCACAATTTTATAGCCCTTTGGGTATAGTTCCAAATTGTTCTTCAGAATGGTTGGATCATTTCACAACTCCACTAACAATACATTAGTGTCCCAGTTTTCCTACATCCCCTCCAACATTTTTCATTTTTTCTTGTCATCTTAGCCAATCTGAGAGGTATGAGGTGGTACCTCAGAGTTGTTTTAATTTGCATTTCTTTAATTAATAGTGATTTAGAGCATTTTTTTCATATGATTATCACAGGTATAATCAAATAAAAAACCAAAAAGTTTTCAAAATAAATGTTAATTTAAAAAAATTGTATCTAGGAAAAATAAAATACTAAATTTAAAATAAATAAATAGAAAATGAAAAAAATATGTTTTTGTAATGGGAACTTTCAGTAAGAGCTCAGTCATGAAGAAAAATGTGCAACATGTTCTGACTTACTTCAGACCATGAGTTTAGATCAAAAGTTCTATTATTTGAATGTTTCCTGACTGCTTACTATATAAATAATATTTTTTAATTGGCTGATGAGCTTTGAATGGGAGTTCATGCAAATATTACTAATTGGACAACTGAATCTCTGTCTTTACTGAAGGTGACTGAGGTAAGAATTGCCATAATTCAGTAATGCAATAGGCCATTCCATAGCAGCCTGCTGGCACCATTTCAGTCTCTATGTGTTGGGTGATGCGTGACATATTCTATTCTTTGCCTTTTATATTTGTTCTTTGCTGCTTTCTGGTGAAGAAAAACTGCAGATGACAGGTGAACTTGTGAGCTTCAAAAAATCCAGCAAACAATCAGAATATCTTCACATGCCTCTAATCCACATTGGCAGGTAAACACACTGCATTCACTCATAAGGTCTGAGATCTTATATACCAATCCACTATTACATATGCATTTTTAACTTTTTCATTGTACTATTCTTTCTATCTATCATCTATCTATGTCTCCATCTGTCTGTATCTATTATTTACATACTATCTAATGTTTATTTACCGGCTATCTCTCTATGATCTATCTATCTACACTCTATGTCCATTGAAACTCCAAATGTTCTATTTAAATAAGTTGTATATTTTTATATTGATAAACTATATTTCTTTATATTATTTTATACTATATAATACATGCTATACATTGTTATATATAAATTGTAGACATGTGTTATTTCCCCAAAAGAATGTAAGTTAACTGTGATTAGGGCTTATTTAATTTTATGTTACAAAATTTCTAATAGATAACCCAGGATCTGAAATGTAGTAATCATTTGATAATTAATGGATTATTTATTTACACTTTGATAGAGGCAGGTATGGATATCCACAGCTAAAAGAAGCAATATGTTGTAATATATAGAAATGCAGTTTTAGCATTAGGAGGGCTTGAGTTGAAGGCTTGCCCCTCATGTATATATAGTTGTATAATTAAAGAACCTTTTCAATATTTCTTGAGATTATTTTAGAATATGAACTGCTACAAATGAACTGCCATCCATAATGATAGAAGGCCCTATATACAATAAGCAGTCCCTAGAAAAAAAAATCTATTGGGAGGGGAGAGTTTATTAGAAAAACTGAGCTCTAATATAGCAGAATAATTACTTTTCTTCTCATGAAGTATTCTTACTCCAACTGAATCCAGCCTAATATTATTCATGTCAGTGATCATTTTTGAAAGAAACTTTCAAAAAAAAATCTATAAAACTCTTCTTTAAAACTTACCTCTTCAAATTTGAAAGTTATCTAATAAAAAATTTTCACTTTAGAAGCAATGCCCACTCAGTTCATTACTATGAGCTTAATGGTTCTAGAGGAGTTATATTTAATATTCCCTTTGAATCTGATTTTTCAAAATCAATTAATTCTTAATTTTAATTTCATATCTTCTGGGCCATTGATTCTTTTCCTCATTAGGCTCTTTTAATCACTTGACTTCCTCACACAGGAATTGTGAAAGTTTTTAAGAGAAAAGTTTCTTAAGAAGAAAAAAATCAAATGAATATGATCTAACATGATGAATTTATATTTTTCTCCTATTTGAAGAGTGCAAAGGCTTAAGCACTCACCACATGAAAACGCCATATTGGACATCTCTAATTCCTTTGTACATATCTTACCTGTCTTCATTCATATCCTTGATGTCAACTCCTGTACCTTTGTAAGATTAAAATAATGGTAATAATCATAATTCAATTCCATTTCTGCACAAAATATTATGAGTGAGTGATGAGGAAATAAGTGTTTGTGGTAAATCATTTTATCAATGGAGTAGAAACTTGTTGTTATATGAAATTTTAATACATTTGAGTTTTTAGTGGTTATAATATTTTTGATCACATATGAAATTTCTGATAGAGGAAGTTCACTGAAAAAGAAGATATGTTAAATCTTTCTATCACAATTTATGCTGGTTAGTAACTAGTTTCTTGTTATTGGTTGGAAGTTCCAACTGGATAAGGATTCAACATCTTTGAATCTCCAGATAGAATTGTTTCAGTAGTTTAGCTGTCCAAAGAGGCATCTGGACATAATATTCTTCTGAAGGACTAGTCAAGGATCTGTAGTATCAGAGAAATATTGTAGGAAAGATTGGTGGAGCAAGGGATAGAAGACAGTACTTTCAGGAATCAGTGAAGTATTATTCAAAGGAATGTAATTAATCATGGAATGGTAAGCAAAACTATTCTTAAATAGGCAAACAATCCATTTAAACATTAAACACTTATTTGTTAAGTATTTACTCTGTCTATCCAATCCTTTCTGCCTTAATTTTTTTTTATTTTTTATCAATTACATGTAAAAATAATTTCTGACATTCATTTAAAAAAGTTGAGTTTCAAATTATCTCTCTCCAATTCTCCTGAAACCACCCCTTTTGAAGAAGGCAAGCAATTTGATACAGATTGTTTATGTTCAGTCTTCCAAAACACATTTCCATATTAACCATGTTGGAAACAAAAGACAAAATCAATAGAAAGAAATAAAAAAGAGGTGGATAGCATTTTTCATCATAAGTTCTTTGGAATTGTCTTGGACAGGATCACTGCATTACTGAGAATCACTAAATCACTAATATCAAATTGGTATCTTAGAACAAAGCTGTAAGATGTTCTTCTGATTAAGCTTACTTCACTTTGCATCTGTCTATATGATTCCTTTCAGATTTTTCTGAAACCATCTTTCCTGTCACTTCTTATAATACAATAATGTTCCATAACAATCATATACCACAATTTATTCTGCCATTCCCCAGTTGATGGGCATCCCCTCATTTTAAAAAATTCTCCTACCACAAAACAAGCTGCTATATTTTTTACATACATATCCTTTTTTGTTTAAAAAAAACCTCTTTGTGATATAAATCTAAAAGTGATATTACCTTGTCAAGGTAGTAAGCAGTTATAAAGCTATAAAGCCCTTTGGACATAGTTTCAAATTGCCTTCTGAATAGTCAAATTAGTTCATAAAACCAAAACAATGTGTTAGTAGCCTTATTTTCCCCACATTCCCTTGAATAGTTATTTTATTTTTCTATCATATTAACCAGTCTGAATGATTTGATGTTATGTTTCAGGGTTGTTTTAGTTTGTATTATTTCTACAAATATTTATTAAGACAATAGATTTAAATTTGTGTGTTTTTTTCCTGAGATCTGATTGTTCATATCTTTTTTTTTTTTACCATTTATCAATCAGAAGTGACTCATAATCTTTTAAATTTGATTCAGTTTTCTATCTGTTTGAGAAAGGAGCCTGAGATTTACAGTAAAATATTTCCCCCAGTTTCCAGCTTCCCTTCTAATCTTGTCTGCATTAGTATTGTTTGCGCTAAACATTTTTTTAACTTTATTGTAATAAAAATATCTATTTTACACCTATAATGCTTTCTATTGTGTTTGGTCATAAATTCAGCCCTTTGTAATAGATATGACAAATTAATTATCTTATGGCAATATACTTTATGTATCCACTTTCATTTCATCTTGGTATAAAATGTAAAATATTGGTCTATGCCTGATTTATGCCAAACTGCTTTCCATTTCCTCAGCATTTTTTTTTGTCAAATAGTGAGTTTTTGGTCCCAAAAGTTTAGATCTTTGGATTTATCAAACATCAGATTACCATTATCCTTGTGTACTTAAATATTCCACTGATCCTCCGTACTTTATAGTCAATAGAAATTTATTTTCATGACTAATGTAATAGTGTTTGAGATATGGTATTGCTAAGTCACCTTCCTTCACATAAAAAAAAAATATATAATCCCTTTCCCCCAAAGAACAACATTGATTCTTTGGATGTTCTTGACCTTTTAATATTCCAGATAAATTTTGTTATTATTTATTTATACATTTTGGTATTTTGATTAGTATGGTATTTAACAAGTAAATCAGTTAGAATTATCATTTTATTATATTGGCTTGGCTCTGCATAAATAGTTAATATTTCTTCAGTTGTTAAGATCTTAATTCAGTTTTGTGAAAAGTTTTTTTTTTTTAAATAATTCTGTTTGTATAATTACAGGGTTATTCTTGGAAGATAGACTCCCAAGTATTTTATATTGTCAGCAATTATTTAAAATGGCATCCCTTTCCATCTTTGCATAACACTTTTGGTCTGGCCAAGAGTAATAGTGTGGCATTCTTCTGTTCCTTTTAAAATATTGAAAAAAAATAGAATGTCAAACAGAAGTATGGATAGTAACTGGAGAAGGAATTAAAAAGCTTTATTTTCCAAACACATGCATGGATAATTATTCAAAATTTACTCCTGCAAAAGCTTGTGTTTCAAATTTTCTTCCCTTCCTACCAATCTCTTCAACAGACAGCAAGCAATCCAATACATGTTAAACATGTGCAACTCCTCTATGAATAGTTCTATAATTAACATGCTGCACAAGAAAAATCAGATCAAAAAGGAAAAGAATAAAAAAGAAAACAAAATGAAAGCAAGCAATAACAAAAAGAGTGATACATATTCAATTTCCACAATTCTCTCTCTGGGTGTAGATAGCTCTCTTCATCACAAAACCATTGAAACTGGTCTGAATCATCTCATTTTTGAGAAGAGCCATGTCCATCAGAATTGATTGTCATATAATCTTATTGCTACCTTGTACAGTAATCTCTTGGTTCTGCCCAATTCACTAAGCATCAGTTCATGTAAGTCTCTACAAAAAAAGGGCTGTCACAAACATTTTTGCACATGTGGGAGCCTTTCCCTCCTTTTTGATCTCGTTGGGTGGTGGATCAAAGGGTAGGCACAGTTTGATAGCCTTCTGGGCACTATTCAAATTGCTCTCCAGAATGACTGAATGAGTTCAGAATTCCATCAACAATGCATTAATGTCCCAGATTTCCCACATGCCCTCCAACATTCAACATTATCTATGCTGCCATCTTAGCCAATCTGAGAGGTATGTGTTGGTACTTCAGAGCTGTCTTATTTTGCATTTCTCTGATCAATAGTGATTTAGAGCACCTTTTTATGACTAGAATTGTTTTCAATTTCTTCATCTGAAAACAGTCCGTTTGTATCCTTTGATCACATATCAATTAGAAAATGGCTTGAATTTTTATAAATCTGAGTCAATTCTCTTAATATTTTGAAATGAGGCCTTTATCAGAAGCCTTGAATCTTAAAATTTCCCCAGTTTATTGCTTTCCTTCTAAAGTTGTCTGCATTGTTTTTGTTTGCAGAAAACCTTTTTAACTTAATATAATAAAAATTATCAATTTTGTATTTAATAATGTATGCCAGTTCTTCTTTGGTCACAAACTGTTTTCTTCTCCACAGATCTGAGAGCTAACCTATCCTTTGCTCTTCTACTTTGCTTATGAGATCACTCTTATGTCTAAATCTTCATCTTATCTTGGTATACAGGGTTAGGTGTGGGTCAATGCCTAGTTTATGCCATATTAATTTCCAATATCTCAACAGTTTTTGTCACATAGTGAGTTCTTATCCCAAACGCTTGGGTCTTTGAGTTTGCCAAATACTAGATTACTATAGTTATTGACTATTTTGTCCTGTGATCCTAACCTATTCCACTCATCCATTATTCCATTTCTTATCCAGTACCAGATGGTTTTGATGACTGCTACTTTATAAAAGAGTTTTAGATCTCTCACTGCTATGCCAACCTCATTTGTATTTCCCCCTTAATTTCCTTGAAATCTTGAACTTTTCTTCTTTCAGCTGAATTTTGTTATTATTTTTCTTGATCTCTTAAATAATTTCTTTGGAGTTTGATTAGTATAACACAGAATAAGCAGATTAATTTAGTTAGTATTGACATTTTTATTATATTCCATTGGCTTACCGATAAGCACATGATATTTTCTCAGTTGTTTAGATCTGATTTTATTTTTGTGAAAGTGTTTTGTAATTTTGCACATATAACTCCTGATTTTGCTTTGGCAGGTAAACTCCCAAATATTTTATATTATCTACTGTTATTTAAAATGGAATCTCTCTTTGTATCTGTTGCTACTGGAATATATTAATAATATAGAAAAGAGCTGATGATTTGTGTGGATTTATTTTGTGTCCTGCAACTTTGCTAAAGTTATGAATTGTTTCTAATAGTTTTTAGTTGATTAGCTAGGATTCTATCAGTATGCCATCATATCATCTGCAAAGAGTGAAGATTTGGTTACCTCATTACCTGTTCTAATTCATTTAATCTCCTTTTCTTCTGTCATTGAATATTGAATAGTATTGAATAATAGTATTGAATATTGAATAGTAATGGTGAGATTGGGCAATCTTGTTATACCCTTGATCTTATTGAGAATGATTTTAGTTTGTCCCCATTACATATGATGCTTGCTGATGGTTTAAATAGATGCTATTGATTATTTTAAGAAAAACTCCATGTATTCCTATACTCTCTAGTATTTTAATTGGAATGGGTATTGGATTTTATCATTTTTTTATCTCAACATAATCATCTGGTTTTTATTAATTTGATTGTTGATATAGTCAATTATGATAATAGTTTTCCTCATATTATACCAGCCCTGCATTCCTGGCATAAATCCTAATTGATTATGGTATATCATCCTGGGTATTAATTGCATTAATCTCTTCGCTAATATTTTATTTAAGATTTTTACATCAGAGCAGTTAGATAGCACAATGGATAGTACACCAGCCCTGAAATCAGGAAGACCTGATATTAAATCTGGTCTCAGACACCTAATACCTACTAGCTGTATGACCCTGAGCAAGTCACAATCTCAATTGCCTCCAGGAAAATAAAAGATTTTTGCCTCAATATGCATTAGGGATATAAATATATACTTTTCTTTCTCTGTTTTGACCTTATCTGGTTTCAGTATCAGCACCATATCTGCGTCTAAAAATTTTTTTGTAGGATTCCTTCTTTCCATATTTTTTCAAATAGTTTGCAGAGTATTGAAATTAATGTTTCTTTAAAAGTTTGGTAGAAATCACATGTAAATCGATGTGGCCTTGGGGATTTTACTTAAGGAGTTGATTCATAGATGTTGAATTTTTTTTCTAAAGTGGGACTATTCAATGAATCTATTTCCTCTTCTGTTTATCTGGGAAATCTTTATCTTTGTAAGTATTCTTCCATTTCATCTAGATTATCAGTTTTATTAATATATAATTGGGCAAAATCACTCCTAATTATTGCTCTAATTTCCTCTTCATTGGTGGAAAGTTCTTCCTTTTCATTTTTGATAGTAACAATTTACTTTTCTTCTTTCCTTTTTTAAATCAAATTAACTAAAGACTTATCTATTTTGTTTTTTTCCCATAAAACCAACTCTTTGCTTTGTTTATTAATTCAATAGTTTTCTTTCTTTCAATTTTATCTATCTCCTCTTTTATTTTCAGACTTTCAAATTGGATGTTTTTAATTTGTTCTTTTTCCTAGCCTTTTTAGTTGCAAGACCAATTCTTTGATCTTCTCTTTCTCTATATTATGCAAGTAAGCATCTACAGATATAAACTTTGCCCTAAGATCTGCTTTACCTGCATCCCATAAATCTGGGTATGATGTCCCATTATTATCATTCTCTTCGATGAAATTATCGATTGTGTCGATGATTTGTTATTTCCCCCAGTTATTCTTTCGGGTTACATTATTTAGTTTCCAATTAATTTTGGTCTATATTTTTTAGGCTTTTTATTGCATGTACTCTTTATTGGATCATTATCTCTATTTCTTCCTATCTGTATTTGATTTTGAGGATTTTATGCCATAATACCTGGTCAATTTTTGTATGGGTTCTATGTTATGCTGAAAAAAAGCATATTCCCCATTAAATTTTTTCCAAAGCTCTATCACACCTAACTTTTCTAGAATTGTATTTAGCTCTAACTTCTTTTTTAAATTTATTTTGTGGTTCAATTTATCTATGTCTGAGAGAGCAACTTCTATCATTTTGCTGTCTAATTCTTCTTGAAGCTCACTAAACTTTTCCAGGAATTTGAATGTGATATCACTTGTTGCATAAATGTTTATTATTGATATTATTTTGTTATCTATGGTACCTTTTAGTAAGGTGTGGTTTCCTTCCTTATCTCTTTTAATTAAATCTATTTTTGCTTTTGCTTGATCTGAGATCAGGATAGCTAGCTCTACATTTTTTTTTTTTTTTACTTCAGATGAAGCATGGCAGATTCTGATCCAGACTTTTACCTTTATTCTGAATGTGTCACTCTGTTTTTAATATGTTTCTTGCAAACAACAAGTTATAGGATTCTGCTTTTATTCAATCTGCTTTCTGCTTCCTTTTTATGAGAGATTTCATTCTATTCACACTTACAATTAAAATTACTATTTCTGTATTTCCTGCCATCTTGTTTCCCCTTCTGTTATACTTTGCTCTTTCCTTTCCCTCTTTCCTTCCTCCTTCCCTTCTTGCCATTCCATCCCTCAAACAACCTTACTCTTTTACATTCCCTCCCCCTTCTTATATCTTTCTCCTTCTACTTCTGCTCTCCCTTCTATTTGCCTCTTCCTTTCCTTTCCTTTTTCCTCTGTTATTTCACTATAAGGTGAGACAAGCTTCTCTGTGAAGCTAAATGTTTCTTATGTTTTCTCTTTGAGCCAAATCTGATGAGAATAAGATTGACACATTGAGCACTGTGTGAGTGTTACTCTTATAACTCCCCTTCCTTTTTCCCCTCAATTGTAATAGGTCTTTTTTGTCTCCACGAAATGTAATTTACCCCATTTTAACTCCATTTTCCTTTTCTACCAGTAGAATCACTTTTCCACCTCTACTTTATTTATATCATCACAATAAAATCAAATTATGCCTCTCCCCTTTAAATACATACATAATAGAGATACAGATCTGAAGAGTTAAACATATCACCTTGACATATAGGGCTACAAAGATTTTAACTTTTAGAAGAAAATTATATTTTACCCTTTCCTTTTTTCCTTTTTATGTTCTCTTTAGTTATGTATTTGAAGATCAAATTTTCCATTTGGTTCTATTTTTTTTCATCAGAAATAAATGAAATTTACTTGTTTCATTGAATGTCCATCTTTTCTCGTGAAAGATAATGTTCAATTTTGCTGCATAGTTGATTTTTGGCTGAAATCCAAATTCCTTTATCTTTCAGAATATCAGATTCCAAATTCCAGGCCCTTCAATTCTTTAAAGTGGAAGATGCTAGGTCCTGAGTAATTCCAATTCTATGGGTCATCAATATTTTTTTTCTGGCTGCTTGCAATATTTTTTGGTTGATGCAATAATTTAGAAATGTGACTACGATGTTCCTTGGTTTTTTTGTTTGTTTGTTTATTTGTTTGTTTGTTTTTTCATTTTGAGATCTTTTTTCAGGAGGTGATCAGTGAACTTATTCAAGGCTATTTTACTTTCTGGTTCTAGGACATCAGAGCAGTTTTCCTTGATGATTTCTTGAAAGATGATGTCTAGGCTCTTTTTTTTATCATGCTTTTTAGGAAGTCCAATAAGTCTTAGATTGTCTCTACTAGATCTATTTTCTGGGTTACTTGTTTTTCCAATGAGGTATTTTACATTTTCTTCTATTTGTTTTATTTTTTTATTGATTCTTAATGTTTCATTGACTTTCATTTATTCTATTCTAATTGTATTAATTATTTTTTCACTTAGTTTTTATGTACTTTTACATTTGTCCAATTAAAGTTTTAAATGAGATGTTTTGGTTATTGAATTTTTTTTCTATTTCACAAATTCTCTTCTTCAGAAATTGATTTCTTTTTCATATGTATTTTCTAAGGAGTTATATACTTTTTCCTTTTATCAATTCAATATTTTTCCATTTTATCAATTCTATATTTTGCTCTGAGGACAGTGCTGTATTCTCTGACTTCAGGTGCTAGGTGGATGTGGCCAGATGCTGCATTATTCTGGGATAAAGGGCGACTATTTGCCTTTTGTTATTGTATTCGATGTCTCACAGCTAATCTGCTAATCCACTGGCTTGTAACTGGGGCAGAGTAGCCAATGCAGCTATAATCTAAAAGCCTCTTTGTAGATTCTCTGTGCTGAATCCACACTTGGCCAGCTTCTCCTGGCCTGATTGAAACAGATTTTTTTTCTGCAGTTTTTGCAAAGCATCTTCTGCTAGAAATTTATTATTCTCCAAATATTTGTTCCTGTCACTCCAAAATCAGTTCAGAGGCTTAATGTGGTGTTGATATGATGACAAAAGCAGGGGCTCAGATAAAGATTTGTTTACTCACTGCCATTTTGGTTCTGTCCCCCAGAAATTTACTTTCTAAAGCTGAAGGTAGCACACACCAAATGAACACAAGGAACAACAATTAAGAATGAACTGACCATTACCCATTAATTTCTTTTTTTTTTCTGAATAAATCTATTTAGTTCACATCCATAGCCAGATTATCAAGAAAATGTACTTCCTCATCAAAGACTCACTCAAATATTTCTTCTCTAGACCTTTCCCTTCTTCAACACTCATTGTTGCATTCTTTCCTTATTGTCTCCAAGCATAAAAGATTTTCATCTTTCTTCATTACCAGGAGAAAAAAATAAATAAACTCTTTCATACTGAAATCCTAACAGATGATGAGATTTAAAATATGATCCTTCAAGTTTATGATAGAATAAATGAATCCAGGTGTAATCTTACATTTGGATTTCAGGAAAAATGATTTGAAATTTTTTTTAATTTAATTTTATATTTAATAGCCTTTTATTTACAGGATATATGCATGGGTAACTTTACAACATTAACAATTGCAAAACCTCTTGTTCCAATTTTTCACCTCTTACCCCACCCCTCCCTAGATGGGGATGACCAGTAGTGTTAAATATATTAAAATATAAATTAGATACACAAGTATACTGCCAAAGTTATTTTGCTGTACAAAGATAGACTCAAATATTGTACAATTACTTCTGAAGGAAATCAAAAAATCGGTGTGCATAAATATAGGGTTGAATTCAATTAATGGTTTATCATCTCCCAGAGTTCCTAGCTGTTCAGTTCATTACCTCCATTGGAAATGATTTAGTTGATCTTTACTAGGGATGGCCTGGTCCATCAGAACAGGTCATCATATGTTTTGTTGGTATATAATAATCTCCTGGTCCTCTCATTTCTCAGCATCAGTTCGTAAGTCTCTCCCAGGGGTTTCTGGGGAAATTTTCCCTGTTGGTCATTTCTTGAACGTAATATTCCATAATATTCATATACCATTTTTTCAGCCATTCTCCACGTGGCATCCATTCAGTTTCAGTTTTGCCACTACAAAAGGCTGCCAAAATTCTGCAAACAGGTCCCTTTTCCCTTCTTTATAAATCTCTTTGGGATATAATCTCAGTAGTAACACTGCTGGATCAAAGGTATCACACTTTGATAACTTTTTGACATAGTTCAAACTCTCTCAGAAAGGTTGGATTCGTTCAAACTCCACCAACAATCATCAATGTCCCAGTTTTTAATCCTCAACAATCATCATTATTTTTCCTGTCATCTTAGCCAATCGCAGGTGTTAGTAGTATCTTAAGTTTTTAATTTGCATTTCTCTGATTAATAATGACTTAGCATCTTTTATATGACTAGAAATGTTTCAATTTCTTCATCTAAATTGTCTGTTCATATCCTTTGATTTAATTGGAGAATGGCGATTTTTATAAATTAGAGTTTTCTTAATTTTTGGAAATGAGGGCCTTTATCAGAACCTTTGACTGTAAAATATTTTCCCAGTTTTTTCTTCCCTTCTAATCTTGTCTGCATTGTTTTTTTTTCAAAAACTTTTCAGTTTGGTATAATCAAAATTTTCTATTTTGTGATCAGTAATGATCTCTAGTTCTTTTGGGTCATAAGACCTTCCCCTTAAACAGGTCGAGGTAAACTATCCTGTGTTCCTTAATTTATTAATAATTTCATTCTTTACCTAGGTCATGAACCCATTTGACCTTATCTTGGTGTACAGTGTTAAGTGGATTGCCTAGTTTCTGCCATATTGGTTTCCAATTTTCCCACAATTTTATCAAACAGTAAGTTGTTATCCCCGCTGGGATCTTTGGGTTTCAAAAGACTAGGTTGCTATATTTGTTGACTGTTTTTCCTTGAATAATCTTTCCCGATCAACTAATCTTTCCTTGCCAATACCAAATAGTTTTTGGTAACTTTCTTAAATTAATTTTAGATCTGGTCAGCTAAGCCCCTTCATTTGTTTTTTTTCATTAATTCCCTTGAAATTCTTGACCTTTTTGTTTTCCTCTGAACTTTGTTGTTATTTTTCTAGGTCATTAAAATAGTTTTTGGGGTCTGATTGGTTGCACTAAATAAAAGATTGTTTGGTAATATTGTCATCTTTTTTTTCCGCCCTATCCAAGGCATTTAATATTTTCAATTGGTTAGATCGGACTTAATTTTTGAAAAAATTCTGTAATTTTGCTCATAAAGTTTCTGATTTTCCTTGGCGATAGATTCCTAAATATTTTTATTTCAGTAGTTACTTTAAAGAATTTCTCTTTGTAACTCACTGTTGGATTTTTTTGTGTTATAAGAATCTGATGACTTTGGGGTTTTATTTTTAACCAAACCCAACTTTCTAAGTTTGGATTATTTCTAATAACTTTTTTACGAATCTCTGGGGTTCTCTAAGTAACCATCATGTCATCGGCAAAGTGATAATTTGGTTTTCCTCATTGCTATTCTTTTCCCTTTTAATCTCTTTCTCATCCTTATTGCTAAACTAGGTTCTAATACAATAAAATATAACGGTGATAGTGGGCAACCTTGTTTCACTCCAGATCTTTTGGGAATGGTTTCTTTTCACCTTACATGATCACATGGTGTTAAATAGATGCTGCTGATTTTTTAAGGAAAAGTCCATTTTTTCCTATACTCTCAAGTGTTTTAAGGGAATGGATGTTGGTTTTTATCAAATGCTTTTCTGCATCTATTGAGATGATCATATGGTTTTTGTTAATTTGGTTATTAACATGGCCAATTTATTGATAGTTTTCCTAATATTGAACCACCCTCACCTTAAATCCCTGTTGATCAATTGTATTATCTTGGAGATGATTTTCTGTAGTCTTTTGCTAATATCTTATTTAAGTTTTGCTCAATATTCTTGGGAGATTGGTCTATAATTTTTCTTTCTCTGTTTTTTCATCCTGGTTTAGGTATCAGTACCATGTTTTGTGTCATAAAAGAATTTGGTGGACTCCTTCATTCCCTTTTTATCAAATAAATTTTTATACATTGGGGCCAATTGTTCTTTAAATGTTTGGAAAATTCACTTAAATCCATCTGGTCCGATTTTTTCTTGGGGATTGTTTATTGCCTGTTCCTTTTTTCTGAAATGGGACTATTAAGCAATTTTTCCTCCTCTGTTAGTCTGGGAAGTCTATATTTTTGGGGTATCATCCATTTCCTTAGGTTATAAATTTTTGGCATAAAGTTACCAAAATAACTTTATTATTTTCTTTTCCCCTCTTATTGGTGGAAAGTTCTCCTTTTTTTTTTAAACTCAATTTATTTTTTCCTCCTTTTTTTAATCAATTTATAAAGGTTTTTTTTATTGGCTTTTTAGTTTTTTATTAAAAATTATTAATTTTTTTTTTTTTTTCAATATTTTTATTTCCCTTTTTAATTTTAAATTTCTTTGTATTTGTTGGGGTTTTAATTTGTTTTTATTTTTTAGTTCCCAAACCCAATTCATTAATTTTTTTTCTCTTTTTATTCAATCCCCTAATATAAAATTTTTATTACCCTTTGGGCATACAAATTTTGGTTGATTTTTCAGTTTTATCTTAATTGAAATTTTAATTGGGTTTATTTTGCTCTTCAAATCTTTCTTAAGATGAATTTTTTTATTTCAATTACTTTTTTCATTTCCCCTTTTTTTTGAAGTAGTTTTATTATCATGATCTAAAAAAAGCATTTCTTTTCTGCTTTCTTCATTTAATTGGTCTTTATGTCAATATGTAATTTTTGAATGGTTCCTCTGCTGGGAAAGTATTTCCTTTCTATCTCATTCAATTTTCTTGAAAGATGTCTACCTAATTTTTCAATATTCTATTTCTTCTTAATTTCTTTCTTATTTGTTTTGATTATTTTTAATTTGAAGTGCAAAGGGAGTCTCTTACTTTACGTTTTTTTGTTATTTCCTTGCAACCCTTACTTTCCCTTTTTTCCATCCATTTTATTATTTTTAAATAGATACTTCTTCTTTATTCCCTTTCCCCTGAGTTTCCCCCTTCCTTTTAATTAATCTTTTTTTTTTTTTCTCTGAATAATTTTCCCCCTTTATTTTTTCCCTTTACCCCCCTTCTTTAAAATTTTTCTTTCCCTTTAATTCCTTTTTGTAGTTCTTTTCCCCTCTTTTACCCAAAATTTTTCCCTTTTTAAATCTTTTTCCACATCCTTCCATTTACCTTTTTTTAATTTTTTTAGTACCCCCATCCAAATTTATAACCCCCCCCCCCCCCTTTTTTTTTTTTTATTTTTTTTTTTCCCTTTTTTTAATAAAAATTTTCCAAACAAAACCAAAGGGAAATTAAAACCCCCCAAATTTTCGAAGAAAGGTTTTTATTTTTTTTTTTCCCTTCCCCCTTTTCTGCCCCCCAATCTCTTCCCTTTTTTGAAAATTTTCTTAATGGTTTGGAAAAATTTCAAAATTTTTTTTTTGTTTTACAGTTTCTTTTGGTTTTTTTCTTGAAACAAATGGAATTCATTTTTTCATTAAATCCATCTTCTTCACTGGGAAAATCTCCTTACCTGGGTAGTTTATTCTTTGTCCCAAGTTCTTGTGCCTTTCAATTCAATAGGCCCTTCTTTCCTTTAATGTAGAGGCAGCCAGATCGGGTGATCCTTTTTTAAACCTCTTTTAAATGGTTTTTTTTGGCTGCTTGTAAAATTTTTTCCTTAATCTGAACAAATTTGGACAATATTCCTTGGGGTTTTATTTTAGGGTTTTCTTTCAGAAGGTGTTCATGAATTCTTTCCATCCTATTTTACCTTCTGTTCCTATTACACCTGGCTTCTCTTTGTTGATTTCTTGAAAATAGTATCTAGGCTCTTTTTTCATCATAGTTTTTCAAAAGTCCAAAATCCTCAGATTATCTCTCCTAGATCTATTTTCCAAGTCTGTCGTTTTTTGCAAGTAATAATTCATGGTTTTTCCAGTTTTCATTTTTTTGCTTTTGTTGACGTTCTTGCTGTCTCAATGAATCATTATTTCTTTTGTTCAGTTTTTTTAAAAATTATTTTCTTCATTAGCTTTTTTTTTTCTTTATGTATTGTCCAATTAGTTTTTAAATGTATTGTTTTGGTTTTTTTTTTTTCCATTTCCTTTTTTTTTTTTTTTTTTAGTAAATTATTTCTTTTTGCCAATTCCGATCCTACTTTCTTCGGTTCTTTGTCTTTTCAATTCAAGATCCTACTTTCTTGCGAGTTCTTTGTCTTTCCAATTCCGGTCCTACTTTCCTGTAATTCTTTATTTTGCAATTCCTTCTTACTTTCCTGAGATTTTTTTTTTTTTTCCAATTCACCAATTTTGTTTCCCTCACTTCCTGGGAATTTTTAACTTTTCCATTTCATTTCAGGAAGTTGGCTCTCTTGTAAAACTTCTTTTCCTTTCCCCATTTACTTTAACTCTTTTTTGAGTTTTAATGGTCTCTTCTTGGGCGTCATGTAAGGAGGACAGTCTGATGCATTTTTTGCTGTTTGAGGTCTCTTCAGGTTTGCTGACCTGCTCTTTTTTCTGCATAAAGCTTTCGATTGTTCTTTTCAGCTTTTTTTAGTTTAAAGCCTTTGGCCGTCTCCCTGGCAAGGGGTTAACAGCTTCCTCTGCAGAGCAGGGAGAATGTCCATTTCTTCTCCGGGTATAGGAGTGCTCTGGGAAAGGAGTTTTCCTTCCCCAACAGGAAGTGGTTCAGCACTGGCCAAACTTTGCCAGGTTGGGTTGTGTGGGTTTAATTGCCCCTCGGCTGGGAATAAGGGGTAAAGTGTCACTGCCCCAGGCCGGGCCTCTTGTGGGACTGTGGTATTAGCAGCTGACCCCTGCGACCGAACCTCCCAAACTCTGAGCGTCTCTGCCTGATGCAAATCGGCCCTGGAAAAGCTCTATGGCCCCAAGCCAGGCTCCCCACTGCGCAGATTGGAGGCTCCCGGGCTGCGTCCTCCCGCCGTGCGGATCCAGCTGGGCCGGGGCCCCATCCGGGTTGGGGCTGCCGGGTTTGCTGGTCTTCTTTCACTTTCAGTTTGAGGCTCTCCTCAGCCTAATTTCTCTCTTCATCCACTATCTCCCCTTTGGGGAACGAACCTTTTTTGGTGAGACTGCAGATTTTCTTCGGCCGGTGGGTTGTTCTACTTTATCTTTAAGTGAATCAGCGATTTTGAGGCTCATATTATAAAGGGGTAAGAAAAGCTTAGAAAAGTGGGTGTGTCTTCTCCGCCATCTTGGCTCCGCCCCGATTTGAAAAATTTTATAAAAATATTCCATGATGTAAAATTATGCCTTTCAATTCTCCTCGGTTTCAACTATATTAAATATTTTTCAATGTAAATAGATTTTGAGTATTAGACAAGGAGGAGGAAGAACCAAGGTGGTGCAGAGCAGACACAACTTTTGGTGACCTCCTCTGACCTTCTTTAAACCAACTTAGATTAAGCCTCTAAACTGGTTTTGGAGTTACAGATCCCACAAATATTTGGGGCACAACACATTTCCAGAAAAAAAGATGCCTTGAAAGAACTTCAGAACAGGTCTGTTTCAAATGGGCAGGGGGACAGTCTGTCTAGCCCAGACTGCAACACAGGGAGACCTGGGCAAGGAACTGGGGTGGAGAGTCAGAAAGTTGCATCTTCCATACATCTGGGAATCTTCTGTGAGCCTCTTAGTCTATTCTGTCCTGGTTGCAAGAAGGTGGTTTGGGAAATTTGCTAAAAAAGGCAAATTCTAAACCACTGAGAGGCAGAAGAATGTGGGGCCTAGCTGCAATTAACAGAAATCAATCAGCAGAAATTCCCTAGGGCAAACTCAAGCAGTTGTAACTTCTTTGCAATAAGAGCAGAACTAAAGTCTTAAAAAATTAGTAGAAAACACACAAACAAAAAAACTCTCACCATAGACAACTTTTATGTAGAGAGTGAACAGACCTCAAATCCTGTATCTCCTAAAGAAAAAAAAAAAAAAAAAAAAAAACAACTCCAGATAAAGCCTCAAAGGGAAATATGAGCTGATTCCCATTTCACAAGCTTTTTTGGAAGAATGCATAGAGAATATTAAAAGAGAATAAGAAAAATGGGGAAAGGAAATGAGATCTTGGCAAGGAGGGGTGGGAAAATCATATAACTCCCTATAAAATAGATTTGATGAAATAGAAAAAGCATATAATCCATTACAAAAATAGATATGAAAAATATACCAATTCTTTGAAAAACAGAATTTGTGAAAAGGCAAAAAATGCCAGTAACAAAATAATTCAATTGGCCAAATACAAAAGGAACTAAAAAAGTTAAGTGAAGAAAAATAATACACTAAAAATTAGAATTGAACAAATAGAAGTGAAGGACTCAAAAGGACTTCAAGTATCAGTCAAACAAAATCAAAAAATAAAGTTGGAAAAAATAGAAGAATATATGAAATAACTCCTAGGAAAAACAACTTACCTGGAAAGTAGATCTAGGAGAGACAGTCTAAGGGTTAGTGGATTTCCTGAAAGCCATGATGAAAAAAGAACCTAGACATAATCTTTCAGGAAATCACAAAGTAAAACTGCCCTGATGTCTTAGAGTGAGCATACTGGACTAGATATCTGCTGTGATATATTACACCTCTTAAATTCTGAGATTTAATTTTCTCCCCAGTGATTAAAATAATCAATTAATATAAAATATTCTCAAACTGGGAAATTGGAAGAATCAATAGCATATATTTAGGCATAGTGAAATTGTGTTTGTCTATGCATGTGTGTGTGCTTATGTGTGTGTTTTCCTAATTTATTAGTTTCCTCTTATATAGATAGGTATTTATATATACATATTTACACACATATATATATATAGATTGCACATGTGCATGCATATAAATCTATACCTTATATAACCAATGCACATACATGAATGCATATCACAACTCTATACATATGAACAAAAAAGTGTATACACAGGCATATATACATGTATGGATATGTTTGTGCATATTTTGTTTGTGTATGGGTATATCTGAGTGAATCTACTACTGGATAAGCCAATCATTTGTATTGTATAGTAGTAAACAATTGCTTTATAGTTTTCAGACACACAACTTGAATCTTTACCTTCTTATTATAAAATTCCATCATTTAATCACTATATTTATACTATGGCTGATTCTTACATTTAACATAAATGGTGTTCAATAGATATCTTTTGTGTGTGTCCAGTTAAATTAACTCTAATTTCTGCTTGCATATTTCTCAGGACAATAATATCCCCACCCCATCCTTTACATACATAGTCTATATTATAGGAGTCAATTTGCTACAAGCTTAATATGAGAAAGCACATATTTTATTCTTTAAATTCTTCATAGCATTTTATAAAATGCACTATATAGAATAAGTTCTAGATATATTTTAATGAATGAAAAAATCAGTACCAAAGTTCTGAATTACCTACTATTTTGCTATGAAATATGGATACTGCTTCACTCACTGATATATTTTTTACATAAAATCAGAAAAACAAATAAACTTAATAGGTCACATTGTTTTTGTCAAGTCAATATCCAATTTCATGTTTCATTGTGAATCACTTCATCATATGTCAACAAAGTATGAAATATGTAAGTTGGAAGGGATCTTTGAGGTCATCTTTTCTGATATCTATCTTTATAAGAATCTGCTTATGCTGTGCCCAGAAAGTCCAGAAAACCTTAATTTGAAGATATTTAATGTTAAAGGACTTAATTACTCTCAATGCTTTACACTCCAGTTTTGCATAGCTCAGCATGCTAGTGTTTGTCTTTATTGAAGCAACATTTATTGTTTTTAAAATTTTCCATTAATGTCTGTCTTTTATCTCCAGATATGTTTTGGCTCTAGCTGTGAATGCTACTCTTCCCTCCTCTCCCAATTACATATAAAACATTTTTAGTTATACATGTACATTCACTTTTTAAATATTTCCATATAAATCATATTGGGAAAGAAAAATCAGAGCAAAAGGGAAAAAAAAACATGAGAACTCTTCTTCTTTCTATGGCATAGACATTGAATGTTCTGAGATTTCATCCATGGATACATGCAGAGAAATAGATTTCCAATAACAGAGGTTATCCAAAAGTGGATTAACCCAAAAGTCCTCCAGAAAACCACTGTAGGAAGTGTTGAGTTTGATTTCCATCTCTATTGATATCTTCAAACAGGGAGTAATATGATATTTTGTCAGATTTATCATAACAAAGTTTTTTTTTAATGTATAGGCTTTTCTAGTTGGTCACCAAAGGTATTTTGTCCTTTTTAGGGTAAAGATCCCTGATTCTAGAGACTAGATAACCTGAGTTCAAATAGTTCATTTGACACATCTCTTATACGTCCTTAGATAACACTGAAAATTTGAGTGCCTCAATCACCTCATCTAAGGCAGTTGGATGACTGCCTTTGAATGGATGACTATATCTTTGAACCCAGTGATTCTATTATTTTGTATTATAGATGAGCATTGAGATGCTTTACAATTCTGAGAGGTTACGTATATCAGCAGAAAAAAATATGCTCAGTGCTATATAGAACCATAAAATGAAACATTCATTTAAAACTTGACAAATATTTATTAGTGCCTTTCAATATATACCTTTTCACTCAGAGTTCAGAATCTAATAAGAATAAATGAATGATTATTTCCATTTCCTTATGGCATGGAATGATAAATGGAAGTCTGTGAGGATTCATATAAGCAGTTGCACCTGGTCATGGCTGCTTTATATCTATACTGAAACAAGGACTCAGTCTTGGAGACCATGTTTTTGAACTAGCTGTTATTTCAATTTGAATTTTCTTCTTTGTATACTTATGTCTTGGCTATTTTTAGAAGTCAATCTATAATACTGTGAAATCTGAACCAACCCCTTCAAGCCCTGACTAAGTGATGCACAATGCACAGAGGCACACGAGCCACAGGGTGAACAGATGGTCAAGTCTATGCAAGTGAAGCACATGGAAGGAAACATGTGGTGCACTAGACAATGTGTCTTATTGTGACAGATGAGAAAACTTAGGTACTTTTTAAGTTGTTCCTTTATTTAGTATCTTTTAGTTGAGGAACAATTGAGTGAAGCCTAACTGTGGGGAAAAAAAGCATAGAGATGATCACAGTAGCTAGGCAAATTAAAGATGATTATTGTTTCAGCAGCCAAAGGTTTATCCAGGACAATCAGTGATTTAGAACATATTGTATAATAGAGTTATAGCTGAAAGTCACTTCAATAGTCATCTAGCCTCAAAATTTCAAATGAGAAAATAAAGTTACTTGTTTAAAGTCACAGAAGAAGGAAATCAGAGATCACCTACCTCAACTCCTCTGTTCCTTCCATTATGCAGATGCAAAAACTGGTGTTTTAACATTACCTTCTAATTACATTGTTTATATTTTGAATGGACATATTTCTTTGTATTTTGTTTCTTCTATTAGAATGTGAGGGTATTCTGTTAGAATTCTGAGGATATGAATCATGTTTTTGCCTTTCCCAATATTTATCCCAGTGTCTTCTGCATGCTAAATTCTTAACAAATGTTTATTCACAGACTAAATAGTAGGGAAAAGATCTCGCAGCTATCCAATATGCAGAGTTCCTCTGATTCTAAACATTGTAAGATTGTTGAGTGAAGATCTTCCTAATATGTTGTTACTGATATGAAAACTGGTCTTAGCAAGAAGCAGTTTACTTTTTTTTCAGATACCATTTCAAGTTCTTGGTATGTATCCATGCACATGTGTGTGAGATGTTTCTGTGTCTATATGTGAGTCAAAAACAGAGACAGAAAGACAAAAAGACAGACAGATAGAGACAAGTGAGCAGAAACAGAGAGCATGAGTGTTTGTGTATATGTGTGTATAAATTGAGAATGAAAGCTATGCATATAGGTCTTTATCATCATTATTATCATTGCTCTTACTATTGTTTTGCTAAATAAATGCGCTTAGGAGAGTAATTTCAACAAATTGTAATTGTGGGAAAAGTGATTTGGGAAAACAGACATAATATATAGAACCAAATAAGAGTGTAGATTTTTCCTTTCTATATTTCAAATACAAAAAAAAATATGTATTAGAAAAGTCATATATATGTGTGTGTATACACATGCTTTAATACAATTTCTAATTTTGTATTTGGCAAAACTGTGGTCCAAATAAAGGAAATGATATAATTAACATCACATCAGTAAGTAACAGCAGCACTGGGATGAGAACCCAGAGATTTTGATTCTTAATTCAGTGCTCTTTCCTTTTTATCAGCATGTGTATACCATCAAAATAAAAAAAAATTATGAAATACTTTTATATATCATACTGTATTTTGGCTCCTGATGGACAGCACAGAACATTAGACAGATGTGCTTCTTTTTACTTCTAAAAACTATTTAATATCTTTAATACAGTACTAAAAAAAAGAGACACGGATAGAATCAGAGGAACTGTATTAGACACACAGTCCTATTTCTTGCTAGTTCTGTGACCTTGAAATAACAACAATTTGTGTGAAAACTGGTTTCTTCATTTGTAAAATAGGAACATAATATTTGTATTACTTAGCACAAAGGGTTGTTGTAAGGAAAGTATTTTGTAAAGCCTAATATACTGTATAAATATGAGCAATTATTTTATTGGAACTCAGATGGAGTGTTATAATAATAGCATATCCTGCCCACTAGATCTTCGGGATTAAAGATCATAATCACAGTCACTATAAGTTAAAAGTTAAAATCCATGAAATTGATTCACTCTCTTCCTTTGTCATCACTCTCCCGTGATATCATTCTAGATAATCAGGAATTAATTCAACAAACATTTATTAAAAATGTACCCATACAAGCCATCAGACTAGATGCTGAGGGAAATGCACAGAAAATCTTTGCTCTCTAGGAGCTAATAATTTAGTAGAAGAGATAGGAGAGACAAACAAATAATAAAAATAGAACATACATTATTTGTTCTTTCAAATCTCTAGGAAACAGATTTTTCCCAAACAGAATTTAGACATCTGCATTTATGTATTCAAATGTAATTGATTCCTTTTTGTATTTTATCAGTCTAACACTCTTTACCCTGCCCTATCCCACAGAACATTTCATGATCATAAAGAAATAGTTAATCAAAATTCACCATCAATGGTTACAAGTATCGCCTGAAATTTTCATAATTATAGAACCACTCTGCAATCCACCCCTACCAACTTGTACCCATTGAGAGGACAGAAGTGAATCTTTTATACCTCACATTTACTCCAAACATTAATTTAGCTTCTTTTTAGTATTTTTATTTACATTGCCATAAGCATGACAACTTTTTTTCTTCTGTTCCTTTCTTTTCATCTCTCCCTCCCTCTTACTTTCCCTTCCTCTTTTCCCTTCTCTCTCTCCTCTCTTCCTCTGTCCATCTGTCTGTCTGCCCATCTTTCTCTGTCTCTATCTCTCTGTTTCTCTCTGTCTCTTTCTTCAGAAAAGGAGAAAAAAGTATTAACACTGATAATGTTAAAATTTAGTAGCATACCATTACATATATAGCATATTCAGTAAATTGTACCATAGATTGTTCAAAATGTTATGGGCTAGTTGTTATTTTTATCACTAAGGTCCAACTTATTTTCAATATTGGTATGAATATTTTAGAAATTTTAAGTTTTATTTTGATTTTTACTTTGTAAGGGGATATGTCCAGCTATAGGATCTCTGGACAGGAAGTAAAAAGTTACTCTTTTTTATAACTTAAAATTGTTATTAATTTGTTTTCAGAATGATTTGACCATTTCATAAGTTTACCTATACGATGTTAGTACAATTGTATTCATATAGCACCTCTAATGAATTTCTATTATCTTTTTTAATTTCATGAGTGTCAGATGATACTGAATATTTTTCATTTGGTTAGTCAAATTTGCAATTCCATTTTTGAAAATTGTTCATTTTCCTTGACGAATTTTCCATTAAAGAATGACTCCTTAGTTTTACATATTTGTGTTTATTAATATCTACCTTAGATTGGAATACAGCAGCTTTTTTTTTTCATTTTATGTCCAGTTCAGTTGTTGTACTCACAAATATCAGAGGCTGTCTATATTTTCACTGGGACAAAATTTTATCTTTTGTCATCTTCTTAAAGTGATATAGATTGTTATGAGACCAGACAGCTATTGTACATTTTCAAGGATGTGAACTGGATTATAATATTATTTCAATTAGTTATGCATGACAACAGATTAGTCCCATAGTGTACTGTTTCAGAACCAATAAAGAGCTTGTGCAGAACTGTAGAACACTTCAAGAGCTGGAGGGCAGATCAAGTATCAAAGTATAAAATAGATACATGAGCCAAAGTTAGACCACATGTAATAAACAAGAGTTAAGAACTCAAGAATTAAATGCCAAAGGACAACTAAGAGTCAGAAAAAGATATGATATGAAAAAGCAATTTTGACTTCCCGGTTTCATGTGTTCTCTTGACCCACATCATTCTTTAATTTGCACTGAATCTCAACATTTACAGTGACTTGTTCTGACAGTGGTTTACAACTTGGATTACAATCATATATCACTGGTTATGATTCAAACATTGTACAGGTTTTTTTTTTTCTTCTTCTTAAAAGGAACCGATCAGTGTCAAAATGGTATCAGAAAAATTTTATGATAAAACATAATTTTTTGAAGAGAATCTTCATAGTTATTTCATTCTAAGAGTTTTCTAGATTGATTTAAGATAAAGTATAAAAAAAGGATTTAGCAGAGAGCCCTAAAATGTAGCATATTCCCAACAAAAATAATTTGAATAAATCATAGGTGTTGCAGTACGAGTAGAGAACAACCAAAAGGGCAAAAACTTCAAGCACTGAATAAAAGAGACAAAAATTGGATGAAAGAACATGAGTGGTTTCATTCAGAGAAAATATGGCATGAGGAAGAACAACATGTATCTACACAATTTTGAAGGGCTGGGTGGAGCCAAGATGGTGGAGATGACACACCTTTCTTTCTGACTTTCTTTACAACCCTCACAATAATTACAAAATCCAGCCTCTGAATTAGCTCTGGGCAAACAGAACCAACAAATATTGGGAGTGCAACAAATTATCAGCAGAAGATAATTTCAAAGATTGCCAAAAAAGTTGTTTCAATTGAAAAATGGTTGAAAGAATCCATCGAACACCTTCTGAAAAAACCCTAAAATAAAGACTCCGAAGAATATCGCCAAACTTCAGACTTTTCAGATTAAAGAAAAAATTCTACAAGCAGCCAGGAAAAAAAAGTTCAAATACCACGGTGCAACAATAAGAGTCACACAAGATCTGGCTGCCTCGACATTAAAGGATCAAAGGGCCTGGAATTTGATATTTCAAAAGGCAAAAGAACTTGGAATGCAGCCAACAATAAACTACCCAGCTAAGGTGAGCATTTTTTCCCATGGAAGAAGATGGACATTTAATGAATCAGAGGAATTCCATCTATTTCTAAGGAAAAAACCAGACTTAAACAAAAATTTGATCTCCAACAACAGGACTAAAAACAAGTAGAAAAAGGTAAAAGGAACTCTTGAGAACTGTATTTCTGTTGTGGATATACATAAAAACCACATGTATAATTTGATTTTATTGAGATAGCATAAAAAAGGAAAGTAGAAATGGAAAGGGGATAGTGTCAGAAAAAGGAAAAAGGGGAGATAAAAAGAGGGAAACTACATGCGGTGATGAGGCAAAGGAAAACGATCATGTCTTAGGGAACTTACAGAGGGGGAGGAACATTGTGCAAATCTTACACTCATCAGACATGGCTCAAAGAGGAAATAATTGACACGTTTGTTTTTCAGAGAATTTTCTCTCACCTCATTAAAAAGTGGGAGAGAAAAAAGGAAAAGGAAAAAGAGTAATAAGGGAAGGGTACAAGAAAGGGAAAGGGATTCAAAGGGAGGAGGGAAGGATACTAAAGAGAGTTGAGTGATGCAAGTGGGTCCAATAAGTTTAATAGTAAGGAAGGGGGGAAGGAGGACAAGAAAAAGAAAAGCATAATCTGGGGATATTAGGATGGCAGGAAATACAGAATTAGTAATTTTAACCATAAATGTGAATGGGATGAACACCCCCATAAAGAGGAGGCCGATAGCAGACTAGATCCACAGTCAGAAACCTACAATATGTTGTTTACAGGAAGCACATTTAAAACAGGGAGATACATACAGAGTAAAGATAAAAGAATGGAGCAGAATCTATTATGCTTCAGGTGAAGTCAAAAAAGCAGGGGTAGCCATCCTTATCTCAGATCAAGTAAAAGCAAAAATTGATCTAATTAAAACAGATAAGGAAGGTAACTGCATCCTGCTAAAGGGCAGCATAAACAACGAAGCGATATCAATATTAAACATATATGCACCAAGTGGTATAGTATCTAACTTCCTAAAGGAGAAGTTAAGAGAGTTATGAGAAGAAATAGAAAGCAAAACTATAATAGCAGCAGATCTCAATCTTGCACTCTCAGATTTAGATAAATCAAATCACAAAACAAATAAGAAAGAAATTAAAGAGGTAAAAAGAATACTAGAAATATTAGGTATGATAGATCTTTGGAGAAAACTGAATGATGACAGAAAGGAGTATACATTCCTCTCAGCAGTTCATGGAACCTACACAAAAAATTGACCAAAGGACATAATAAATGTCCTTTATTAGGACATAAAGATCTCAAAATTAAATGCAGGAAGACAGAAATAGTAAATGCTTTCTTTTCAGATCACAATGCAATAAAAACTATATTCAACAAAAAGTTAAGTGTAAATAAATCAAAAAGTAATTGGAAACTAAATCATCTCATCTTAAAGAATGATTGAGTGAAACAGCAAATTATAGACACAATAAATCACTTCACTCAATACAATGACAAGGGGGAGACATCATACCAAAATTTGTGGGATGCAGCCAAAGAAATAATAAAGGGAAACTTTATACCCTTAGAGGCTTACTTGAACAAAATACAGAAAGAGAAGGTCAGTGAATTGGGCTTGCAACTTAAAAAGCTAGAAAAAGACCAAATTAAAAACCCCCAATCAATTATTAAACTTGAAATTCTAAAATTAAAAGGAGAAATTAATAATATTGAAAGTAAAAAAGAAACTATTGAACTAATAAATAAATAAAACTAAGAGTTGGTTTTATGAAAAAAAATAAAATTGATCAACCTTTGGTAAATCTGATTAGAAAAAGGAGAGAGGAAAATCAAATTAGTATTCTTAAAAATGAAAAGGGAGAACTTTCCACCAATGAAGAGGAAATTAAAGAAATAAAAAGGGGTTACTTTGCCCAACTTTATGCCAATAAATTTGATAACCTAAGTGAAATGGATGACTACCTCCAAAAATATAAGCCTCCCAGATTATCAGAGGAGGAAGTAAATTGCTTAAATACTCCCATTTCAGAAAAAGAAATAGAACAGGCTATTAATCAGCTCCCTAAAAAAAAAATCCCCAGGACCAGATAGATTTACATGTGAATTCTACCAAACATTCAAAGAACAATTAGTCCCAATGCTTTATAAACTATTTGAAAAAATAGGGAATGAAAGAGTCCTACCAAATTCCTTTTATGACACAGACATGGTACTGATACCTAAATCAGGTAGATTGAAAACAGAGAAAGGAAATTATAGACCAATCTCCCTAATGAATATTGATGCTAAAATCTTAAATAAAATATTAGCAAAAAGACTACAGAAATTCATCCCCAGGATAATACACCACGATCAAGTAGGATTTATACCAGGAATGCAGGGCTGGTTCAATATTAGGAAAACTATCAGTATAATTGGCCATTTTAATAACCAAATTAACAAAAACTATATCTCAATAGATGCAGAAAAAGCATTTCATAAAATCCAACATCCATACTATTAAAAAGACTTGAGAGTATTGGAATAAATTGACTTTTCCTTAAAATAATCAGTAGCATCTATTGAAAACCAGCAGTAAGCATCATATGTAATGGGGACAAACTGCAACTATTCCCAATACGAATAGGAGTGAAACAAGGTTGCCCATTATCACCGTTACTATTTAATATTGTATTAGAAATGCTAGCTTTGGCAATAAGAGCTGAGAAAGAGATTAAAGGAATAAGAATTGGCAATGAGGAAAACAAATTATCACTCTTTGCAGATGATATGATGGTATACTTAAAGAACCCCAGAGATTCTACTAAAAAGTTATTAGAAATAATCCACATCTTTAGCAAAGTTGCTGGTTATAAAATAAACCCACATAATTCATTAGCATTCTTATATATCACTAACAAAATCCAACAGTCAGAGTTACAAAGAGAAAATCTATTTAAAGTAACTACTAATAGTATAAAATATTTAGGAATCTATCTGCCAATGAAAAATCAGAAACTTTATGAGCAAAACTACAAAACAATTTCCACACAAATTAAGTCTGATCCAACCAACTGGAAAAAATATTAAATGCTCTTAGATTGGGCAAGCAAATATAATAAAGATGATAATACTCCCTAAACTAATCTATTTATTTAGCACTATACCAATTAGACTTCCCAAAAAACTATTTTGATGACCTAGAAAAAATAATAACAGAGTTCATAGGGAAAAACAAAAGGTCAAGAATTTCACGGGAATTATTGAAAAAAAAAAATCAAATGAAGGTGGCCTAGCTGTACCAGATATAAAATTATATTATAGAGCAGTGGTTACTAAAACCATCGTATTGGCTAAGAAATATACTAGTTGATCAATGGAATAGTTTAGGTTCAAAGGACAAAACAGTTAATAACTTTAATTATCTAGTGTTTGACAAACCCAAAGACCCAAGTTTTGGGGATAAGAATGCATTATTTGACAAAAATTGCTGGGAAAATTGGAAATTAGTATGGCAGAAACTAGGCATTGACCCACAATAACACCATACACCAAGATAAGGTCCAAATGGGTCCATGATCTAGGCATAAAGAATGAGACTATAAATAAATTGGAAGAGCATAGGATACTTTACCTTTCAGACCTGTTGAAGAGGTAGGAATTTATGACCAAAGAGATCACTATTGACTACAAAATAGAAAATTATTGATTATATCAAATTGAAAAGTTTTTGTACAAACAAACCTAATGCAAGCAAGATTAGAAGGAAAACAATAAACTGGGAAAACATTTTTACAGTCAAAGATTCTGATAAAGGACTCATTTCCAAAATATATAGAGAATTGACTCTAATTTATAAGAAATCAAGCCATTCTCCAATTTATAAATAGTCAAAGGATATGGACAGACAGTTTTCAGATGATGAAATTGAAACTATTACCACTCATGAAAGAGTGTTCCAAGTCTCTCTTGATCAGAGAAATGCAAATTAAGACAACTCTGAGATACCACTACATACCTGTCAGATTGGCTACAATGACAGGGAAAGATAATTGAAATGTTGGAGAGGATGTGGGAAAACAGGGACACTGATACATTGTTGGTGGAATTGTGAACACATCCAGCCATTCTGGAGAGCAAGTTGGAACTATGCTCAAAAAGTTATCAAACTGTGCATACCCTTTGATCCAGCAGTGGGTTTCTACTGGGCTTATACCCCAAAGAGATACTAAAGAAGGGAAAGGGACCTGTATATGCCAAAATGTTTGTGGCAGTCCTGTTTGTAGTATCTAGAAGCTGGAAAATGAATGGATGCCCATCAATTGGAGAATGGTTGAGTAAATTTTGGTATATGAATGTTATGGAATGTTATTGTTCTGTAAGAAATGATCAGCAGGATGGATACAGAGAGCATTGGCGAGACTTACATGAACTCATGCTGAGTGAAATGTGCAGAACCAGGATATCATTATATACCTCAACAACGATACTGTATGATGATATATTCTGATGGAAGTGGATTTCTTCGATAAAGAGAAGATCTAACTTAGTTTCATTTGTTCAAGGATGGACAGAAGCAGCTACACCCAAAGAAAGAACACTAGGAAATGAATGTAAACTGCTTGCATTTTTGTTCTTCTTCCCAGGTTATTTATACCTTCTAAATCCAATTCTCCCTGAGCAACAAGAGAACTGTTGGGTTCTGCACACATATTTTGTATCCAAGAGCTCCTGTAACCTATTTAACATGTATAGGACTGCTTGCCATCTGGGGGACAGGGTGGAGGGAGAAAGGGGAAAAATCAGAACAGAACTGAGTGCAAGTGATAATGTTGTAAAAAATTACCCTGGCATGGGTTCTGTCAATAAAAGTTATTTAAAAAAAATGTTAAAGTAAAAAAAGAAAAAAAGGATAATGGAGGGAGGCAGCCAGGGCAACCAGTTAAATACAAACACTCATGCAGACAGCTCAGTGTCCTGGGGCAGAGAATTTACAAGAGGAAGCAGACCAAAAAAGATCTGTTTCAATAGAAAGTTGGAGAGAGACAGTGAGTCCTGTACAGCTGACCACAAACACCAGCACAGACAGCTCAGAGTCCCAGAGCAGTGCAGTCTCAGGGTGCCTGAAAAAACTCTGATCATAAACAGCAGGTCAGACAGCAGAGAGCCTTGGGGCATTGCTGAAAACTCCATATGGCAGACATAGCAGGAGTGAATCAGCACTCACTCAGTGTTGCTACAGCTTCTGGGAAAAACTCCCCCACCCTACAGGCAGACCTTAACTAAACTTAAAAAAATTAAGCAAAAAAGTTGAGAGAACTCTAAGAATTGACAGTTTTTATGGTGAAAGAGAAAAACAGATTTGAAACCCTGAGGAGACTAAAGGCAGATGTTCTCCAGATTAAGCTCCAAAAAGTAATATAGACTGCTTCCCCATCATACAAGGCTCTTCTAGAAGAACTTACAAAGGATCTTAAAAGAGAGGTAGGAGAAAAGTGGGGAAATGAAATGAAAGCATTGCAGGAGAGTTTGGAAAAGGCAACACAAAATAGACATAATGAAATGGAAAAATCATAAAACTCATTAAAAGATAGATTTGATAAATTGGGAAAAGAAACAATTCCCAGAAAAACAGAATTTGTAAAACAGAAAAAGAAAATAACTCCTTAAAAAACAGAATTTGTGAAATGGAAAAAAAAATCCAAAGAACAAAACAACTCATTCAAAAATTCAATTGCACAAATGCAAAAAAGAATTTAAAAAAGTAAATGAAGAAAATAACACACTACGATTCAGAATTGAACAAATGGAAATGAGTGATTCAATAAGGCAAAAAGAATCAGAAAAACAAAACTGAAAAAAATGAAAAAAATAGAAAAAATGTAAAATGCCTAATGGGGAAAACAACTGATCTAAAAAATTAGATCTATGAGAGAAAATCTAAGGATTATTGGACTCCCTGAAATACATGGTGAAAAAAGAGCCAGCCACTCTCTTTCAGGAAATCACCAAAGAGAACTTCCCGGATATCATAGAAACAGAAGGTAAAATGATCACTGAAAGAATTCACCAAACATCTCCTCAAAAAGACTCCAAAATCAAAACCCAAGGAATGTTGTAGCTAAATTTGAGAACTATCAAACCAAGGGAAAAATATTACAAATCACCAGAAAGAAATAATTCAAATACTAAGGAGCCACAATCAAGAGAAAAAGAAAAATGTAAAAAGACCAAAAAAAAAAAAAAAAAAAAAAAAACCTCTTGAGAAATGTATTTCTATTATGGGTATACATTGAGAATACATGTATAATCTGATTTTACATTATAACATATAAAAAACACTAGAGATGAAAAGAGGATTGTAACAGAAACAAAGGGGGGAAGGTGAAAGTAAAATGAGGGAATTACATCTCAGGAAGAGGATAAGAAAAGATTATAACTGAGGGATAGAAGAGAGTAATGAATATTGTGTGAATCTTACTCTCATCAGATTTAGCCCAAAGAAAGATTGTTAGATATATTTTGTTTCACTGAGAAACATCTCTCGTCTTACAGAAAAGTGGGAGGGGAAAAGGGAAGAGGTAGACTAAATAGAAGTGAAAAGAATTTTAGTAGAGGAAAGGTATAACAAAGGGGGTGAGGCTCTAAAGTGGGGGGACTGCTTGTGGAAAGTAGTGCTCATAAGTAAAATACTAGAAAGGAGGGAAAGGGGAAAAGGAAAAAGAAAAGTATAATTTGGGGATAATAAGGTGGCAGAAAATACAGAATTTGTAGTTTTCACAGTAAATATGAATGGGTGAACTCTCCCATAAAACGCATGTGGATAGCAGACTGTCTTAAAAGCCAGAATCTTACAATATGTTGTTTACATGAAACCAATTTAAAGCAGAAAAATCTTTTTGTCTTTTTTCAATTTTGTGCAACCATCCTCATCTCAGATTAAGCAAAAGCAAAAATTGATCTCATTAAAAGTGATAAGGAAGGAAAGTATATTTTGCTAAAAGGGACCATAGATAATGAAGCAATATCAATGTTAACTATATATGCGCCAAGCTGCAATGTTCCATCTAAATTCCTAAACAAGAAGTTAAGAGAGTTGTAAAAAAGAAATAGACAGCAAAACTATAATAGTGGGAGATCTCAAACTTGCTGTCTCAGAACTAGATAAATCAAATCACAAATAAATAAAAAAGAAGTTAAAGAGGCAAATAGGATAGTAGAAAAAATAGATATGATAGATCTTTGGAGAAAATTGAAAAAAGACAAAAAGAAGTATGCTTTTTTCTTGGAAGTTCATGGAATCTATACAAAAACTGACCATTTATTATGACATCAAGACCTCAAAATCAAATGCAGAAAAGCAAATATAGTAAATGCATTTTTTTTCAGATCACAATGCAATAAAAATTACGTTCAATAAAAAGCCAGGGAAAAATAGACCAAAAATAAATTGGAAACTAAATAATCTCATCCTAAAGAATGAATGGGTGAAACAGCAAATCATACACACAATCAATAATTTCATCGAAGAAAATGACAATAATGAGCAACATAGCAAAATCTGTGGGATGAAGCCAAAGCGGTAATAAGGGTAAATTTTAGATCTCTAAAGGCTTACTTACATAAAATAGAGGAAGAGAAGATCAATAAATTGAGCTTGCAACTAAAAAAGGTAGAAAAAGAACATATTAAAAACCTCCATTCAAATACCAAACTTGAAATTCTAAAAATAAAAAGAGATCAATAAAATCAAAACTGAAAAAAAAAAACAATTGATTTAATAAATAAAACAAAGAGTTGGTTTTATGAAAAATAAAACAAAATAGATAAAACTTTAGTTAATGTGATAAGAAAAAAGAAAGAGGAAAATAAAATTGTTAGTCTCAAAAATGAAAAGGGAGAAATATCCATCAATGAATAGAAACCTAGAGCAATTATCAGGAATTACTTTACTCAGCATTATGCTAATAATTTTGACAACCTAAGTAAAATGGAGGAATACTTACAAAAATATAGATTGCCCAGATTAACAAAAGAGGAAATAAATTACCTGAATAGTCTCATTTTAGAAAAGAATAAAACGAGCTACCAATCAATTCCCTAAGAAAAAATACCCAGGACCAGATGGATTTACATTTGAACACTACCAAACATTTGAAGAATAATTAACTCCAATACTATATAAACTATTTGAAAGAAGAAGGAATGAAGAACTCCTATCCTTCTCCTTTTATAATACTGACATGGTACTGATAGCTAAACTACATAGGATGAAAACAGAAAAATAAAATTATAGACAAATCTCCCTATTGAATATTGATGCAAAAATCTTAAACAAAATATTAGCAAAGAAATCATAGATAATCATCCCCAGAATACCAAACCATGACCAAATAGGATTTACACCAAGAATTCAGGGGTAGTTCAATATTAGGAAAATTATTTATATAATTGACTATATCAATAACCAAATTAAAAAATATATGATTCTCTCAATAGATGCAGAAAAAGCATTTAATAAAATTTAACACCCATTCCTATTAAAACACTTGAAAGTATAGAAATAAATGGACTTTTACTTAAAATAGTCAGTAGCATCTATTTAAAACTATCAGCAACCATCATATGTAATGGAGAAAAACTAGAACTATTCCCAATAAGATGAGGGGTGAAACAAGGTTGCCCACTGTCACCAGTGCTATTAAATATTATATTAGGAATCTACCTTGGCAATATGAGAAGAAAAAGAGATTAAAGGATGTAGGAGTAGGTAAGGAGGAAACCAAATTATCATTTTTTGCTGATGATATGATAGTATACTTAGAGAACCCCAGAGATTCTACTAAAAAGCTGTTAGAAATAATCCACACCTTTAGGAAAGTTGCAGGACACAAAATAAACCAACATAAGTCATCAGCATTCTTATATATCACCAAAAAAAAAAATCCAACAGAGTTACAAAGAGAAATTCCATTTAAAATAACTACTCATAGAATAAAATATTTGGGAATCTGTCTTCCAAAGGAAAATCAGGAACTATATAAGCAAAACTACAAAACACTTTCCATACAAATAAAGTCAGATCTGACCAATTGGAAAAAATATTAAATGCTCTTGGATAGGGCAAACAAATATGATAAAGTTGACAGTACTACCTTAACTAATCTATTTATTTAGTGCTATACCAATCAGACTTCCAAAAAACTATTTTAATGACCTAGAAAAAATAACAACAAAGTTAATATGGAAAAACAAAAGGTCAAGAATTTCAAGGGAACAAATAAAAAAAAAATCAAATGAAGGTGGCTTAGCTGTACCTGATCTAAAACTATATTATAATGCAGCAGTCAACAAAACCATTTGGTATTGGCTAAGAAATAGGGTAGTTAATCAGTGGAATAGGTTAGGTTCAAAGAACACAACAGTCAATAACTTTAATACTCTAGTTTTTGACAAAGCCAAAGACCCCACTTTTGGGATAAGAACTCACTGGTTGACAAAAATTGCTGGGAAAATTGGTAACTAGTATGACAGAAACTAGGCATTAACCCATACTTAAGTGAAAAGGGAAGGAGTAAGCTAAATAAAAGGCAATACAGAAATTGTGAAGAAAAAGAATAAGAAAAGGGGAGGAACTATAAGATGGGAGGAAATATCCTAAAGAGGGAGTGCTGCATGAGGCAAATGGTGCTCACAAGTTTAATACTGGGGAAGAGAATAAGGGGCAAAGAAAAGAGAAAAGCACAAACTGGGGTTAACAACATGACAGAAAATACAGAATTAGTAATTTTAACCATAAATGTGAATTGAGTAAATGCCCCCATAAAGTGGAAGTAGATAGCAAACTTGATTAAAAGCCAGAATCTTTCAATATGTTTTTTTTACAAGAAACACATTTAAAGAAAGGCACTACATACAGAATAAAAGTAACAGGCTGGAAAAGAATTTACGATGCTTCAGGTGAAGTCAAATAAGCAGGGGTAATCATTCTGATCTCAGATCAAGCAAAGGCAAAAATTGATCTAATTAGAAGAGATAAAGAAGGGCACTATATCTTGCTAAAGAGTAGCATAAATAATGAGGCAATATCAATATTAAACATATATGCATGAAGTAATATAGCATCTAAATTCTTAAAGGAGTTAAGAGAGCAACAAGAAGAAATAGACAGCAAAGCTTTAATGATGAGAGATCTCAACCTTGCAGTCTCAGAATTAGATAAATCAAACCACAAAATAAATAAGAAAAAAGTCCAAGAGGTAAATAGAATACTAGAAAAGCTAGGTATGATAAATCTTTAGAGAAAACTAAATGAAGACAGAATGGAGTACACTTTCTTTTCAGTAGTTCATGGAACCTATACAAAAATTGACCATATTTTAGGACATAAAACCCACAAATTCAAATGACAAAAGGCAGAAATAGTAAATACATCTTTTTCAGATCATGATGCAAGGAAAATTACATTCAATAAAAAGCCAGGGGGAAATAGATTAAAAAATAATTGGAAACTAAATAATCTCATCCTAAACAATGATTGGGTGAAACAGCAAATCATAGAAACAATTAATAATTTCACCCAAGAAATTCACAATAATCAGTCATACCAAAATGTGATGGAAGTAGCCAGAGCAGTAGTAAGGGGAAATTTTATATCTCTATAGGCCTACTTGCATAAAATAGAGAAAGAGAAGATCAATGAATTTGGGCTCGCAAATAAAAAATGCAAGAAAAGGAACAAATTAAAAACCCCCAGTCAAACATGAAACTTGAAATTCTAAAATAAAAGGAAAACTAATAAAATTAAAAGGAAAAAAAAACTATTGAATTAATAAACAAAAATAAAAGTTGGTTCTATAAAACAACAACAACAAAATAAATAAAACATTTGTACATTTGATTAGAAAAAGGAAAGAGATAAATCAAATTGTTAGTTTCAAAAATGAAAAGGGAGAACTTGCCACTAATGAAGAGAAAATTAAAGCAATAATTAGGAGTTAAGTTGTCCAATTTTATGCCAATAAATTTAATAATTTAAATAAAATGGAGTAATACCTTAAAAAATATAGCTTTCCCAGTTTAACAGAGGAAGAAGTAAATTGGTTAAACAGTCCCATTTTAGAAAAAGAAATAGAACAAGCTATTAATCAACTTCCTAAGAAAAAATTCCCAGAACCAGATGAATTTACATGTGAATTCTACTAACCATTTAAAGAACAATTAACTCCAATGCTATGTAAACTGATTGAAAAAAAATAGGGATTGAAGGATACCAAATTCCTTTTATGACACAGACATGTTAAAGATACCCAAACCAGGTAGATTGAAAACAGAGAAAATTATAGACCAATCTCCCTAATGTATATTGATGCTAAAATCTTAAAAAAGATATTAACAAAAAGACTACAGAAAATCATCCCCAGGATAGTACACTATGACCGAGTAGGATTTATACCAGGAATGCAGGGCTGGTTCAATAATAGGAAAACTATTAACATAATTGACTATATCAATTATCAAATTAACAAAAGTCATATGATTATCTCAATAGATGCAGAAAAAACATTTGATAAAATCCAACATCCGTTCCTTTTAAAAACACTTGAGAGTATAGGAATAAAAGAACTTTGCCTTAAAATAGCCAGGAGCATCTATTTAAAATCATCAGTAAGCATCATATTTAATGGGGATAAACTGGAACTGTTCCCAATAAGATCAATAGTGAAACAAGGTTACCCACTCTCACCATTAGTATTCAATATTGTATTAGAAATGCTATAAGAATTGGCAATTCTGGCAATAAGAATTGAGAAAGAGATTAAAGGAATTAGAGTTAGGTAATAAGGAAACCAAATTATCACTCTTTGCTGATGATATGATGGTATATTTAGAGAACCCCAGAGAGTCTACTAAAAAGTTATTAGAAATAATGCACAACTTTAACAAAGTTGGAGGATACAAAATAAATATACATAAATCCTCAGTATTTTTATATATCACCAACAAAATCAAACAGCAAGAAATACAAAGAGAAATTCCATTTAAAGTAACTGCTGAGAGCATAAAATATTTGAGAATCTATCTGCCAAAGGAAAGTCAGGGACTATATGAGCAAAACTACAAAACACTTTCCACACAAATAAAGTCAGATCTGAATAATTGGAAAAATATTAAGTGCTCTTAGATAGGCCAAGCAAATATAATAAAGATGATGATAGTATCTAGACTCATCTATTTATTTAGTGCTATACTAATCAGACTCCCAAGAAACTATTTTAATGACCTAAAAAAATAACAACAAAATTCATATGGAAGAGCAAAAGATTAAGAATTTCAAGGGAACTAATGAAAAAAAAAATCAAATGAAGGCAGCCTACTGTACCTGATCTAAAATTATATTACAAAGCAATGGTCACTAAAATCATTTGATATTGACTAAGAAATCGACTAGTTGATTAGTGGAAAAGGTTAGTTGGCAAGACAAAATAGTTAATAACTATAGCAATCTAGTGTTTGACAAATCCAAAGATACCAGCTTTTGGGATAAGAATTCACTCTTTGACAAAACTGCTGGGAAAACGGAAATTAGTATGCCAGAAACTAGGCATGGACCCACATTTAACATTGTACAACAAGATAAGATCAAAATCACTTCATGATCTATGCATAAAGAACAAGATTACAAAGAAATTAGAAGAACACAAGATAGTTTCCATCTCAGATTTGTGGAGGAGGAAAAAAAATTGTGATCAAAGAACTAGAGATCATTATTAATCACAAAATAGAAAATTTTGATTATATCAAATTGAAAAGCTTTTGTACAAACAAAACTAATGCAGACATGATTAGAATGGAAGAAATAAACTGGAGAAACATTTTTACAGTTAATGGTGTTGATAAAGGCTGCATTTCCAAAATATATAGAGAATTGACTCTAATTTATAACAAATCAAGCCACTCTCCAATTGATATATGGTCAAAGTATATGAACAGACAATTTTCAGACGATGTAATTGAAACTATTTCTAATCATATGAAAGGGTGTTCCAAATCACTATTGATCAGAGAAATGCAAATTAAAACAACTCTAAGATAACACTACATATCTGTCAGATTGGCTAAGATGACAGGAAAAGATAATGATGAATTGTTGGAGGGCATGCCTGAAAACTGGGACACAAGTGCATTGTTGGTGGAGCTGTGAACAGATTCAATCCTTCTAAAGAACAATTTGAAATTAAAGGAGCTAAGATGATGAGAGAACACACGCCTTTTCTAAGCTCTTCTCTACCCTCTTTATCAAATATATCGAGTCAAAAATAGTCTTGACTGCTACAATTGTAAAGATCAAGTAGAACAACCACGGCGAAGAAAATCTGAGTCTCCCAAAAAGGTTGGTTCCGGCAGGGGAGATCAAGCAGACTGGAGAGAAATTAGGTTCCGGAGGAGAGTTCAAACGAGGGTGAAGGCACAGATCTCAGCACGCGCAGCCCCACCTGCATAAGGGCTTTTCCTTGGGCATTGTGATCCTGCATGGCAGGAAGACGCAGCCCAGGTTAGCCCAATCTGGCAGGGGGAGCCTGGCTTGGGCCATAGAGTTTTCCAGGGGCCGATTTGCATAGGCAGAGACACTGAGCGAGTTTGTGGCTGTCTGCGTCTGCAGTCTGGCTCAGCCTGCTAATACCACAGTCCCACAAGAGGCCTGGCCTGGGCGGTGACATTTCACCACTTAGCTTCTAGCCGAGGCAAGGATAACCACTCAGCCCACTAGCAGTTTGATAGCTCGGCCAGTGCTGAATCCACCTCCTGCTGGGGGGAAAACCTCACACAGAGCACCCCATACCTCTGAGCCGGAAATCGGTTTACATCTCCCTATTCTGCAGAGGAAGTGGTAACCCCTTGCCTAGGAGACCACCCTAAAGGCTTTAAAACATGAATAAAGATGAAAAGAACAATTGACACTTTATGCAGAAAAGCAGGTCAGCAAACCTGAAGAGACCCCAAACAGCAAAATGATCAGACTGTCCCCTTACATAATGTCTCATAGAAGAGGCCATTAAAAGTCTCAAAAAGAGAGTTAGAAGATAAATGGGAAAGGAAGAAAGCTTCATAAGAGGAGCAACAACCTGAAATACGAATTGAAAAGTTAAAAATTCTCAGGAAGTGCAGGAACAAAATTAGTGAATTGAAAGAAAAATCACTAAAAAAAATTAGTGAAATGGAAAAATCCACAGACCAAAACAATACATTCAAAACTCAATTGGACATATACAAAAAGTAAGTAAAAAGCTAAGAAGAAAATAATTTAAAAATTAGAACTGAAAAATTGAAACTAATGATGCATTGAGACAGCAAGAATCAGTCAAGCAAAAACAAAAAATGACAAACTGGAAAAACCAGAATTATCTATTGCTAAACGACAGACTTGGAAAATAGATTAGAGAGATAATCTGAGGATTATTGACTTCCGAAAACTATGATGAAAAAAGAGCCTAGATACTATTTTTACAAGAAATCATCAAAAGAGAACTGCCGATGTAATAGAATCGAAGGTAAAATAGGCATTGAAAGAATTCATCGAACACCTTCTGAAAAGAAATTAAAAATAAAACCCTAAGGAATATTATGGCAAAATTTCAGAACTATCAGATTAAGGAAAAAATTTACAAGCAGCCAAAAAAAAAACATTTAAATAGAGGTGCCACAATAAGGATCCACTCCAAGATCCGGCTGGCCCTCTACAAGGAAAAGGGCCTGGAATATGATATCGAAAGGCACAAGAACTTTGAGATGCAGCCAAGAAAAAACTACCGAGCTAAGTTGAGCATTTCTTCCAGGGAAGAAGATGGACATTTAATGAAACAAAAAATTCCATTTGTTTCTGAAAAAACCAGAACTAAACAAAAAATTTGATCTCCAAGAAAGAACCAAGAGATGCAGAAAAGGTAAAATAACTCTTGAGAATTGTATTTCTGTTGTGGATATACAAAAAGAATACATTATAATTTGATTGATTGATATAACATGAAAAGGGAAGAATATGAAAAGGGATGATGGCAGAATAAGGTGGAAGGAGGGATAAAAGAGGGAACCAATCCCACAAAGAGGCAGGAAACTTATCATATCTGAGGGAATTGAGAGGGGAGGAACATTGTGTGAATCTTACCCATCAGAGTTGGCCTCAAAGAAAAATAATTGACATTTGTTTTAGAGAAAATTCTCTCCACCTCATTAAAAAGGGGAGAGGAAAAGGGAAAAAAAAAGGTAATAAGGGAAGGAAGGGGGAAAAGACCAAAGGGGGAGGGAGGGATTATAAAGAGGATAAGTATCGATACAAGAGGGGTACATAAGTTTAAAGGGGAAAGAGGGTTGGGGAGGCAAGAATAAGTAAAGCACAATCTGGGGTTATTAGGATGGCAGGAAATACAGATTTAGTAATTCTAACCGTAAATGTAAATGGGATGAACTCAAAAGAGGGAGGCAGATGCAGACTGGATCAAAAGTCAGAACTACAATATGTTGTTTACAAGAAACAATTTAAAGCAGGGGAGATATAGAGTAAAAGTAAAAGGCTGAGCAAAATCTATTATGCTTCAGTTGAAGTCAAAAGAGGGGAGCCATTCCTTATCTCAGATCAAGCAAAAGTAAAAATTGATCTAATTAAAAGAGATAAGGAAGGAAACTACATCCTGCTAAAGGGAGCATAAAACAACGAAGCAATATCAATATTAAACATATATGCACCAAGTGGTATGGCACTCAACTTCCTAAAGGAGAAGTTAAGAGAGTTGCAAGAAGAAATAGACAACAAAACGTAATAGTAGGAGATCTCAACCTGACTCTCAGAATTAGACAAATCAAACCACAAAACAAATAAGAAAGAAATTAAAGAAGTAATATAATATTAGAAAATTAGGTATGTTGGATCTTTGGAGAAAATTGAATGGAGATAGAAGAGAATATACTTTCTTCCTAGCAGTTCATGGAACCTATTCAAAATTGACCATATTATTAGGACATAAAGACCTAAAATTAAAATGCAAGAAAGAGAAATAGTAAATGCTTTCTTTCAGATCATGATGCAATAAAAACTACATTCAACAAAAAGTTAGGGAAATAGGACCAAAAAGTAATTGGAAACTAAACAATCTCATCTTAAAGAATGATTGGGTGAAGTAGCAAATTATAGATAATTAATTTCACTAAGATAATGACAATGATGAGACATCATACCAAAATTTGTGGGATGCAGCCAAAGCGGTAATAAGAGGGAATTTATATCCTTAGAGGCTTAGTTGAATAAAACAGAGAAAGAAAATTAATGAATTGGGCTTGCAACTAAAAACTAAAAAGACCAAATTAAAACCCCAATCAAATACTAAATTGGAAATTCTAAAATTAAAAGGAGAAATTAAAATATTGAAAGTAAAAAACCATTGAGCTAATTAATAAAACTAAGAGTTGGTTCTATGAAAAGCCAATAAAATATATAAGGCTTGGTAAATCTGATTAGAAAAAGGAGGGAGGAAAATGAAATTTAGTCTTAAAATGAAAAGGGAGAACTTTCCACCAATGAAGAGGAAATTAGAGAAATAATAAGGAGTTATTTTGCTCAACTTTATGCCAATAAATTTGATAACCTAAGTGAAATGGATGACTACCTCAAAAAATAAAGACTTCCCAGACTAACAGAGAAGAAGTAAATTGCTTGAATAGTCCCATTTGAAAAAGGAAATAGAACAGGCAATTAAACAACTCCCTAAGAAAAATCCCCAGGACCAGATGGATTAAGTGAATTTTACCAAACATTTAAAGAACAATTGCCCCTAATGCTATATAAATTATTTGATAAAATAGGGAAGAAGGAGTCCTACCAAATTCCTTCTATGACACAGACATGGTACTGATACCTAAACCAGGTAGCTGAAAACAAGAAGAAAATTATAGACCAATCTCCTAATGAATATTGATGCCAAATCTTAAATAAGATATTAGCAAAAGACTACAGAAAATCATCTCCAAGATAATACACTATGATCAAGTAGGATTTATACCAGGAATGCAGGGCTGGTTAATATTAGGAAAACTATCATATAATTGGCCATGTCAATAACCAAATTAACAAAACCATATGATCATCTCAATAGATGCAGAAAAAGCATTTGATAAAATCCAACATCCATTCTATTAAAAACACTTGAGAGTATAGGAATAAATGGACTTTTCCTTAAAATAATCAGCAGCATCTATTTAAAACCATCAGTAAGCATCATATGTAATGGAGACAAACTGCAACCATTCCCAGTAAGATCTGGAGTGAAACAAGGTTGCCCACTATCACCGTTTATTTAATATTGTATTAGGAAACACTAGCTATAGAATAAGAGCTGAGAAAGAGATTAAAGGAATAAGAATAGGCAATGAGGAAGCCAATTATCACTCTTTGCCGATGACATGATGGTATACTTAGAGAACCCCAGAGATTCTGCTAAAAGTTATTAGAAATAATCACAGCTTTAGCAAAGTTGCTGGTTAAATAAACCCATAAGTCATCGCATTCTTATATATCACTAACAAAATCCAACAGTCAGAGTTACAAAGAGAAATTCCATTTAAAGTAACTACTGATAATATAAAAATATTTAGGAATCATCTGCCAAGGAAAATCAGAAACTTTATGAGCAAAATTACAGACCACTTTTAACACAAATTAAGTCTGATCTAACCAACTGGAAAATATTAAATGCTCTTGGATAGGGCGAGCAAATATAAAAAGATGACAATATTACCTAAACTAATCTATTTATTTAGGCCATACCAATCAGACCCCAAAAACTATTTTAATGACCTAGAAAAATAACAACAAAGTTCATATGGAAAACAAAAGGTCAAGAATTTCAAGGAATTAATGAAAAATCAAATGATGGTGGCTTAGCTGTACCAGATCTAAAACTATACTATGAGCAGCAGTTACCAAAACTATTTGTATTGGCTAAGGAATAGATTAGTTGATCAGTGGAATAGATAGTTCAAGGGATAAAACAGTCAACCAATATAGCAACCTAGTCTTTGACAAACCCAAAGATCCCAGCTTTTGGGATAAGAACTTACTGTTTGATAAAAAATTGCTGGGAAAATTGGAAACTAAATGGCAGAAACTAGGCATTGATCCATACTTAACGCCGTACACCAAGATAAAGGTTAAAATGGGTTCAGACCAGGCATAAAGAATGAAATTATTAATAAATTAGAGGAACATAGGATAGTTTACCTCACAGACCTGTGGAAGGGAAGGTTTTATGACCAAAGCAGAACTAGAGATCATTACTGATCACAAAATAGAAAATTTCGATTATACCAAACTGAAAAGTTTTGTACAAACAAAACTAATGCAGACAAGATTAGAAGGGAAGCAATAAACTGGGAAAATATTTTACAGTCAAGGTTCTGATAAAGGCCTATTTCCAAAATATAGAGAATTAACTCTAATTTATAAAAATCAAGCCATTCTCCAATTGAAAAATGTCAGGATATGAACAGACAATTTCAGATGAAGAAATTGAAACTATTTCTAGTCATATGAAAAGATGCTCCAAGTCATTATTAATCAGAGAAATGCAAATTAAGACAACTCTAAGATACCATACACCCTTGTCAGTTTGGCTAAGATGACAGGAAAAATAATGATGATTGTTGGGGGATGTGGGAAAAAACTGGGACATTGATTCATTGTTGGTGGAGTTGTGAACGAATCCAACCATTTTGGAGAGTAGTTGAACATGCTCAAAAAGTTATCAAACTGTGATACCCTTGATCCAGCAGTGTTACTACTGGGATTATATCCCAAAGAGATTTAAAGAAGGAAAGGGACCTGTATGTGCACGAATGTTTGTGGCAGCCCTTTTTGTAGTGGCTAGAAACTGGAAACTGAATGGATGTCCATCAGTTGGAGAATGGCTGAATAAATTGTGGTATATGAAAATTATGGAATATTACTGTTCTGTAAGAAATGACCAACAGATGATTTCAGAAGGCCTGGAGAGACTTTACACGAACTGATGCTATGAAATGAGCAGGACCAGGAGATCATTATATACTTCAACAACATACTAGATGATGACCAGTCCTGATGGATCAGGCCATCCTCAGCAACGAGATCAACCAAATCATTTCTAATGGAGCAGTAATGAACTGAACTAGCTATACCCAGAAAAGAACTCTGGGAGATGACTAAAACCATTACATTGAATTCCAGTCCCTATATTTATGCACACCTGCATCTTTGATTTCCTTCACAAGCTAATTGTAACAATAATTCAGAGTCTGATTCTTTTGTAGCAAAATAATTTGTGGTCATGTATACTTATTGTGTATCTAAGTTATATTTTAATATATTTAACATCTACTGGTCATCCTGCCATTTAGGGGAGGGGGGGGGGTAAGAGGTGAAAAATCGGAACAAGAGGTTTGGCAATTGTTAATGCTGTAAAGTTACCCATGTATATATATCCTGTAAATTAAAGGCTATTAAATAATAAAAAAAAAAAAAAAGAACAATTTGAAATTTTGCTCAAAAAGTTATCAAACTGTGTATATCCTTTGATCCAGCAGTGTTACTATTGGGTTTATATCCCCAAGAGATATTGAAGAAGAGAAAGGGGCCAATATGTGCTAAAATGTTTGTGGCTGCCCTATTTGTAGAATAGAAACTGGGAATTGAATGGATGCCCATCAATTAGTGTATGTCTGGGTAAATTGTGGTATATGAATATTATGGAATATTATTGTTCTTTAAGAAATGACCAGCAGGATGAATACAAAGAGGCTTGGAAAAACTTAAATGAAGTGAAGTGAATGCTAAGTGAAATGAGCAGAACTAGGAGATCATTATACACTTCAACAACAATACTATATGAGGATATATTCTGATGGAAGTGGATATTTTTGGCAATGAGAAGATCCAATTCAGTTTCAGTTGATCAATGGTGAACAGAAAAAGCTACACCCAATGAGAGGACACTGGGAAATGGCTGTGGACTATGAAGGTTCTTTAAATGTGCCAACACAGTGCAACAGGAGGTTTGAGCGGCCCAGAAGTAATTTTCTGTGCCTAGGGACTGCCCCATGGGCCGGGCTCTTGTCATATCCAGAGAGCTTCATAACATACCTCTCTAATTGCCTGTGTGTGTGACCTCACAGACCCTTTTTAAGCACACTTCTAGCAGGGGGTGGATCTCTTTATCCTGGGATAGCTTAGTTGAGTGGATGTATAGCCAAGAGAGGTAAGGAGCTTGATAGTGAATACATGGGTTTCCATACCATGTGTTCATTAGGGAGTTAACAAGTCAGGGCAATATGTGAGCAAGTATAATAAAGGCTTTAAGTTTGCACATGGCTGTTCTTGAGTGTGCTATCAGTTATTAAACTACTATTCAAGAAATCATAATGAGAGATCTCTGAAGGCCTGAGAGCAGGCGAGCCAGGTAGAATTAGTTGACACTGCAAAGGTCAGTGGCCAGAGATACCCTGATGCCCTGGGAATTAGGAGAGACTGGCAATGTGAAATATCAGGTAACACTAGGACTTCCACAGATGAAGTGACTGCCCAGGGTTAAGTAATAAAATGATATTTTAAAGTGGACTACTTGCATTTTTGTTTTTCTTCCCAGGTTATTTTTACCTTTCTGAATTTAATTTTTCTTGTGCAACACGAGAGTTGTACAAATATACTGTATTTAAGATATACTTTAACATGTTTAACATGTATGAGACTGCCTGCCATTTAGGGGAGAGCATGGAGAGAAGAAAAAAAAATTTGAAATAGAAGTGATTGCAAGGGAGAATGTTGAAAAATTACCCATGCATAAGTTTTGTCAATAAAGAGCTATAATAAACCAAAAAAGAAAAGAAAAGTCACTTAACCCATTTACCTCAAAAATAAAATAAAATATAAAATAACAAAGCAAAACAAAGAATGGAAAAATAAAACAGAATGTGAAAAGTTTTATTTAAAAAACACATCTGAAGAACAGATGAAGAAGAGAAAATATAAAAAAAAATCAGATCTTTGTGACCAAAAAAAAAATAACCTCAACACCATAATGCAAGAAATAATTCAATAAAATTGTTCTGGAGTGATAGAATATGAAAGGAAAACAGAAAAAAATTCAATGACTACTACCTCAAAGACATCCTTTGTAGAAAACCCATAAGGATATTTTTGCCAAATTTCAAAAACCCCAAATAAAAGAGAATTTTTTTTCAAGAAACCAGAAAAAAAAAAACGAATTTAATTATGCCAGAGTCACAATTAAAATTGTACAAGACTTCTTAGCAGCCACAATTAAGGATCATAGGTCCTAGAATCATATATATTGGCAATGAAAAGAACTAGGCCTATGGTGAAAAATATCATATCCAGAAAATTTTTCCATAATATTGAATGAAAGAAAAATGGAAATTAAACAAACTTGAAGACTTTCAGGACTTTCACCTAAACCCAAACAATAGAAAATTTGACATATAAGAGACACTATCAAAGATTAATTTCAAAGAATTTAACATGCACAAATCCTATGTTTTCTAAAAGAAAATGCAAAACATACATTTAAGATTGGCATCAGCATTTTGGTAGCTCAAAAGAAAGATTGGGTCACAGTTGAGTATGAGTGAGCTTCAAAAAGCAAGGCATTCTAGAAAAAGGTAAAAATACTAATTTCAGAATGCAAAGGTGGTACAGAGGACAGAAAAACACAGAGGCTTTGGGAAGGAGAGGAGGGCTTATAATCTGAAAACCTACTCAAAGTGGGAATGCTTTAAATAGTCAACATTTCTTATAAACATGAAGGATATAATACCCTCCAAAATCAATTAATACTGAGGCAGAGATGGGGGAAGGGAACAAGATAAGGTAGGATATAGAAGTATATGTAAATTTGAGGTAGTGAAACAAGATGTATAAATTATTGGACAAAATTAATCTGTAAATTGTTATTATATATAGATTCTTAAAATGGAAATTTCTTGTTATATATTTTGAATCCTCATTGATGTTCTGCTGGGCCCATGGCATGACATGTTTTATTTTGTTTTGTTTTTCTTTCTTTTTTAATAATTCTTTTTTTCTTATTTTGTATTTAGTCCACTTTTTAAAGGAGATTATAAGGTAGGGTTCCTAAGGATATGTATAGTAATTGTAGTGGAATAAGGTGTGTAGATTAATGAGGAAGAGGTAATAAAGAGGGGGGAGGGTATCATAAGATAAAGTGGGCATATAAAAGGATGTTTAGACTAACCAGAATGGGATTAGGTGTGTAGATGAATGGGAATAAGATAAAGAGTAAAGGAAAAGTTAGGAGAAGAAAATAAGGAAGAGATCCATGGGTATGGGGAGCTTCAGTACAGCAAGACAAGTTAAGGAGCAGAATTAAAGTACAAAAGTTATCAGGAATAGCAAATAAGAGATATACAGAAATACTACAAAAAGGATCAGGAATAGAATTTACTAGAAAAAAAAGTAGGGCTAGTTATCTTTGGTCTTAAACAAAATCAATTCAATCAAGAGAGAAATTTGCATTATATTTCATCCATATTGTTATTTTTAGATGCATGTTTATATATGGGTAAATGTATATTCATCTATATGTATATGTATACATGTAAGTATGAATATAAACATATGTATGTGGGTGTAAACGAGTGTCAATGTGATTGTAAATATAAATATATCTGTGCTTCACTGTAACTTGCTTGTGGGGGGGGGAATGAAAGAGGAAAAAAAAATAAAGTAAAAAGTGTTCAGCAGAGAACAAAAGAATAACCTCCAAGGGAACAAAGAATAGATGAACAATTCATGAATATAATTTCTTCTAGATACTTCCTGCCAAGTTTCTGGAGAGGAAGCACATATCTAGTTAAGCTCTGCATTTTCTCTCAGAATTTATTTCATGACAAGCCTTGGAATTAGTTCTTGACTGAAAAAAAAAAAAAACATAAATAATTATCAACAGAAGACATCTTTGAAATCCCCAGAAAAGGTCTGTTTTTGCTTGAGAGTGGGGACAGTTAAATCAGGCACAGGCTGAGGGCAAGCAGTGGCAATAAGAGCACAGAAGACAGCTCATACTGAGGAGACTGGAATAGGGTGGGGTGTGATCTCAGCTGTCTCTGAGGGGAGAGCTTTACTACAGTATTAATTCCTTTGCCCTGCCACTAAGCCAGTAGACAAGTGGAGAAGCTAAAAACACAGGGAGTGAAGACTATAACCACAAAAAGCTAGGGTCTCTCAGGATCTGGCCGGGAGAATACACTATTACCAAGTAGGACTTATACCAGGAATGCAGGACTGGTTCAATATTAGCAAAACTATTAGCATAATTGACTATATCAATAATCAAATTAACAAAAACCATATGATCATCTCAATAAATGCAGAAAAAAGCATTTGATAAAATCCAACATCCATTCCTAATAAAAACACTTGAGAGGATAGGAATAAATGGACTTTTCCTTAAAATAGTCAGGAGAATATATTTAAAACTGTCAGTAAGTATCATATGCAATAGGGAAAAAACTGAAACCTTTGCCAGGAAGATCAGGAGTGAAACAAAGTTGCCCACTATCACTATTATTCAGTATTGTATTAGAAACACTAACCTTAACAATAAGAGTCAAGAAAGAGAATAAAGGAATTAGAGTAGATAATGAGGAAACCAAACTGTCACTCTTTGCAGATGATATGATGGTATACTTAGAGAACCCCAGAGATTCTACTAAAAAACCATTAGAAATAATTCATAACCTTAGCAAAGTTGCAGGATGCGAAATAAATCCTCATAAATCCTCAGCATTTTTATACATCACCAACAAAATCCAACAGCAAGAGATACAAAGAAAAATTCCATTCAAAATAACTGTCGATAGCACAAAATATCTGGGAATCTTTTTACCAAAGGAAAACCAGGAATTATATGTGCAAAATTACAAAACACTTTCTCCACAAATAAAGTCAGATTTAAATAATAGGAAAAAACAATATTAAGTGTTCTTAGATAGGCCGAGTGAATATAATAAAGATGGCAATACTCCCTAAACTAATCTATTTATTTAGTGCTATACCAATCAGACTCCCAAGAAACTATTTTAATTACCTAGAAAAAAATAACAACAAAGTTTATATGGAAGAACAAAAGGTCAAGAATTTCAAGGGAATTAATGAAAAAAAAATCAAATGAAGGTGACCTAGCTGTGCCTGATCTGAAACTATATTATTTTTTTTTTATTTAATAGCCTTTTATTTACAGGATATATGCATGGGTAACTTTACAGCATTAACAATTGCCAAACCTCTTGTTCCAGTTTTTTACCTCTTACCCCCCCACCCCCTCCCCTAGATGGCAGGATGACCAGTAGATGTTAAATATATTAAAATATAAATTAGATACACAATAAGTATACATGACCAAAACGTTATTTTGCTGTACAAAAAGAATCAGACTCTGAAATATTGTACAATTAGCTTGTGAAGGAAATCAAAAATGCAGGTGTGCATAAATATAGGGATTGGGAATTCAATGTAATGGTTTTTAGTCATCTCCCAGAGTTCTTTTTCTGGGCATAGCTGGTTCAGTTCTATTACTGCTCCATTGGAAATGATTTGGTTGATCCTTATTGCTGAGGATGGCCAGGTCCATCAGAACTGGTCATCAATAGTATTGTTGTTGAAGTATATAATGATCTCCTGGTCCTGCTCTATTTCACTCAGCATCAGTTCGTATAAGTCTCCAGGCCTTTCTGAAATCATCCTGTTGGTCATTTCACAGAACAGTAACATTCCATAATATTCATATACCACAATTTATTCAGCATTCTCCAACTGATGGACATCCATTCAGTTTCCAGTTTTTAGCCACTACAAAAAGGACTGCCACAAACATTCGTGCACATACAAGTCCCTTTTCCCTTCTTTATAATCTCTTTGGTATATAATCCCAGTAGTAACACTGCTGGATCAAAGGGTATGCACAGTTTGATAACTTTTTGAGCATAGTTCCAAACTACTCTCCAAAACGGTTGGATTCGTTCACAACTCCACCAACAATGCATCAATGTCCCAGTCTGAAACTATATTATAAAGCAGCAATCACCAAAACCATTTGGTATTGGCTAAGAAATAGATTAGTTGATCAGTTGAATAAGTTAGATTCACAAGAAAAAATAGTCAGTAACTATAGCAATCTATTGTTTGACAAACCCAAAGATCCCAACTTTTGGGATAAGAATTCATTATTTGACAAAGACTAATGGGAAAACTGGAAGTTAATATGGCAGAAATTAGGCATGAACCCACACTTAACACCATATACCAAGATAAGATCAAAATGGGTCCATGATTTAGGCATAAAGAATGAAATCATAAATAAATTAGAGGAACATAAGATAGTTTACCTCTCAGACTTGTGGAGGAGGAAGGAATGTGTGACCAAAGATGAACTAGAAATCATTATTGATCACAAAATAGAAAATTTTGATTACATCAAATTAAAAAAGCCTTTGTACAAACAAAACTAAGGCAAACAAGGTTAGAAGGGAAGCGACAAACTGGGAAAACATTTTTACAGTTAAAACTTCTGATAAAGACCTCATTTCCAAAAGATATAGAGAAATGACACCATTTTATAAGAAATCAAGCCATTCTGCAATCAATAAATGGGGAAAGCATATGAAGCGACAGATGTTGAAATTGAAACTATTTCCACTCATATGAAAGAGTGTTCAAATTCACTTATGATCAGAGAAATGAAAATTAAGAAAACTCTGAGAGCACTACACACCTTTCAGATTGGCTAAGATGACAGGAAGAAATAATGATGAATGTTCTAAGGGATGTGGGAAAACTGGGACATTGATGCATTGTTGGTGTAGTTGTGAAGGAATTCAACCATTCTGGAGAACAATCTGGAATTATTCCCCAAAAGTTATCAAACTGTGCATACCCTTTGATCCAGCAGTGCTACTATTGGGCTTATATCCCAAAGAAATAATAAAGAAGGAAAAGGGTCCTGTATGTGCCAAAATGTTTGTGGCAGCCCTGTTTGTAGTGACTAGAAACTGGAAAATCAATGGATGCCCATCAATTGGAGAATGGTTGAGTAAATTGTGGTATATGAATGTTATGGAATATTATTGTTCTGTAAGAAATGACCAGCAAGATGAATACAGAGAGGCTTGGAGAAACTTACATGAACTGATGCTAAGTGAAATGAGCAGAACCAGGAGATCATTATATTCTTCAACAACAATAATGTATGAGGATGTATTCTGATGGAAATGGCTATGTTTGACAAAGAGAAGATCTAATTCAGTTCCGGTTGATTAATGATAGACAGAAGCAGCTACACCCAAAGAAAGAACACTGGGAAATGAATGTAAATTGTTTGCATTTTTGTTTTTCTTATCAGGTTATTTTTACCTTCTGAATCCAATTCTTCCTGTGCAACAAGAGAACTGTTTGGTTCTGCACACATATATTGTCTCTAGTATATACTATAACATATTTAACATGTATAAGACTTCTTGCCATCTAGGGTAAGGGGCAGAGGGAGGGAAGGGAAAAGTCGGAACAGAAGTGAGTGCAAGTGATAATGTTGTAAAAAATCACCCAGGTATATATTCTGTCAATAAAAAGTTACAATTAAAAAATAATTTCTTCTGTTATTATATATGCTTTCTTGAAATGGAAATTTTTTGTTATATAATTTTGAATCTTCCTTGATTTTCTGCTGGGCACATAACATAACATGTTTTGGTTTGTTTTGTCTTTCTTTTTTTTTAATTTTTTTCTTATTTTGTATTTAGTACAATTTTAAAAAAAAAGACTTATCTACCATCCTAGTCTTTGTGTAAGTGGAAAGAATGTTGATATCGATATAGTAACAAATCCTTGAAGTACTGAAATAAGTATATGAACAGATTTAAATCATGATGGCACTATTATCTCTAATGCATGACACTCCTGCTTCAAATGAAGCTCAAAACTCCTTCATGTACTATTATCCTATGTGTTAATTATTAATGTTTGTCTTCCCTAATAAATACATCATATTTTATTTATTTCATAAGCTGAAATTCTTCTTTGGATTCCTTTAATAAGCCATGAGTTTTCATTCAACTTGTCTATTTACTTGGATATAGACAGTTAGATGGCATGGAGCATAAAGTAATGGGAAAGGAATCAGTCATATCCAGCCTCATTTTCTAGTAGTGTAAGCTTGATCTTAAACTCCTTAAGTCTTAATTTCCTCATCTGTAAAATGGGGAGATAATATCACTTACCTCCTAGGATTGTTGTGAGAATAAAATGAGATAATATTTATAAAAGATTTATTATACTCTAAACAGTTACCTAAATGCCAAATATCACATATAGGTAATCATAACCTTGATGTTTAAATAACATAAAACACTTTCTGCTGCATGATTTGCATGTAAGATAACCGTACATGTTTCTTTGCCATCTACTTATGTCCACAAAGTCACCTTTTGCATTTTTGAAAGGCAGTGAGTGCTCTGACCACTACATTTCCTTCAAAGTGGGAATTGAAATAGGAATAGTGATAAGAAGTATGAATTCACTGATATTAAGAAATCCTAGATAAGGAATCTTCTTCTATCAAGGGAGATTGATACCTTTTCTGTAACTGGTATTCTTAAGAGATTTGCCTGAGGGTTAGACTCCTGAGAGGTTGAGTGCCTCACTAAGAATTGCAGTCAGTAGCTTTGAGAAGCAAAATTGAATCCAGGTCTTCATGATTTCAAGATAAGCTTTCTATCTATTCCTTTACACTGTACTTCTAAATTATAAAGGAATTTCACTACATATTTTAAATAAGCAGTACTTGGCAAGCCATAGGCAAAGTCTGAATCTTTGAGGATTTTTGATTAATTGTCAGGTACAATCTTTTCCCTTCCATTCCAATTTCTTGTGCTTCAGATTAGAGTTTAGATTAGAGAGTACTTTAATATTCATATTGTACATTATTGTTATTTTTATTTTGAAAAGAAACTCTATGCAATATCCATAGTTGCTATACTTACATATTTTCAGCACTATTGAGATTCCTTTTTTTTTTTTTTTTTTTAGGGGCCTTATTACCAGTGTATAAATATAATTTGAGTAATAATCAAAGACATTTTTTAACCCTAAGGTTGTTCCCTTTTTTGACAGTTCTGCATGAATTGAATATCCTATGTGATTTTGAGACTTTAAAAAGATTTTTTGAAGATATCTGAATATCTTCAACAATATATTATGTATAATATGCATATAATTCTATATTCTAAATGCTATATATTTGATTAAATGCATATATACATTGTAAACTATAATTTATTTAGATGTATAAATTTCAAATATATATTCAATTTATTGAATTTTAATAGTTATAACACCATAATGCACAAGCACAGTTTTGAATTTTGTTTTCTCAGAACTCTTCAGATGATGTCATAAATAAAAAAGTTTTGTTAATCAACATAAAACTTTTAACTTCATGACAAATATAGTAGTTGCATGTTTTCTATAGCCATCCTTCTAGATATTTCATTATCTGTGAACCAAAAATAGTAGATAATTATTTAGATAGTTACAGAGAATAGATTTAAATTCATAGACGAATAGGTAAAAAAATAAATAGAATCGTATGGAAGAATTAAAAAAAATATTGAATGATAATAACAACTGTCACATATAACTACACAATTTTCAAAATGCTTCTCTCAAACAATCTTCTTACTAATGCTGTGAGGTAACAAAAGATCATTTAGGTGTGCAATATTAAAGGTGGTCTTATAATTTTCTCAAAGTAGAGAACTGAAATCATGCCAATTCCCTCCAATGATGCATTTTAGGAATAAAAACAGGAGAGATGCCTGGGGTATTAAGAGGCACTTTTCCAAAGTGAAACAGCTATTATATATCAAAAACAGGAGTTGACACAATTCTCCTTAATCCCAAAACTACTTCAGTAGGTATTAGAAGTACTTTATGTCCACTTTATAGATCACAAAGCAGGGGCAGAATGGTGAAGTGAATAAGAGTTATACAGATGGATGGATAGATGAATGGATAGATGGATGGACAGATTTACGGATGTAGAGGGCCACAGATAGTGGAGGTACTCTGGGTAAGATATAAGACCCTTCAGCCCAGAAAGAACATGTTGAGAATGTCTTGCTTGGCTCCCTATCTTCCTTTGGTGCTCTCACCCTTCTTGAGAAGTCAAAGATGGGGTGACCACCTGTGGTCTACTTGAAGCAAGGAATACTTACAGCAAGAGGCATTTACATATCAATAGTTAGCACTTAGACAGTGTGTTGTGGTGAGGTAATGGTTCTACAGTTGGTACATGCTCAGTGTGCTGTAGTGATGTAATTGTACTAAGGTATTTAGGGGCTGAGAAGACTTGAAATAAATGGATTCCACCTTTGACCATCCTTGTGGGTCTCTAGCCTTCTTCACTCCTCTGCTAAGACCAAGGACTTGGACTGGTCCCAAGATCCTCCAGAGAGCTAGTCTGGCTGGTATCTTTTGACATCCCCAGTGTGGGGGCTCTAGAAAGCATAGTATATTTTGGCACCCCAATTTTGGGACTCTAGAAAGCATACTAGTAATGGAGTTATGGAAAAAGAGAGAGAGAGAGGTAAATAGAAGCACAAACAAGCAAATTGTGAACCTTTATTGTTAGTCTCATTAAAATCATAAATATTGTGAATGTTTTAAAATAATTTTTCTTTTTTTCACTTTTTTTTATTATAATAACTTTTTATTGACAGAACCCATGCCAGGATAATTTTTTACAACATTATCCCTTGCACCCACTTCTATTCCGATTTTTCCCCCTCTCCCCCTCCACCCCTTCCCCTAGATGGCAAGCAGTCCTATATATGTTGAATATGTCGCAGTATATCCTAGATACAATATATGTGTGCAGAACCAAACAGTTCTCTTGTTGCACAGGAAGAATTGGATTCAGAAGGTAAAAATAACCTGGGAAGAAAAACAAAAATGCAAACAGTTTACATTCATTTCCCAGTGTTCTTTCTTTGGGTGTAGCTGCTTTGGTCCATCATTGATCAATTGAAACTGAATTAGGTCTCTTTGTCAAAGAAATCCACTTCCATCAGAATACATCTTCATACAGTATCATTGTCGAAGTATATAATGATCTCCTGGTTCTGCTCATTTCACTTAGCATCAGTTCATGTAAGTCTCTCCAAGCCTCTCTATATTCATCCTGCTGGTCATTTCTTACAGAACAAACTATTCCATAACATTCATATACCACATTTTACCGAACCATTCTCCAATTGAAGGGCATCCATTCATTTTCCAGTTTCTAGTCACTAACAAACAGGGTTGCCACAAATATTTTGGCACATACAGGTCCCTTTCCTTTCTTTAGTATCTCCTTGGTGTAATAATTTAAAAGGCTAAAATTTGTGATAAGACACTAAAAAAGAGAAGATTCAGGTACAAAGATTTTCTGATTTTGTCACTTTACCATGAGAAAAATAAAATTTCCAAAAGCATTTTATTTATTTTTCCAGAATATCTCAGGGAAACAAGTTTTACACTGGAAAAGATTTTTTTGAAAAAAAAAAAAGAAACTAATGCAGTATTCAGAAATATATAACCAAGTAGTAAGTGTTTGTTTAGGGTCTAAGGACTTAAAATATATTTCTTTTTAAGTCTAATGAAAAAGTTATCATGAAGCTTTTAGAAACGAAATCCAAATTCCATCTATTTTATATGAACAGTGTAATGGGCTGAGGCTTGAGTTGATGCACTGAGGTCCCAAGCCCGTGAGACTAAATAGTAATTGGACTATACTCTATTAATATACATGATTGGATAAAGAATGGCCCCTGCCCACTCTCTGTGCAAGTCCTGATGTGTTGTATAGGAAATGAGGTTTTTGGTGGGTGGAAGCAGAGAGAGACAGGAAGAGAGGCTGGGAGAGATTGGCCTGGGTTCTCTGCTCTTAGCTGCTGGTCGTGTGGCTGCTGATCTAGCTAGCTTCTTGACTCAGCTGGCACACATTGCTATTGCCCATTCTCTTCCACCTCCGATCTTTCTTCACTGAGAATAAAGATTGATGATTTTCCCCTAACCTGAATTCCTGACTCCGGCTGATTTTAAAATATGTGGTCTTCACAGAACAGTAATACATTTCCTATTCCCTCCCAAAAAAATAGCACCTGGAAATGAATGATGTTAAAGTCAAGTTTTTAGGGCTAATTGGTGTTGATTCAAGGTGAAATTGAATTTTTTAAAATTACCAAGTTAATAAGTTTAATATACATTGCTTTTCCCCCTATTAATTTGCTATTTTCTAACATATGCCTTTTTCTCACCCTTTGCTATCTCTGTACCAGAATGATCTCCTTAGACATGTTCATTTCTTAATAAGATATACTCAATGGATCTGAAACCATCAATAACATTTTCCGTTATTTCAGAAATAGAATGTTTTAATCACAAAGTAATAATTGATTAAAGGGAGAAAGGTATCTATATAAGATGGGATGCAACATTAATCCTCACATATCAATAATTTATTTGAATCAAGGTGAATTATCAGAAACTATACCAAGTAAATGAGAGATTTAAAAAAGTTTATAGTAACTCATTTGGTACCTTATGAATTCTTAATTCATTCAAGTATTAGAAGATACAACATAGCTGTGAGGACTGCGTATTTTAAAATCACCCAGAGTCAGGAATTCAGGTTAGGGGAAAATCGTCAATCTTTATTCTTAGCAGAGATGAAGAAAGATCGGAGGTAGAAGGGAATCATCAATAGCAATGTCAGCAGCTGAGTCAAGAAGCTAGCCAGACCAGAAGCCACGAGACCAGCAGCCCAGAACCGAACCCAGATAGCAAACTCTCTCAGCCTCTCTTCCTGTCTCTCTGCCTCCACCCAACAAAATGGTCATTTCTATACAACACATCAGGACTTGCACAGAGAGTGGGTGGGGGCCATTCTTTATCCTCCGATGTATATTAATAGAGTATAGTCCAGTTACAATTTAGCCTCATGTGCTTGGGACCTCAGTGCATCAACTCAAGCCTCAGCCCATTACACATAGCAAAGGCCTTTCAAAATTTATGTTGAGATACACTTAATTTCAATTAATTCACTGCACCAATGAAGCAGAAAACAGTTGGCTTTACGAGTAATGGTAATAATGTCTAATTTCATGGCACCATATACATTACATCTGACTTCTGCTACATTGTGCAGCATAATGGAAATATAATGGGTTGAGATAAGGTATGGAATTACTTCTGCAATAAACACAGTTTCTACTTCAAAGTAATTTAATAAAATCATTGGAAATATAATTACATAACAAAATATGCTTGATGATGTCAGTACCCTTGACATCCCACAGTTATTTCTTGACTCTATTTTCTTCTAAAAAATATTTTAAATTTGAAAAGACTATTGTTATGCTTTCAATGCAATCAAGCTGAGAAACAGATTTTAGCCTTGAGAAATTTTATTCTTTTCTTATTCAATGTAAGTTCTGTTTTCTTGTCAGTCTGTTTTTATTGTTGCCCTTATAGATACAATATGAAATGACACTTCACATAATTTTAAAATTGTAGTGTTTGGGCTGATTGTCAATGTAGCTGTACTGCATAGAGTTGATCTTGATGTCAAGAATATCTGGGCACAATATCTACTCTTAAACATACTAGCCAGTTAAGTTATCTTGGGCAAATCACTTTACATTTCAATGTCCCTGATAACAATCTAGGACTACAAGTGGCAAATAAGTGTCTTGTCTATATCAAGTAAAGAAGTTTCCACATGGAATTTTTCCTAGACAGAAAATTTACCAACCCACACATCCAGAATTCACCTTGATTAAAAGATCTTATAAGCAAAACCCAGTTATGAAAGATTTTCATTCAATAGTGCAGTCTTAATCATTCTGGTACATCTCTTTAATCAAATTATAGTTTTCAGCTTATGAATATATATTTTGTGTGTGTGTGTATAAAGATTAATTTTCCATGCCATTTCTTTTTCTTTAACTAAAGCTTTTTTATTTTTCAAAATAAATATATACAGAGATAATTTTTTAATATTCACCCTTGTAAAACCTTGTATTCCAATATTTTTCTTCTTTTCTGCCCCCTACCCCTTCCTCTAGATGGTAAGTAATCCAATATAGGTTAAACGTATGCAATTCTTCTATTCTCATGTTGTACAGGAAAAATTAGATCAAAAAGGTAAAACAATGAGAAAGAAAAATAAAATGCAATAAACTATAACACAAAAGGAAAAAATATTATGTTGGAATGAACACTCAGTCGCCATCATTCTCTCTCTGGATGCAGATGCCTCTCTTCATCACAAGACCATTGAAACTGGCTTGAATCATCTCATCAAGTTTTATTTTTTTAAAGAAATTTCATTAGTAAATTTATTATTTAAATCTATTTTAAGAAAGAAACTCATTTTTAATGAAGAGTAGATGAAATAAAATTATAAGAAGAATGTTTGATAATTAAATCAAATCATTCTTTTCCATTTTTCCAGAGATGCCCGTTTCTCCCCTGCTTTACACATATAACTTTACCAACAACATTATTTTCTTTATCAAAACTAATTATTGACCACCTACTATCTTCACAAGATCCTATTGATTTACAAAAGTTACTTTTTACAAAGCTCTTTGTTGTTAAAGTTAGAATTTCCTAAAGCACAACTCAATATTATTTTCCTGCTTAACACAAAACAAATAAACAAAAAGGGATGAAGTTGAGGTTAGAAATGTGAAACAGTGTTTTCTTATTGACATGAGCCATATAAAATCTTGACTATTGGCATCAAAATTTTCATAGTATTATTCCATCTTTACTTTTCATTCTAATATCCCATTATTCAAATGGATAAGACATTCTGTTTTGATGCTGAGATTTACCAGATGTTTCTGATTGTGTAGAACATTGTACATTTTAATTCCAACATAAAGTCTTCTTAATATAATCCATGATTACTCAAAAGAGATCAACCACGTCATCCACAGAGAATTTAGTAGGCTCTAGCATACCATTTATGTTGTTACATTCAAAAAGTGTTACCAAAAGAAATCACCATCTATGTATTTATGTTAAAAAATAAAGGTAAAAGAGTCTAATAGCAAAAATGTGGGAAAACTTATGGATAGCTAAATGTTGCACTTGTGTACAACACTTTAAATATTTAGAAAAAAAATTCCAGGACAAATGTATGATGAGAAGGTAACACTGAGTTAAACTTCATATCAATGAAAGGAATATCCATAGCAGTGAGTCGGAAGGAACAAAAAATGCTTTTAATAAACATTTAACTTAGAAGAAAAAAACAACAAAAATGTCTTAGTTCATATCTTCCTTTTAATGCATATTGGGTGTGAGATATTTGTAACAAATTATCAGAGCCCAAGAAAATTGTAGTTTTGCATTGTGTTGTTCACTGAGGAATTCTACTTTAGTGTCCATCTGTACAGATGAGACAGAAAGAGGAAGAAATATGTATATACATAAACAGGTATATTTATGTATATATGCACTCATATCTAAGTCAAACACATTATTATATATGAAGTTCCTTTGGTTTTATTGATCAAGTCATTGTTTATCTATTGTCTGCTGTTTTTCTTTTTTTAATGTGACAGATGTTTAGGTAGATTTGTCACATGATGAATTATTTTCTCTACTTTCTTTTATAAGTTCCATGAGATGAAAATATCTATTCAGTGTCATATTTATGTAATCTATATGCATTCAGTATGAAGTAGCAGCTTTCATTAGCAGGTTTTCACTGTCAAATGGTTCTTTTTCTATCACCACCACTAATGCAAAATACAAGCTGCTTGTTTGCAAACAAGAAAAAAAATGGAACTTGCCAATTATGTTAATTGTCAGTTATAAAAATCTTTTGGATGCCTTATGTTTTAAAGAGCAATTAGAAATTCACTGTGATACAGTGTCCAAGGCTTGCAGCACACATCACCAGGTTGATCATTTTGACAAAAATTTACGGGCCAATTCAATAAAATACCTGATCATTTTAGAAAAATAATTATCATAGCTCTTTTAAAAAATTCTTTACAGATTTGCATTTTTTTCTGTGTAAAATATGATTTTAGTTGAAAATATTTACCAGCTAAACAATTAATAGATAAAGGCATGAAAATTATTCTGGATCATCCTCTAAAAGGATTAGTTTGAATATTCTGAATGCATAGTTTATTTCTTTTGTACTGCACATTCAGATACAATTGCCTACTTGAACATTTATTCCATTGAAGCAAATGCTGGAAGCACTGAGCAGGCTCAGAATCTGTTTCATTAATTCAATGAATTTATGAATTCAATGAATAATTCAATGAAATAATATCAATTGATTTTTCTGTTGGGGAACATTAAATTGCAGAAACATTTAATGAACTTTTTGCAGTTTTATATGGTTTAATTTTTAGTTCACATTCACAATGTTCTTGGGGTATTTAATTTTCTTTTTTTTTCTTTTTCTTTTAATTTTGATGTTTACTTGAGAAACAGATCAAATTCCCCTACAGTACGTGAGGTTTGCAGCAGAAATCTTTGTTTAAAGGAATAATTTTTAGACTCACACTTGTGACCTACTTAAAGGATTGTCCAACCAATAAATTTAACTCTAATTCAATAACTAATCAATAATTACATACTACTAAAGATGCTATGGTATGAACTGTGGTATTAATAGCTAATATTCATATAGTATTCTAGGTTTTACAAAGTTGTTTACACACATTTTCTAATTTTATCTTCACAACTATTCCTGTACCTTCACAACAAATGTTCCTGTAACATAGGAACTATTATTTCACCCATTTTAAAAATGAGTAAAGCAAGACTAGGGGAAGTTAAATGAATTGCCCAGCATTACACAGCTCATGAATGACTAGGGTGAATTGGAATCCTAGTCTTCCTCATTGTCTTACATTCAATTTTTAATTAAACACAATATTTTACACTAGAATTAATGTTTATATTTAGATTGAATTTAATTTTTTTAGGAAAGTAGCATTATTGGCTTCAGCCCTTTCAGCCAAAGTTAGCTCTATCAAAAAAAGGATAAGATCTTATTATGCAAAAGTTCATTGCATCTTCAAAATGTTAAGTTTATCAAGTTTTTCTATTCTCCTTCAACTATAAATTAATATTTAGAAAAAAACATTATCCATATTGCAAAATATCACAAATCACCAAAGGGACAACTTTATTTCAAGCTGAGCATTCAGCATTTTGTATTTTTTTTTCCTCCTTCTTTGTGTCATGTTCCCTTTATAAAGTTCTGACTGCTTTTCATTAAATTTATCATAATAGTTAAGGGGATCAAAATATATTTCAAATTTGGGTTTGGCTTTTTGGAAAAGAATACAAATTGTTAAAAGAAAAATCAGCTAAAAAATCTTTGAGCATTTGTGACATTCTTAAATGAAATTTGGTATGTAAGATCATTATGAAGATAAGATTGTGTAAATATTTAAGAATGATAGAAATTGTAGCTATTATGATGATTATTGTCATTACTTAATAGAGTTAAAAGAGATGTATGATTACACGGACTGAGGTCTTCACGAACTGATGCTGAGTGAAATGAGCAGGACCAGGAGATCCTTATATACTTCAACAACAATACTATATGATGACCAGTTCTGATGGACCAGGCCATCCTCAGCAACGAGATCAACCAAATCATTTCCAATGGAGCAGTAATGAACTGAACCAGCTATGCCCAGAAAAAGAACTCTGGGAGATGACTAAAAACCATTACATTGAATTCCCAATCCCTATATTTATGCACACATGCATTTTTGATTTCATTCACAAGCTAATTGTACAATATTTCAGAGTCTGATTCTTTTTGTACAGCAAAATAACGTTTTGGTCATGTATACTTATTGTGTATCTAATTTATATTTTAATGTATTTAACATCTACTGGTCATCCTGCCATCTAGGGGAGGGGTGGGGGGGTAAGAGGTGAAAAATTGGAACAAGAGGTTTGGCAATTGTTAATGCTGTAAAGTTACCCATGCATATATCCTGTAAATAAAAGGCTATTAAATAAAAAAAAATATGCTTAAATCTAAAATAACACATCACAACAGAAGCAATGTAAAAGTAATAAAAAAATCTAGATATTTTCAATTAAGCCAGAGATTAAAGTAATCTGCGAAAATAAATAAAATAATGCCACTCCTCTCACGAAAAAAAAAAAAAAGAAGAAATTCTCACAATAGTCATAGCATCTAAGAAGTATAATAGATGAATTCAGGGTCACATAATTTTGGCTACATGTCTCCTTTCTCTGTTTGCAATATTATGGTAGTTGTTTTCTAAGTCTTCTAATCTTCGTACCCTCTGTTCAGTCTGTAATTATTTTCTCAAAGTCAACAAGAGTTGATAAAGCAAGAATAACTACAGCAATGGTGAGTAACAGTCACATTCAAAATAGTACCTTTTTCAGCTTGTTCTCTAAGATTCAACTCAAAAATTTTCCCCTAGTCAGTTTTATTTATCTTAGGTCATGCTTCTTCCATGCTACTTTGGTATGGACATGATAGAAGGCACAGTGAATAGAATGATGGATTTCAACCTGATTTCACATCCTGTTGCAGATGCTAATTAGATTACCCTTGACAAGTCATTTTACCTATATCAGTTTCATTCCATTTCCTTATCCATAAAATAGGGGTAACAGAGTTTTTGTGAGGATAGGTGCTTTATTTTCAACTTATTCTTCATTCTCACAATCAAATATTAATTGAATAGGTCCTACATGAAAATCATAATTAGGCTTATTTTCTTAAAAAATGCAAGTCATAGTCTCATCTGTCATGGAATTCACAATTTTACTGGGAAATGGAACAAAGGGTTATAGAAACAGATATGTGTTGGGGTAATGGTGGAGGCATGTTATGTTGGAGAGAATATAAGTGTCAATTAGCATAAACAATCATTGCCAGAGGAAACGAAGACAAATTCTATCTTAAATGACTTTTGTCAATGAGTCAACAAGCATTTATTAAGCAATTACTATGTGCCAGGCACTGTGACTGTGATAAGTGCTGGGAATACAAATGTGAAGTAGAAAGACAATGAGCTCATATTACAATAAGAGAAAATGGTTAATGAATAAAAAATTTATTAAGTGCTTACTATGTGCCAGTATTACTGTGTTAAGTGCTATGTTTGCAAAAGAAGGCTAAAGACAGTTCTCTGTCTCACAGTTTTATGAGTTAGATAACATTCAAACAAATATATACAACCAGACTATGTTCAAGATAAATAGGAAATGATTAACAGAGGAAACAAACTGGGACTGGAAAAGGCTTCAAGGCATAGATGGAATTATAACTGAAATTAAAAAAAAAAGAAAGAAATTAAAAAAGAATTAAAGGAAAAAAAATCAAGGCATATTGAGGTGAGTAGCAAGGAAAATATCTGGAGCTAGGAGATATAATATGTTGTTCATGTAATGGATGCTAATATCACTTAATCAGAGTATAGGCATAAGAATAGTTAAATGTAGGAGGGGGATAGGTATAACTTTGAATGTCAAACAGAAGCATTTTTATTTGACCTTGGTGGTGATAGAAGCTTATTGGAGTTCATAGAGTAGCTGGATGACATGTTCAGATATGTACCTTAGAGAAACAACTTTTGTAACTGAATGGAAGATGAATTTAAATGAAAAGAGACCTGGGGCAAGCAAACCTATCAACAGTCTGATTCAATTGCCTCGGAATGGGATGATAAGGGCCTGTGCCAGAATGAAGGTAGTGTGAGAGAAAAGAATTAAATGTATGTATTTTCAAGATGATGCGAAAGGGAAATTGACAGGCTTTGTCAAAAGATTGAATATGTGATTAGAAGGATGAGAGATAATGAGGAATCCAGAATGACTCTTAGCTTGTGAGTCTGAGGCACTATGAGCATAGTATTGTTCCTCTACAGTAATAAAAGGTAGGAAGGTTTAGGGGCAAGGATAATAATTTTGTTTTGTACATTTTTAGTTTGAGATGTCCACGGTAATCCAAATTCAAGATGTGTAAATATAGTTGAAAATATCAAATTTAGACTTCAGCTGAGAAGTGGGGGAAAGATAGGCAGATTTTATAATCCTAAACATACAAATTCTTTTCTGGGTCCTGTTTTTGTTTCCTGCTATATTATCTTATTTAATGATTTCATCATCTCCCTAGGGAAAGACAACATTTCCAGCAGAAAATCAGAGGCAGGAATGACATTGGGTTTCTGTTTGGGGAAGAGAGGAAACTGCATTATAGAAAATATATAAAAATATGACTAGCTTCATAGCAGCTTCAGGGAAATGGTGGGAATTAAACAGGAACTGAAAATACAGGTTAATATTTTATTTTATATAATAGCTGCTTATTTTCAAAATACATTCAAAGATAGTTTTCAAAATACACCTTTGCAAAATCCTGTGTTCTATGTTTTTTCCCCTTCCTTCCCCACACTCCCTCCCTTAGACAGCAAGTAATATATGTTAAATATGTGCAATTTTTCTATACATATTTCCACATTTATCATGCTTCATGAGATCAAAAAGAAAAAAAATGAAAAGGAAAGAAAAAGCATGCAAGCAAACAACAGAAAAAGTGCAAATACTATGTTGTGATCCATATTAAGTACCCACACTTCTTTCTGGATGGAGATGGCTGTCTCTATCTCAAGTTCTTTGGAATTGGCCTGAATTACCTCATTTCTGATCAGTATTATTAGTTCATAAAGGCCCAGAGAGACTTATATGAAATGATGATAAATGAGGTGAGCAGGACCAAGAAAAAATTGAACACAGTCACAACAAGGTTATGTGATAATCAACTCTGATGGATTGGCCCTTTTCAACAATGAAAAACAGGGTTGCCACAAACATTTTGGCACATTCTCTTTCCCTTCTTTAGTATCTCTTTGGGGTATAATCCCAGTAGTAGCACTGCTGGATCAAAGGCTATGCACAGTTTGATAACTTTTTAGGCATAATTCCAGATTGCTCTCCAGAATGGTTGGATTCATTCACAACTCCACCAACGATACATCAGTGTCCCAGTTTTCCTGCATCCCCTCCAACATTCATCATTATTTTTTCCTGTCATCTTAGCCAATCTGACAGGTGTCTAGTGGTATCTCAAAGTTGTCTTAATTTGCATTTCTCTGATCAATAGTGATTTGGAACACTTTCATATGTGTGAAGATCGTGTATTTTTAAATCGACAGGAGTCAGGAATTCAGGTTAGGGGAAAACCGTCAGTCTTTATTCTCAGTGAAGAAGGATCAGAGATGGAAGAGAATCGGTGATAGCAATGTGTGCAGCTGAGTCAAGAAGCTAGCTCGACCAGCAGCCACACAACCAGCAGCTTAGAGTCTCGAACCCAGGCCCCATCTCTCCCAGCTTCTCTTCCTCTCTCCCTCTCTGCCTCCACCCCCCAAAATCGTCATTTCCTATACAACACATCAGGACTTGCACAGAGAGTGGGCAGGGACCATTCTTTATCCAATCATGTATATTAATAGAGTATAGCCCAATTACTATTTAGCCTCACATACTTGGGACCTCAGTGCATCAGCTCAAACCTCAGCCCATTACATCTCCCGCTTTCTTTTATTTTAGAACACAGGTGGTCATGCCATCCCTGACTCCTCAGGGAGGTCAGAGCCCCCAAGGGGAGGTGATCACAGCCTCCCCAACTTCTCATGGAAGGAGGTGAAAGCACCAAAAAGGAGGTGATCACAGCCTCCCTGACTTCTCAGGAAAGCACTAAAAAGGAGATGATCACGCCCTACCTGACATCTCAGGAAGGGAGATGAAAAGCACCAAAGGGACATGGGGGTTGCTAGCGGGTTTCTGGGCTGAAGGGTCTTATTATGCACAAACCCATCAGCATGGGAGGTATTAACAAGCTATGCAATAAGCAGAGGCTATTAGGGATGACCGTCCCCTCAGTCAGTGCAGGCTCAATGTGGTGTAACAAACCTGAATTGTACACACAAGTAGCAGAATAGCAAACAATATAAATCAACATGGTATTGGAAAAGATCACCAGAAGTCCTAGAAAGAGGTTATGTAAACAACAGTCACACATACACCTTCTTCAGCAACCAAGAGATAGTCCAAAACCAATCTACTGTCCATTGTTTCACATGTCAGGGAATCCAATGATCCCCCTGAGTTTTTGAAGTCCTGCAAAAGTCTTTTTATGTGTTAGGGAATCCAATGATTCCAGCAGATTTTGAAGTCCTGTAACAGTCTTATGATTTCTCAGAGAATCCAATGATTCCTGAGAGTTTTCAAGTCCTATGTCTCAGAGAATCCAATGATTCCTGAAGATTTTCAAGTCCTATGTCTCAGAGAATCCAATGATTCCTGAGGGTTTTCGAGTCCTATGGCTCAGAGAATCCAATGATTCCTGAGGGTTTTGAAGTCCAACAATCTTTGATGGCCATGAGTCAAACGCCATAACTGCCAATTTTTCAAAAGGTAAACAACGAAAGAACCAGATATTTCTTGTCTTCTCCTTTTGTTTCAAGGGTCTGCTCCGTTCTGGATGGCAAGGGGAATATGGTTTTGGCACCCATCTGATACCTTCTCCACCTGTAGAGATACAAGCAAACCCTCTCCCCAAAGCAGTTAGCCTATCTGGTCCTTTCCATTCACCACTTTCTGGGTCTCCCCACATACCTGGTGATTATCTAAAGATAGTGGAGCTGCTCGCACTGGACACTGACCTTCTGGTGGGTTATAAAACCTGTCTGCCGGCGCCAGTGCATCTTTGTCAAAAAAGTTTCTTAAAGAGCTGATATATATTAGAGGCTGCAAATTTTATTTGGGCTGTGGAAATTCTTTGTACCACACCTACTGAATAAGCCGAATCAGATATTATATTTATGTCTCCTGGATATGATTAGAATATTGGCAACATTCTTTGCTGAAAAAAGGAGTTCGACTACTTTTTATAGTTAGATCATGAGAGTACACAGCACAAATATTATGTTTGGATGCATCCCGTGAAGAAGTTGGTCCTTTAAGAGGAACTTTAGAAACTTTTTCCAAGAATCCATGCCAATTATGTAATGTCAGTTATCTTTAATGGAGACCCATGTAAAAATTTGGAGCCATTATAAAATTTGCCACTTGGGATGTTCACAAACCAAATTTTGTGTATTGGTATAAAAGGTGTACATCTTGTGGGCTTTTCCCAGATAATTGTATGCCGCTTATTTTAATAAAATTCAGCCACAAGCACTGGGTAGGGGAGTAAGGCTTTGTTCTCATTGTGCCGGGAGGTTCCCACTTCACACTGTGTCCTTGATGAAGGACTGCTGTGGGTGCCTTTTTGGCAAAACGATATCTCCAAGGGTTTTAGTGACTTTTTCAACCACATTGGATAAAGCCGTTCAACTTCTCTCAAAGCCTTTGAGCTTCTTTTGTGTCTGGGAAACACGTCTCCCCTTAAAATGTCAAAATTGTAATGATAGGTAGTCAAACCTAACACTGGTTTCCATCCATTGGATATCTCCATCAATTTCGAAAACATTCAATGTGTTTAGCTTTTCTGTTCTTAAGGAGAGTTTTTGAACTGTAAGCCCTTAGGGTATCTTCATATCCTAAATATTGAAAAAATGTCTTTTGAATTTTTCTGGTGCTATGTATAATTTGTAAACCTTAGTGTTTCTATTCTTTTTGGGTTAACATTTGTTCCTCAGGTAATCCCAAAATGTTTGGTTTTTTGGAAATGTTTACGGGAAGAGAGAGAAATAATTTTGGAAATGTAGGGTTTTTTTGGTTTGGAAAATGTTTATTTTTTTATAAGGTAGTGTTAATTGGGTTTGAAAAGGAAAATTTTTAATCCTTTTATTCCAGGGGATAGAATGAAAAACTTAATTTTGCCCAAAGAGGCATTTTCGGGAACGATGGGAGATGGAACAGCGGGTTCCCTGGTTTCCATTGTTTTACTTTTTTAAATGTTAAATTCCCTTTTCCGATTTTTTTTTTCAAAAAAATGGGGAATTGGGATTTGAGGGTTTTGTTTTTTAAAATGCTTTTCTATTTGGTTTTGTTTTTTCTTTCTTGGGCCCTGTTATCCCACTGGGGTTGGTTTTTCCTTGGATAGGAAAGGTGAAAGGCGGGGTTTCAACAGGTCCTTTTAAAAATTGGCTTTTTTAAATGTTGTAAAAGTTTTCTAAGATTGATGGGGATTTTTTAATATGGAGTAAAATTGTTTTGCCTTAAAAGTATTTAGGGGACTAATTAGGTTTAGATTCCTCACCGAATGTGGTGTTGTTTTAATTTTTAGGATGGGCCAGTTGGATTTCTAATGTGATTGCAGTTTTCCAATTTCCAATGGAAGGTTTATAAGATTGTGAGATAGGTGGTAGTTTTCATTGGGCTCAGTAATTGTGGATTTGTGATTGGAATAAAACTGGGTGACTATAAAAGGTGCTTTAGATTCTGTATGGTAAACCTGATGCTATTTTTTTCCTGGGTGTAGTCACAATTGTCTTCCTGTTTGGTGATGGGATATTTTAAAAAATTCCCAGTTTCCCACATGTATGTGGATGGGAACTGTTTTTGTCTTGGAGGTAAAATGGTCAAGTTTACTGTGCCTGGAGGAAGGGGGATCCATAGGTGGAGAGGAAAAGATTTACCTTCAGGGAGGTATCTAGTTGTCTCAGTGATAAATTTTTCCTTTAATTTAACCCTTTTTCCATCATATGGCTGATTGGTCAATTGGGGTTTTGGGTCTGGGTCTTGGTGACCATTTGCATATGCCCGTGTTTTTTTGCCGCTTGGGCCCTTCCGTTTCCCTGAATTTGTTCATTTAGGCCCTGGAAGCCTCTGTTGCATTTTTGGAATGGGATACGGGTCTTGTACTCCCCAAACTGTTTTCTACTTGCCTCTATCAAATTGAGCGTGCCCTACTTTTAAACTGAAAGCATTGACGTTTTTCTCTAGAAGTCCCTTGCCTGAAGGGACCTGCACCCATGTTGGGATCTTAAGCTGCATCATAGTCTGGCTATAAAGGATTTGTGCCCACTGTGGAAGGTCTTATGAACTCCCAAAGGAGCATCCTTGGCAGTCCTAGTATAATCCTTCTGACACCTCATTAGTTTTTTAGCAAGTTTTATTAAAACATCTGTTGTTGGATTTTCCCCATTAGTTCTTGTGATAGAGTCTGCAAACGTCCAAAAGGTCAGAAAGGGCTCATCTGGCCCTTGCATTATTTTTTGAAGGCCTCACCTTTGTCATTTTTATTGTGAATCGAAGCCCACACTTTGATAGCATTAAAATTTGCCCATATGCTACTGAATAATTAACTTGTGTGATGTCTGGGGACCTTATACCTTGTAATAGGTCATAGGGATCGCATGAACAGTTTTTGACTATTTTGGGGCTTGTATCCTAAGAACTCACTATATTCAGGCCCAGTAATTTTGTCCAGGTTCTGGAATACACTTTCTATAGATTTCAGTTATCGGAGTCAAGATTTAAAACCAAATTTGTAATAGCATCTTAACATAAGCTGAAGCCCCAAAAAGTGCAGGCCTTTTTTAAGATCTGTAATGATTTCTGTTAAAAGGGTATTTCGACTTTGTTTACCAGAGGATTAGATGGGAAATTAAGGAAAATAATGGCTGAAGCCCTGGATGTCCCAAATTTTTTTGGTTAAAGCCCTTTTGAGTCTCTCCAAGATTGATGCTGGGGGGGTGCTGGTGTGTCACTGCCCCCCTATGCCCTCCCTCCCTCCATCCTGGAGGGGGTGGGCTGGTGGAGGAGAGTCAACCCTTGTCTGGGGTGGGGCTGAAGCTGCCCCTGAGGGGGGTCACCACACCCTTGCTCACTTAAGTCTCCATGCCCTGTGGGGATATGGTCATTAATCTCTCCATTGTCTTTCTCCTTAATATCATGGCTAATTTGAGAAGTAGAAGGAGCCATGGTTTTTTTCTTTCTTCTAGGGATTCTTAGTACTAACTGAAATATATTGTATAAATAAAATGCCTCCATGGAAATTGAATGAGGACCACATTCTCTGAAATGCATGGACATCTCTTGTCCAACCCGAGTCCAGTTATCTCGAGAGATCTGCTCCTCCTCTACAAACCAAGGGGAGATGCAGTTTAATATACCCACAAATCTCGCTATCTGTTCCCAAGTTATAAGTAACCCATGTATTTCTATCAGTTTAATCATGCTTTCTATAGCACCACTCTTGGGTGGGGTTGGGGACAGGGATGGAGAATCTTTAGCTAGCATTTGTCCCATTTTAGCCAAAAAAAAAAAAGATTACTGGTTTAGATTTTAAGAAAATAAGTTCCTTATTTGTCTATTAACAATACTCACCCAAGTTCCTGGTCACTGGAGACTTCTTCAGTCCTTGGTTCCCACCGTTGGGCGCCAGATGTGAAGATCGTGTATTTTTAAATCGACAGGAGTCAGGAATTCAGGTTAGGGGAAAACCGTCAGTCTTTATTCTCAGTGAAGAAGGATCGGAGGTGGAAGAGAATCGGCCATAGCAATGTGTGCAGCTGAGTCAAGAAGCTAGCTCGACCAGCAGCCACACAACCAGCAGCTCGGAGTCTCGAACCCAGGCCCCATGTCTCCCAGCTTCTCTTCCTCTCTCCCTCTCTGCCTCCACCCCCCAAAATCGTCATTTCCTATACAACACATCAGGACTTGCACGGAGAGTGGGCAGGGACCATTCTTTATCCAATCATGTATATTAATAGAGTATAGCCCAATTACTATTTAGCCTCACGTACTTGGGACCTCAGTGCATCAGCTCAAACCTCAGCCCATTACAATATGAGTGGTAATAGTTTCAATTTCATCATCTGAAAATTGTCTGTTCACATCCTTTGACCATTTATCAATTGGAGAATGGCTTGATTTCTTATAAATTAGAGTCAATTGTCTATATATTTTGGAAATGAGGCCTTTATCAGAACCTTTAACAGTGAAGATGTTTTCTCAGTTTGTTGCTTCTCTTCTAATCTTGTTTGCATTAGTTTTGTTTGTGCAAAGGCTTTTTAATTTGATGTAGTCAAAATTTTCTATTTTGTGATCAATAATCGTCTCTAGTTCATCTTTGGTCACAAATATCTTCCTCCTCCACAAGTCTGAGAGATAAACTATGCTATATTCCTCTAATTTATTTATAATCTCGTTCTTTATGCCTAAATCATGGACACATTTTGATCTTATCTTAGTATACGGTGTTAAGTGTGGGCCCATGTCTAATTTCTGGCATACTAATTTCCAGTTATCCAAGCACTTTTTGACAAATAATGAATTCTTATTCCAAAAGTTAGGATTTTGGGGTTTTTCAAACACTAAATTGCTATAGTTGACTATTCTGTCTTGTGAACCTAATCTCTTCCCCTGATCAACTACAAACCTAAATTGTTCCACTGATCAACTAATCTATTTCTTAGCCAATACCAAATGGTTTTGGTGACTGCTGCTTTATAATATAGTTTTAGATCAGGTACAACTAGGCCACCTTCATTTGATTTTTTTTTTCACTAATTCCCTTGAGATTTTTGACCTTTTATTATTCCATATGATTTTTTTGGTTTTTTTCTAGATTAGCATGGTGATTAATAGTTCTCCAGTTCAGTATGACTGATTTAATCTTACAAAAAATAATGGTTCCCTAGTGGAATAATGATTGGTTGATACTCAGTATGATGAATGAATTTAATGTAATAGAGCATATAACCTGGGACAGCCAGCCAGGGTGGGAGGAAGAGCCAGATTCATTCACTTCATCTCACACCACCATGATAGCTGGCCTCCTGCACTTTCCCCATTGAGACCAAGACTAGTCTGAAAAGTTCTCCCCATAAATCCTCAGCATTTTTATACATCACCAACAAAATCCAACAGCAAGAGATACAAAGAGAAATTCCATTCAGAATAACTGTCGACAGCATAAAATATTTGGGAATCTATCTACAAAGGAAAGTCAGGAATTATATGAGCTAAATTACAAAAAACTTTCCTCACAAATAAAGTCAGACTTAAACAATTGGAAAAATTTCAAGTGCTCCTGGATAGGTCGAGCAAATATAATAAAGATGACAATACTCCCTAAACTAATCTATTTATTTAGTGCTATACCAATCAGACTTCCAAGAAAATATTTTAATGATCTATAAAAAATAACAACAAAATTCATATGGAATAATAAAAGGTCAAGAATCTCAAAAGAATTAATGAAAAAAAATCAAATGAAGGTGGCCTAGCTGTACCTGACCTAAAACTATATTATAAAGCAGCAGTCACCAAAACCATTTGGTATTGGCTAAGAAATAGATTAGTTGATCAGTGGAACAGGTTAGGTTCACAAGACAGAATAGTCAACTATAGCAATTTAGTGTTTGACAAACCCAAAGATCCTCACTTTTGGGATAAGAATTCATTATTTGACAAAAACTGCTGGGATAACTGGAAATTATTATGGCAGAAATTAGGCGTGGACCCACACTTAACACCGTATACCAAGATAAGATCAAAATGGGTCCCTGATTTAGACATAAAGAACGAGATTATAAACAAATTGGAGGAACAAAGGATAGTTTATCTCTCAGATTTGTGCAAGAGTAAGAAATTTGTGACTAAAGACGAACTAGAGACCATTATTGATCACAAAATAGAAATTTTTGATTACATCAAATTAAAAGCTTCTGAAAAAACAAAACTAATGTAAACAAGATTAGAAGGGAAGCAACAAACTGGGAAAACATCTTCACAGTTAAAGGTTCTGATAAAGGCCTCATTTCCAAAATATATAGAGAACTGACTCTAATTTATAAGAAACCAAGCCATTCCCCAATTGATAAATGGTCAAAGGATATGAACAGACAATTTTCAGATGATGAAATTAAAATCATTACCACTCATATGAAAGAGTGTTCCAAATCATTATTAATCAGAGAAATGCAAATTAAGACAACTCTGAGATACCACTACCCACCTGTCAGATTGGCTAAGATGACAGGAAAAAATAATGATGAGTGTTGGAGGGGATGTGGGAAAACTGGGACACTGATACATTGTTGGTGGAGCTGTGAACGAATCCAACCATTCTGGAGAGCAATATGGAATTATGCCCAAAAAGTTATCAAACTGTGCATACCCTTTGACCCAGCAGTGTTTCTACTTGGCTTTTACCCCAAGGAGATACTAAAGAAGGGAAAGGGACCTGTATGTGCCAAAATGTTTGTGGCAGCCCTGTTTGTAGTGGCTAGAAGCTGGAAACTGAGTGGCTACCCATCAATTGGAGAATGGTTGGGTAAATTGTGGTATATGAATGTTATGGAATATTATTGTTCTGTAAGAAATGACTAGCAAGAAGAATACAGAGAAGCTTGGAGAGAATTACATGAACTGATGCTAAGTGACATGAGCAGAACCAAGAGATCATTATATACATCAACAACGATACTGTATGAAGATGTAATTTGATGGAAGCAGATTTCTTTGACAAAGAGACCTAATTCAGTTTCAATTGATCAATGATGGACAGAAGCAGCTACACCCAAAGGAAAAAAAAACACTGGGAAATGAATGTAAACTGTTTGCATTTTTGTTTTTCTTCCCGGGTTACTTCTACCTTCTGAATCCAATTCTCCCTGTGCAACAAGAAAACTGTTTGGATCTGCACATATTGTATCTAGGATATACTAGGACATATTCAACATATATAGGACTGCTTGCCATCTAGGGGAGGGGGTGGAGGGTGGGAGGGAAAAATCGGAACAGAAGTGAGTGCAAGGGATAATGTTGTAAAAAAAAAATTACCCAGGCATGGATTCTGTCAATAAAAAGTTACTATAATAAAAAAAAAAGAAAATAAAAAAAAGAAAAGAAAAGAAAATTATCTATGTACATGTTTTGAAAATAAAAGCTTTAATAAAAAGAAATAATTTTCCTAGTATTGAACCACCAGTGCATTCCTGGTAAAAATCCTATTTTGTCACATTGAATTAGCCGGGTGATAATTTGCTGCAATTTCTTTGCTAATATTTTATTTAAGATTTTCACATCAATATTCACTAGAGGAATTGTTCAATATTTTTTTTCTCTGTTTTGACCCTACCTAATTTAGGTATCAGCACTATATCTGAATTGTAAAAGGATTTTGGTAGGAGTCCTTCTTTTCATATTTTCCCAAATAATTTGTATAGTTATTATTTAATGTTTATTTAATTATTATTTATTATTATTTAATTTTTATTTAAATGTTTGATAGAATTTCTATGCAAATCCACCTGACCTTGGAGATTTTTTCTTAGGGAGTTGGGAAAGAAATTTAGGAATTAGAAAGTTTAGGAAAGAAATTGAACAGGCTTTTTCTAAAATGGTATTGTTAAAATAATGTATTTCCCCTTCTGTTAATCTGAAATCGATACTTTTGTGAATATTAATCTATTTCACTTAGATTATCAGATTTATTGACATATAATTGGGCAAATAATTTCTAATTATTACTCTAATTTCCTCTTCATTGGTGAAAAGTTTTCCCTTTTCATTTTTGAGACTAACAATTTGATTTTTTTCTTTCCTTTTTAAAATCAAATTAACTAAAGTTTTTTTTTCTTTTTTGTTGTTTTTTTTAATAATGCTATTTTTATTTTTTAATTAATTCAATAGTTTATTTACTTTTATTTCCATTAATCTCTCCTTTTATTATTAGAATTTCAGGGTATTTGATTGGATGTTTTTAACTTGTTCTTCTAGCTTTTTTATCTGCATGAATAATTCATTGATATTCTTTTTCTTTATTTTATTCAAGTGGGCATCTAGAAATATAAAACTTCCCTAAAATCTTGCTTTGACTGCAACCCATCAGTCTTGGTATGTTGTGTTATTATTGTCATTTTCTTGGATGAAATTATAGATTGTGTCTATGATTTCTTGTTTCACCCAGTCATTCTTTAGGATTAGATTAGTTAGTTTCCAATTACTTTTTGGTCTATTTTCCTCTGACTTTTTATTCCATGTAATTTTTTATTGCATCACGATCTGAAAAAAAATGTAATTACTGCTTTTCTTCATTTGATTTTGAGGTTATGTCCTAATAATATCATTAAATTTTTTATAAATTCTATGAACTGCTGAGAAAAACATATATACCTCTCTGTCTCCATTCAATTTTATTTAAACATTTATCATACCTAATTTTTCTAGAATTCTATTTACCTCCTTAACTTCTTTCCTAATCATTTGTGGTTCAATTTATTTAGTCCTAAGAGAGCAAGGTTGAGATTCCCCCCACTAGAATACTTTTGTTGTTTAATTCTTCTTGTAGCTCTATTAACTTCTCTAGAAATTTAGACGCTATATCACTTGGAACATATGTTTAATATTGATATTGCTTCATTATCTTTGCTACTCTTCAGAAAGATATAGTTTTTTTTTTTCTTATTTCTCTTAATTAGATCTAGTTTTGCTTTTGCTTGATTTGAAATCAGGATAATTACCTTAGCTTTTGTTACTTCAGCTGAAGCAGAATAGATTCTGCTCCAATCTTTTACCTTTATTTTATATATATTATTCTGATTTAAATGTTTCTTATAAACGACATATTGCAGGATTCTGGCTGTAATCTAGTCTGCTATCTGCTTCTGTTTTATGGGAAAGTTCATCCCATTCATGTTCACAGGTAAAATTTCTATTTCCCACCATATTCTTTCTTTTTCCAAGGTTATATTTTTCTTTCTCCTCCTACATTTTCCGTCTTCCCCAGCATTTTGCTTGTGACTATTACATCCCTACTTTCTCTCTCTCTCTCTCTCTCTCTCTCTCTCTCTCTCTCTCTCTCTCTCTCTCTCTGTATATATATATATATGTATATATATATATAGTTTGTGTGTGTACATATATAAATATAATAAATAAATAAAAAATTGAGCCAAATCTGATGAGAGTAACATTCTCACAATGCTCATTTTCCCTGCCTTCTTTCTCTCAACTGTAAATTTTTGCCTCTACATGATATACAATTTATCGCATTTAACTTTATTTTCCACTTCTTTCCAGGAGAAACCTCTTTTCTCTATTTTCTTTATGTATCATCACAATAAAATCAAATTATACTTGCATGCTCTAAGTGCATCCATAAGAGATACAGATCTCAAGAGTTAAACATATCATCTTCACATATAGGTATATAAAATTTTAAAGCATTTTTTTATTAAAGCTTTTTATTTTTCAAAACATATGCATGGAAAATTCTTCAGCATTAACCCTTGAGAAACCTTGTGTTCCAATATTAATATTCCCTCCCTTTCCCCACACCCACCCCTAGATGGCAAGTAACCAATATATGTTAAACATGGTAGAAATATATGTTAAATCTAATGTATGCATACATATTTATACAATTATTGTGCTGCACAAGAAAAAGCAAATCAAACCAGTAATAAAAAAATCAAATACAAAAGCAATAGTCCCTTTAAATTTTTCTTCTTTCTAATAAACATTCTCAGTTCTGTCTCTTAGTCTTCTCATATAAATTCAAATTTCCTAATTTTTTAGATCACTTCCAGTCTATCACTATTATTCCTAAAATAATGGTACTTAAAACTTCTCATACTCTTTTAGTTGATCAATTAATATAGATTATAGTGGGGTTATTACTTTATTCTAAATAAAATATATCTTTTTTGCAAACTTTTTTATTATAACTTTTTATTTACAAAACATATGCATGGGTAATTTTTCAACACTGACCCTTACAAAACCTTCTGTCCAAATTTCTCCTCCTTCACCCCACTGCATTCCCTAAATGGCAGGTAGTCCAATACATGTTAAATATGTTAAAGTATATGATAAATCCAATATATGTATATATATTGATATAGTTATCTTGCTGCACAAGAAACATCAGATTTAGAAAGGAAGAAAAAAAAACAAAAAAAGAAACAAAAATGCAAGCAAGCAACAACAGAAAAAGTGAAAATGCTATATTGTGGTCCACACTCAGTTCCTATAGGCCTTTCTCTGGGTGTATATAGCTCTCATCATCATTTGACAATTGGAACTGGTTTGAATCATCTCACTGTTGAAGAGAGTCATCTTCCATCAGAACTGATCATCATATGGTTTTGTTGTTGTCATGTATAATGATCTTCTAATTCTGCTCATTTCATTTACCATCAATTCATGTAAGTCTCTCCAAGCCTCTCTATATTCATATTGCTGGTCATTTCTTACAGAACAATAATATTACATAACATTCATATACCACAATTTATTCAGCCATTCTCCAATTGTTGGGTATTCATACAACTTCCAGTTTCTAGCCACTACAAAAAGGGCTGCCACAAACATTTTTGCACAAGTGGGTCCTTTCCCTTCGTTAAGATTGCTTTGGGATATAAGCCCTATAGAAACCCTGCTAGGTCAAAGTATATGCACAGTTTGATAACTTTTTGAGCATAGTTCCAAATTGCTCTTCAAAATGGTTGGATTAATTCACAATTCCACCAATAGTATCAATGTCTTAGCTTTCCCACATCCTCTCCAACATTCATCATTATCATTTTATGGCCTCTTAGCCAGTCTGAGAGGTGAGTAGTGCTATCTCAGTGTTGTCCTAATATGCATTTCTCTGATCAATAGTGATGTGCAACAACCTTTCATATGAATGAAATTGTTTCCATTTCATCATCTGAAAATTGTTCATATCCTTTGGTCATTTATCAATGGAAAATGGCTTTTTTTTATAAATTTGAGTCAATTCTCTCTATATTTTGGAAATGAAGCCTTTATCAGAATCTTTGACTGGAAAATTATTTTCCCAGTTTATTGCTTCCTTTCTAATCTTGTCTTCATTAGTTTTATTTGTACAAAAATCTTTTTAACTTAATATAATCAAAATTATGTATTTTGTGATCAATAATGATCTCTAGTCTTTATTTGCTCACAAATTCCTTCCTCCTCCACAGGTCTGAGCGATAAACTATCCTATGTTCTTCTAAATTATTTATAATCTCATTCTTTATCCTTAAATCATAAACCCATTTTGACCTTATCTTAATGTATGATGTTGTGTGGGTCAGTGCCTAGTTTCTGCCATACTAGTTTCCCATTTCTCCCACAGTTTTTGCCAAATAGTGAATTTTTATCCCAAAATTTGGTGTCTGTGGGTTTGTAAAACACTAGATTGCTATAGTTTTTGCCTATTTTGTCTTTTCAACCTAACCTATTCAACTATCTATTCAACTAGTCTATTTTTTAGTCAATGCCAAATGGTTTTGGTGACTGCTGCTTTAAAATATGGTTTTAGATCTAGTATACCTAGACCACCACCATTTGATTTTTTTTTCATTTGTTCCTTTGAAATTCTTGACCTGTTGTTCTTTCAAATGAATTTTGTTGTTATTTTTTTCAAGGCCAGTTAAATAGTTTCTTGTGAGTTTAATTGGTAGAGCAATAAATAAATAGATTACTTTAGGTAATATTGTCATCTTTATTATATTTGCATGACCTATCCAAGAGCACTTAATATTTTTCCACTTGTTTAGAAATGACTTTATTTGTGTGAAAAGTGTTTTGTAGTTTTGCTCATATAGATCCTGACATTCTTTTGACAAATAGATTCCCAAATAATTTATACTATAAACAGTTATTTTAAATGGAATTTCTCTTTGTATATCTTGCTGTTAGATTTTGTAAGTGATGACTTCTGGCCAAGATGGCAGACAGGAGGCACACAGCTGCCTAAGCTCCCATGTTTTCTCTCAGAATTCATTTCATGACAAGCCTCTGAATTAATGCTTGACTGAAAAAAAACCCACAAATAATTACCAAGAGAAGACATCCTTGAAATTCACCAGGAAAGGTTTGTTTTTGCTCAAGGGCAGGAACTGTTTTAGATTGGGTGCAGACTGAGAGCAGACATCGGCAGCAAGAGCCCAGTAGGCAGCTCACAGCTGAGCAGACCATAGGGGGAGCTGTCTTTGTGAGGAGAGCTTTTCTACAGAATTGGATACTTTGCCCTGGCAGCAAGCCAGTAGACAAGCAGAGAAGCTAAAAACACAGGGGGTGAAAAATACAAGCACAAACAGCTAGAGTTTCTCTTGACCTGGCCACCCGTCCCCCCCAGTGTCTCGGCACACTCTCAGAATCTAAGAGTGCTGGCCCAGCACAGCAATCTCTATCCTGCTAGTGCCTTGCTGCTGCCTGCCACAGTTTGTAGAGGAAGCTCGGTAACACCACCAGCCCTTCCCCCAAAAAAGCAAACTTCATTTTTTTTTTTTGTTTTTTGTTTTTCTATTTTTCTTTGATGGTTTGTGTATGATTCTTCTCTGATAAAATGAGCAAAAAATGTAAATGAACTTTAACCACTGATAGCTTCTACACTGATAGAGAGCAGACTCTAAACCCTGAGTGGACTAAAAACAGACTGTTTCCAGGTGAATCCCCAAAGGAGGATATCATTTGTTCCGCAGCACAGATGAATCTCATAGAAGAAATGTAAAAAAGGCTCACACAAGAGAGCTAGAAGAAAAATGGGAAAGGAAAATGGAGGCGTGGCAAGAGAGTCTGGAGAAGTCATCCCACTCATTGAAAGACAGAGTGGATAAAGAAATCTAATCCTTAAAAAATCAGATTAGTGAACTGGAAACAGAAAATAGCTCTCTAAAAAATAAAATTGGTGAAATGGAAAAAAAAAATTCCATAGAACAAAACAACTCAATTGGACAATTAGAAAGAGATATAAAAAAGTGAGTGAAGAAAACAGTTAATTGAAAATCAGAATCGAACAAATGGAATTGAATGAACAAGAATCAGTCAAGCAAAACCAAAAAAATCAAACAATGGAAAAAACGTGCAATACCTTCTTGGGAAAACAACAGACCTGGAAAATAGGTCCAGGAGAGACAAGCTGAGAATTATTGGACTCCCAGAAAAATATGATGAATAAAAGAGCCTGGACACTATTTTTCCAGGAAATTATCAAAGAGAACTACCCAGAAATCATAGAAACAGAGGGTAAAATAGACATTGAAAGAATTCATTGATCACCTACTAAAAGGGATCCTAAAATCAAAACTCCGAGAAATATAGTGGCCAAATGCTAGAACCCTCAGACAAAGGAAAAAAAAATACTACAAGCTGCTAGAAAAACCCAATTCAAATAGAGAGAGGCCACAATAAGGATTACCTAGGATCTAGCAACATCCACATTAAAAGACTGAAAGGCCTGGAATATGGTATTCCGAAAGGCTAAAGAACTGGGTATGGAACCAAAAATAACTTACCCAGCCAGAATGAGTATCTTTTTCCAGGGAAGAAGATGGAATTTCATCTATTTCTCATGAAAAAACCAGACCTTAACAAAAAGTTTGATCTACCAATATAGAACTCAAGAGAACCCTACAAAGGTAAAAAGAAATCTTGGGAACTATATTTCTGCTATAAAGATGTATAAAGAATATATGTATACCTTATTCTAGAAACTAGAGGTGAAAAGGACATTGTATCAGAAAAGGGGTAAAGTAGGGATACTACATCTCATGAAGAGGCAAATGAACCTATTATATCTGAGAGAAAGAATGGAGGGGGGTGAATATAGTTGGTATCCTACTGCCATCAGAATTGGATATAAGAGAAAAATGTTAGACATGTTTAATTTATGTTGAAACTTCTCCCACCTCATTGAAAAGTGAGAAGGGAAAAGTGAAAAGGGAAGGAATAAGCTAAGCAGAAGAGAATATGGAAATTGTGAGGGAAAGGAGTAAGATAGGGGGAGGAACTCTAAGGTGGGGGAGGAATACTAAAAAGGGAGGGCTGTGAGAAGCAAGTGGTGCTCACAAGTTTAATACTGGGAAGGGGGGTAAAGGGAAAAGAAGGGAGAAAAGCATAAACAGGGGTTAACAAGATGGGAAGTAATACAGAATTGGTAATTTTAACCATAAATGTGAATTTGGTAAACTCCCCCATAAAGAGGAAGCGGTTAGCAGAATGGATTAACAAGCCTTAATATTACAATATATTATTTATAGGAAACACACCTGAAGCAGAGAGATACATGCAGAGTAAAGGTAAAAGGTTGGAGCAGAATCTACTACGCTTCAGTTGAAGTCAAAAAAGCACAGGTAGCCATCCTGACCTCAGATCAAGCAAAAGCAAAAATTGATCTAATTAAAAGAGATAAGGAAGGGCACTATATCTTGCTAAAGGGTAGCATAGATAATGAAGCAACATCAATACTAAACATATATGCACCAAGTGGTGTAACATCTAAATTCTTAAAAGAAAAATTAAGAGAGCTGCAAGAAGAAATAGACAACAAAACTACAATAGTGGGAGATCTCAACTTTGCACTCTCAGAATTAGATAAATCAAACCAAAATAAATAAGAAAAAAAAACAAAGAGGTAAATAGAATACTAGAAAAGTTAGATATGATGGATCCCTGGAGAAAATAAAATGCAGACAGAAAGGAGTACACTTTCTTTTCAGCAGGTCATGGAACCTATACAAAAATTACCATATATTAGGACATAAAAACCTCAAACTTAAGTGCAGTAAGGCAGAAATAGTAAATGAATCTTTTTCAGACCATGATGCAATGAAAATTACATTCAACAAAAAAGCAGGGAAAAGTAGACCAAAAAATAATTAGAAACTAAATAATCTCATACTAAAGAATGATTGGGTGAAACAGCAAATCATAAAAATAATTAATAACTTCATCCAAGAAAACGACAATAATAAGACATCATACCAAAATGTGTGGGATGCAGCCAAAGTGGTAATAAGGGGAAATTTCATATCTCTAGAGGCCTACTTGCGTAAAATAGAGAAAAAGAAGGTCAATGAATTCGGCTTGCAACTAAAAACGCTAGAAAAGGAACAAATTAAAAACCCCCAGTCAAACACTAAACTTGAAATATTAAAAATAAAAGGAGAGATCAATAAAATTGAAAGTAAAAAAAAATATTGAATTAATTGTTAAACTAAGACTTGGCGCTATGAAAATAGACAATAAAATAGACAAACCATTAGTAAATCTGATTTAAAAAAGGAAAGAGGAAAATCAAATTGTTAGTCTTAAAAATGAAAAGGGAAAACTCACCACTAATAAAGAGGAAATTAGAGCAATAATTAGGAGTTACTTTGCACACCTTTATGCAAATAAATTTGACAACTTAAATGAAATGGAAGAATACCTTCAAAAATATAGCTGTCCCAAATTAACGGAGGAAGAAGTAAATATCCTAAACAGTCCAATTTTAGAAAAAGAAATAGAACAAGCTATTAACCAACTCCCTAAGAAAAAATCCCCCCGACCAGATAGATTTACATGTGAATTCTACCAAACATTTAAAGAACAATTAACTCCAATGTTATATAAACTATTTGAAAAAATAGGGACTGAAGGAATACTACCAAATTCTTGATACAACACAGACATGGTACTGATAACTAAACCAGGTAGGCTGAAAACAGAGAAAGAAAATTATAGACCAATTTTCCTAATGAACATTGATGTTAAAATCTTAAATAAAATATTAGCAAAAAAGATTACAGAAAATCATCTCCAGGATAATACTCTATGACCAAGTAGGATTTATACCAGGAATGCAGGGCTGGTTCAATATTAGGAAAACTATTAGCAAAATTGTCTATATCAGTGTCCAAGCTAACAAAAACAATATGATCATCTCAATAGATGCAGAAAAAGCATTTGACAAAATCCAACATCCATTCCTAATAACAACTCTATAGTATATAGTATATAGTATAGGAATAAATGGACTTTTCCTTAAAATAGGCAGATGCATATATTTAAAACCATCAGTAAGCATCATATGCAATGGGGAAAAACTGGAACCTTTTCCAGTAAAATCTGGAGTGAAGCAAAGTTTTTAACTATCACCATTATTATTCAATATTGTATTAGAAACACTAGTCTCGGCAATAAGAGTTGAGAAAGAGATTAAAGGAATTAGAGTAGGTAATGAGTAAACCAAACTATCACTCTTTGCAGATGATAGGATTATATAATTAGAGAACCCCAGAGATTCTACTAAAATATTAGAAATAATTCATAACTTTAGTAAAGTTGGAGGATACAAAATAAATCCCCAGAAATCCTCAGCATTTTTATACATCAACAACGCAATCCAACAGCAAGAGATAAATAGAGAAAATCCATTCAAAATAACTGTGGACAGCATAAAATATTTGGGAATCTATCTATCAAAGGAAAGTGAGGAATTATATGAGCAAAATTACAAAAAAAAAAACTTTCCTCACAAAGAAAGTCAGATTTAAATAATTGAAAAAATAATAAGTGCTCTTGGATAACTTGAGCGAATATAATAAAGATGACAATACTCCCTAAACTAATCTATCTATTTAGTGCTATACCAATCAGACTTCCAAGAAAATATTTTAATGATCTAGAAAAAATAACAACAAAATTCATATGGAATTATAAAAGTTCGAGAATCTCAAGGGAATTAATAAAAAAAAAATCAAATGAAGGTGGCCTAGCTGCACCTGATCTAAAACTATATTATAAAGCAGCAGTCACCAAAACCATTTGGTATTGATTAAGAAATAGATTAGTTGATCAGTGGAATAGGTTAGGTTCACAAGACAGAATAGTCAACTATAGCAATCTAGTGTTTGAAAAACCCAAGATCCTAACTTCTGTGATAAGAATTCATTATTTGACAAAAACTGTTGGGATAACTGGAAATTAGTATGGCAGAAATTAGGCATGGACCCACACTTAACACCATGTACCAAGATAAGATCAAAATGGGTGTATGATATAGTCATAAAGAACGAGATTATAAATAAATTAGAGGAACAAAGGATAGCTTATCTCTCAGACTTGTGGAGGAGGAAGAAATTTGTGACCAAAGATGAACTAGAGAGCATTATTGATCACAAAATAGAAAATTTTGATTACATCAAATTAAAAAGCCTGTTTACAAACAAAACTAATGCAAACAAGATTCTAAGACAAGTAACAAACTGGGAAAACATCTTCACCATTAAAGGTTCTGATAAAGGCCTCATTTCTAAAATATATAGAGAATTGACTCTAATTTATAAGAAATCAAGCGATTCTCCAATTAATATGAACAGACAATTTTCAGATGATGAAATTGAAACTGTTACCACTCATATGAAAGTGTTCCAAATAATTATTGATCAGAGAAATGCAAATTAAGACAACTCTGAGATACCACTCCACACCTGTCAGATTGGCTAAGATGATAGGAAAAAATGATGACTGTTAGAGGGGATGAGGGATAACTGGGACATTGATGCATTGTTGGTGGAATTGTGAATGAATTCAACCATTCTGGAGAGCAATCTGAAATTATGCCCAATAAGTTATCAAACTGTGCATAGTCTTTGGTCCAGCAGTGCTATTACTGGGCTTATACCCCAAAGAGATACTAAAGAAGGGAAAGGGACCTGTATGTGCCAAAATGTTGGTGGCAGCCCTGTTTGTAGTGGCTAGAAACTGGAAAATGAATAGATGCCCATCAATTGGAGAATGGTTGGGTAAACTTTGGTATATGAATGTTATGGCATATTATTGTTCTGTAAGAAATGATCAGCAGGATGAATACAGAGAGGCTTGGAAAGACTTACATGAACTGTTGCTAAGTGAAATGAGCAGAACCAGGAGATCATTATATACCTCAACAACAATACTGTATGAAGATGTATGATGATGGAAATGGATGTCTTTGACAAAGAGACATAACTCAGTTTCAATTGATCAATGATGAACAGAAACAGCTACACCCAAAGAAAGAACACTGGGAAATGAATGCAAATTGTTTGCATTTTTGTTTTTCTTCCTGGGTTATTTTTACCTTCTGAATCCAATTCTCCCTGTGCAACAAGAGAACTGTTTGGTTTTGCACACATATATTGTATCTAGGATATATTGCTACATATTTAACATGTATAGGACTGCTTGCCATCTCGGGGAGGGGGTGGAGGGAAAGAGGGGAAAATCGGAATAGAAGTGAGTGCAAGGGATAATGTTGTAAAAAATTACGCTGGCATGGGTTCTGTCAATAAAAAATATTATAATTAAAAAAAAGAAGAATAAACTGATTTGCATGCTCTCAATGTTGAAGATAGCCACTTTCTTCAGAACTGATCCTCATATAGTATGGTTTTTGAAGTGTATAATGTTCTTCTGCTTCTACTCATTTCACTTATCCTGTATTCACCCTGCTGGTCATGTCTTACAGAACAATACTATTCTATAACATTCATATACCACAATTTATTCAGCCATTTTCCAATTGATGGGTATTTATTCAATTTCCAGTTTCTAGGTACTACAAAAAGGGCTTCCACAAACATTTTTGCCCATACAGGTCACTTTTCCTTCTTTAATATCTCTTTGGAATATAAGTCCAGTAGTAACTGCTGGTTCAAAGGTATGCACAGTCTGACACCTTTTTAAGTATAGTTTCAAATTGCTTTCCAAAATGGATGGATCTCTTCACAACTCCATCAACAATGCATCAGTATCCCAGTTTTCCTACATCCCTTCCAACAATCGTCATTATCTTTTCCTGTAATCTTAGCCAATCTGACACATTTTAGTGGTATCTCAGAGTTATTTTAATTTGCATTTTTCTTATCAATGATTTGCAACCCCTTTCATATGAGTAGAAATATTTTCAATTTCATCATCAGAAAACAGTCTGTTCATCTCCTTTGACCATTTATCAACTGGAGAATGGTTTGATTTCTTATGAATTACAGTCAATTCTGCACATATTTTGGAAATGAGGCCTTTTTTAGGCCTTTTAACTATAAAAATGTTTTTCCAGTTTATTTTTTCCCTTTTAATCTTGTCTGCATTAGTTTTGTTTGTATAAAAGCTCTTTAACTTGATAGAATCAAAATTTTCTATTTTGTGATCAATGATGATCCCTAGTTCTTCTTTGGTCACAAATTTCTTCCTCCTCCACAGGTCCGAGAGGTAATTTATCTCATGTTCTTCTAATTTGTTTATAATCTCAACCTTTATAACTAAATCATGAACCCATTTTGATCTTATCTTTGTGTATGTATCAATGCCTAATTTCTGCCATACTAATTTCCAATTTTCCTGGAAATTGAGAAAAATAGTGACTTTCTCAAATAGTGAATTCTTATCAAAAAGTTCGGATCTTTTCTCCATTCAATTTTCTCCATAGATCTATCATATCTAAATTTTCTAATATTCTATTTATCTTTTTAATTACTTTCTTATTGATTTTGTGGTTGATTTATCTAGTTCTGAGAGAGGAAGTTTGAGATCTCCCATTTAGTTTTGTTATCTATTTCTTCTTGCAGCTGTCTTCACTTCTCCTTTATGAATTTAGATGTATAACATTTGGTGCATATATGTTCAGTATTGATATTGTTTCATTATCTATGCTACCCTTTAGCAAGATATGTTTTTTTTTTCTCATCTCTTTCAATTAGATCAATTTTATTTCTGCTTGATCTAACATCAGGATTGCTATCCCTGCTATTTTTTTTTACTTCACTTGAAGCATTTTAGATTCTGCTCCAGCCTTTTACTTTTATTCTTTTTGTATCACCCTGCTTTAAATGTGTTTCTTCTTCTTCCAGTACAATCTCCTTTCCACCTGTTCTTTCTTTTTTGTCATTACAACAAAGGCAAATTATAGTTATAACTTCTAAATATACTCAACAAAAATACAATTCTCTTTTTTTCCAACTCTTTACAATTCAGCACTTTATTATTTTAAAGCTTTTTATTTTCTTTTTTTATTATAGCTTTTTTATTTACAAGATACATGCAGCCTTGACAGTTGCAAATCCTTTTGTTCCAACTTTTCTCCTCCCTCCTCCTAACCTCTCCTGAAGATGGCAGGTAGACCAATACATGTTAAATATGTTAAAATATATATTAGATACAATATATATATATATATATATATATATATATATATATATATAATTATATATATACATGTCCAAACACTTATTTTGCTGTATAAAAAGAGTCGGACTTTGAAATAGTGGACAATTAGCTTGTGAAGGAAATCAAAAATGCAGGCAGACAAACATAGAGTAATTGGGAATTCTATCTAGTGGTTCATAGTCATAGTTCTTTCACTGGATGTAGCTAGTTCAGTTCATTACTTCTCTATTGGAACTGATTTGGTTCATTTCATTTGTTGAAGAGAGGCACATCCATCAGAATTGATCATCATATAGTGCTGGATCAAAGAGTGTGCACAGTTTGATAACTTTTTTAGCATAGTTCCAAATTGCTCTCCAGAATGGCTGGATGTATTCACAATTCCACCAACAATGTATCAGTGTTCCAGTTTTCCCACATCCCCTCCAACATTCCACATTATCTTTCCCTGTCATTCTAGACAATCTGACAAGTATGTAGTAATATCTCAGAGTTGTCTTAATTTTCATTTCTCTGTGTAACAATGACTTTGAGCATTTTTCAATATGGCCAGAAATACTTTCAATCTCTTCCTCTGAGAATTTGCTATTCATATCCTTTGACCATTTATCAAACAGAGAATGGCTTGATTCCTTATGAATTAGAGTCAATTCTCTATATATTTTGGATATGAGTCTTTATCAGAACCTTTGAACCTTTGACTGTAAAAATGTTTTCCCCATTTATTGCTTGCCTTCTAATCTTGTCTGCATTAGTTTTGTTTGTATAAAAACTTTTAAATTTGATATAATCAAATTTTTCTATTTTGTGATCAGTAATCATCTCTAATTCTTCTTTGGTCATAAATTCATTCCTGTTCCACATGTCTGTATGGTATTAAGTGTGGGTCAATGCCCACTTTCTGCCATACTAATTTCCAATTTTCCCAGGAATTTTGTCAAACAATGAGTTTTTATCCCAAAAGCTGAGTTCTTTGGGTTTGTCAAACACTAGATTATTAAAGTTATTGACTGTTTTGTCCTTTGAACCTAACTTATTCCACTAATCAACTAGTCTATTTCTTAGCCAATACCAAATGGTTTTGGTAACTTCTGCTGTGTAATATAATTTTAGATCTGCCATACCTAGGCCACCTTCATTTGAGGGTTTTTTTTTCATTAATTCTTTTAAGATTCTCGACCTTTTATTATTCCTTATGAATTTTGTTGTTACTTTTTTAGATCATTAAAATATTTTCTTGGAAGTCTGATTGGTATAGCACTAAATAAATAGATTATTTAGGTATTATTGTCATCTTTATTTTATTTGCTCACCCAATCCAAGAGCATTTCATATTTTTCCAGTTGGTTACCTCTACTTTATTTGTGTGGAAAGTGTTTTGTAGTTTTGCTCATATAGTTTCTGATTATCCCTTGGCAAATAGATTCCTAAATATTTTATACTGTCAGTAGTTACTTTAAATGGAATTTCTCTTTGTAACTGTAACTGTTGGATTTTTTTAGTGATCTTTAAGAATGCTGATGACTTATGTTGGTTTATTTTGTATTCTGCAACTTTGCTAAAGGTGTGGATTATTTCTAATAGCTTTTTAGTAGAATCTCTGGGGTTCTCTAAGTATACCATCATATCATCTGCAAAGAGTGATAAGCTGGTTTCCTCATTACATATTGTAATTCCTTTAATTTCTTTCTCAGCTCTCATTTCCAAAGCTAGCATTTCTAATACAATATTGAATAGTAATGGTGATATAGGAAAGGCTTTTGTTTTCAAAACATATACATGAATAATTTGACAACATTAGCCCTTGCCTAGGCTTGTGTATCACTTTTTCCCCTCCTATCCTCAATCTTCTCCTCTAGATGGTAAGCAATCCAATATATGTTTACATGTTAAATATATGTTAAATCCTATATGTGTAAGCATTTATACTATTCTGCTGCAAAAGAAAAATCAGATTAAAAAGGAAAATAAATGAGTAACAGAACAAAATGCAAGTGAACAACAACAAAAGAGTGAGAGTGCTATGTTGTGATCCACATTCAGTTCCCTTAGCCCTCTCCCTGGATGTAAATGGATCTCTTCATCATAAGATAATTGGAATTGGCATCAATCATTTCATTGTTGTTGTCACGTTCATTAGAATTGATTGATTGTCATATAATATCGAAATTGTTATATAGAATGAACTCCTGGTTCTGCTCATTTTAATTAGCAAAAGATACAGTTTTCCAGAGTTACACATATCATCTTTGCTTATAAGGATGTAAACTTTTTAACTTTAAATAATTTTCTTTTCTTATTACCTTTTTATGCGTCCCTTGACTTCTGTATTTGAAAATCAGATTTTCTGTTCAGCTCTGTTCTTTTCATCAGAAATAAATGAAATTCACCTGTTTCATTGAAGTCCATCTTTTTTTCCTGAAAGGTAATTCTTAATTTTGCTAGACAGTTGATTTTTGCCTGAAGCCTCTTTCTGTCTCCAATATATCAAATTCCAGACCCTTTGGTGCTTTAAATTGGAAGCAGCTAGGTCCTGTGTAATCTTGGTTGTGGCTCCTCAATATTTGAATTGTTTCTTTCTGTCTTCTTGCAGTGTTTTCTCCCTGATCTGATAATTCTGAAATTTATCTACAATATTTCTTGTAGCTTTCACTTTGGGTTCTCTTTCAGGAGGAGATCAATAATTTCTTCAATGGCTATTTTACTTTCTGCTTCTAGGACTTCAGGTCAGTTTTCTTTGATGATTTGTTGAAAGATGTGTTCTATGTTTTTTTGTTTGTTTGTTTGTTTTTGTAATTTTCATCATGGTTTTCAGGTAGTCCAATAATTCTTATTTTTTCTCTCCTATTATTTGCTTTTCCAGTGAAGCATTTTACACTTTCTTCTATTTTTTTCATTTTTTTTTTGATTATGCTTGACTGTTCTTGATGTCTCATTGAGTCATTCAGTTGCATTTGTTCAATTTCAATTTTTAGTGAATTATTTTCTTCAGTTAGTTTTTTTTTCTCTTTTTCAATTTGGCCAGTTAAACTTTTAAATGAGTAGTTTGGTTAATTGGATTTTTCCCATTTCACAAATTGTGTTTATCTAGGGTTGTTTTCTTTTTTTCAATTTCACTAAATCTATTTCAAGGAATTTTCTTCAGATAATTCCTGTGTTTCATTTTCCAAATTCTTCTGCAAAGCTCTTATATAATTTTCCTATTTTTCTTCTAACTCTTTTAAAGGTCGTTTTTGAATTCTTCTAAGAGAGCATTGTGAGGTGGGCACCAACTCATGTTACCATGTAAGGCTTCATCTGGAGATATTTTGCCTTTAGTGTCCTCACGGTTTGAGATATGTCTTTCTTGTCTCCATAAAAGCTATCTATGGTCAGAGCTCTTTTTTCTTCTCTGTTTATTTTAAAAAGTTGATGTTTGTTTTTAGGGCAAAAATCAGATTTTCCCAAACTTCCTCTACAGATGATACTAGCTTCATGCTGCCACGATTCAAGTGCTGCTGGTTTCCTTCCAGTTTTGGGCATAGACATTATCTTGGGATCCAGGGGCTCATTATTTGCTTTCTATAGTTGTGTTGGAGGTCTCATGACTTGTCTAATGATCCACTGGTTTCTTAACAAGGACAAATTATCCAACACTGCTGTATTTTTGTTAAGAGGCTTCCCATAGATGCCTCCAGTGTGCAGAGTCTCTCCACTCTTACTTTCTCTCCTGCAACTATGTTGCACTGCTTCTCCTCCCCCTGTATTATCAACTATTCAACCTACCCTACCTGATTGAGAGAGACTTTTCCTGAAGTTCTTCCAAAATATCTTCTGCTGGGAATTTATCACATTCCAAATATTTGTGGCTTGTGTCATTCCAAAACCAGTATAAATACTTTATCTGGTGTTAATCTGAGGGATGTCTGGAGGAACTCAGACAAATTCATGTTTACTCTCTGTCATCTTGGTTCACTCCCCACTCCAGATTAACCATTTAAAAAAATTAAGTGATATGACAGAAATAACTATGCTTACCTTGGTTGTTCAAATAAACCATATTGACAGAGGCTTATAATCTATACCAAAATGTAAATCCCAAGATTTCTACTCTCCAATTCATATTTCTTTTTTTAGAGAGGAGTTGAAGGATAGATTGTTTTGTCTGTTATTGGTATTTTATTTACATTCAATTATTTATACTTACTATACTATAAGTTATGTCTCAACTTACAGTAGCCAATTTGGATTGTCTACTACCTGTACACATTTATGATTTGAGTGTTCTGAAGTAAATATAGAAATTAGAATTTAGACAACCAGACAGTTCATTTGGGCACTGGAGAGCTAACCTTAATTCCAGCAACAGAATATATAGCCCTTAATTAACTTTTGCAAATCTAAAAGATATACAGTGCATAACTGATGGCAGTAAAGGGCACTCTGATTTTCAATTACTCTTTGTGGTTTAGAAAGGTGAAAAGGGCGAGTTGTTACTGGACAGTTAAAAAGAAAAAAACTTTAAAGGCATTAGTTATAAAATGCACCATAAAAGTGTTCATTCAGGAAGATGAGAAGCAACCTGTCATCATTAAAGCTCCAAGAAATGTGCCGAGCTTAATATTCCTCTGTGTTATAGGCTATGAAAAGTAACGATTATGCAATTATATTATCCAGATTGAAGCATCAAAATTTTTCATTTTATTCCAATGTTTTCAGTCTTTTCTTTGTTCATTTCTAGTTGTTTTCCAAGAGAACAGTCATTCTCTATCAAGGTAAGGGCAGTCAAGTGAACCAAAAGGTCAATTTAATTAAAAAGGGGAGAAAAACTTCAAACCATAGAGGAAAAAGACCCTGCAAAATGCCAAAAGAATTTTTATTTCAAAATGTTTGATGTAAACAATCCTAAACAATAAGAAATTCAAAACAGATGCCAAGTGAATGAAGAAAAGAGGAAAAGGTAGGGGTTTTTGCTTTGTTTTTGGTTTTTTGTTAAATTAAATCTTTTTTTTCTCTATGACAAAGAAAAATTAGGATTTCAAAGAAAGTAAAATATAATAAATTTATATATATATATATATATATATATATATATATATATATATATATATATATATGGCTTTGTTTGGGAAACAATTCCATTTTTCGTTCTTCTCCCTCACTATTAGTTCAAAAGATTCTATGAAAAAAGGAAAAAAAATAAAACTTCTGAAATTAAATTAAATTAAAAGGTAGCATTCTTCCTGAATGAGTTTTTCTAAAGATACACTTGATGAATTTAATCCAACTGCAAACCATTCATTTCTTGGAATACTAAAAAAGGAGATACTATTTAGAGTACCTGACTTCAGTTCAGTTAAACGTCTTCAAACACAGGTTTCAAAATCTACAGTATTAATGCTTTGATGCTTGTTAATTTGAAACAAAAATTTTCATAAATTAAAGCCTGACTTCCTCCACTTACAAAAGACATAAATGTGCTTCCTCTTAAATGGTACTTGCCTTGTGAAAAAGAGGGGTTACTTTTAGAATTATTGAAAGAACCAACATCACTGTTGTCATCCCTCAAAATTTGTTCATGTCTTTGAATAGACAGAGTTATAGAAGCCACCATTTCAAATGTTAAAGTACTAATTTATTAAACAATTTCTTGTTTCTTTTGAGAATACTGAGACATATGCTATGTAAGGAAAGCCAAAATGAGTATAAATGAAAAATGACTTTAATAGGGACTAGTGTTTATACTGTATTAGTTTTATTCTCAAGCTAAAAGGGCATTGTTGTGGGAGAAGTTAACTTTAAGAAAGCCAAGTGCTTGGAATATTACCATATAACTGAGAAATTATAGAAGGGATATTTGGGTCCCCAAAGGAGTGGGAGAATGAAGCAAAAAAGGAATAAGAAGAAGCTGAAAGGGTTGAAATCCAAAATAAATTCACCTACTCATAACTACTCAATGACTGATTTTCTCTTTGTATAGTGAGCAAGAGTCCATTTTTCTCTAGTGTTAAAAATTATGCAGTTAATGTCAAATACCTACTAATAGATTATGCAGCTAATGTCAAATACCTACTAATAGACCTACATTTAGATGAATATTTTAATTAATTATTTCAGCAAGATTCTAATGCTATCTCTGTTACTTACTATGAGGCACTGGAGAAATCACACTTTGAGTCTGTTGTTTACATCTTGCTCAAATGTAAAATGAAAGGCTGGGAATAGATTACCTTATCTCTTGATTTGTGATCCTATCATCTTCATTATTTATATCTATATATCTATATCTACCTATCTATCTATATTTCTGGGGTATTCAGAATCCCAGTGCCTAACACAGAGTCCATCACAAAGACCATCACGTAACAAACAATTACTGAATAGAGTTGACTTTAATTTTCTATCCTTTTAATCAAATCATGTAATGTCATTTTTTCTCAGAATTTATCTGATAATTATCTAGTTCAGTGTTGGGATATGGGGGAGAAACAAAATTCCTAAGCAAAAATACTACAAAAAATATTTTGGAAAATTGTAACTGTCCTTTCATTGTCTATTGGAGAGCAAATAAGAACTGAGAGGCAATTAGAAGAAATGCCATATTAAAATTTATAGTATATTGGCATTGATCCAAAACTATTAAGATCTTTTTAAAATTAGAATGTAAGATAATCTTAAAGGATTCTTACTCTCATATTGTGTGTGTGTGTGTGTGTGTGTGTGTGTGTGTAATTCTGATCCACAGCATAATCTTAGAATCATAAAACCACAGAAGACAGGAGAATGTTGATTGTTGTCTTCAAATATATGCCTATATCTATTGTATGGTTCATTTTTTTAAGAAACCCTTCCTCCTCTACCTATAGGGTTTTAATCTGGCTTTTAACATGTTTTTCCCATGAGATTTTTAAATTTTCTTCCATTTTCCCCATTCTTTTGAGTATATTTGCTTGATTCTTGATGTCTCATAGAGTCAGTTGATTCCACTTGATCAGCTGTTGAGCATTCAGCAATTGGTGTGCCATGTTCTTCCATTTGGACTAAACAGAGCAAATCAAATTAATTTTTCTATGAAATCTCTTCAGAAATATGAATACTTTTGATATACCTCTTTTTTATTTTATTTTATTTTATTTTTATTTAATAGCCTTTTATTTACAGGTTACATATATGGGTAATTTTACAGCATTTACAATTGCCAAACTTTGCTCTTGTTCCAATTTTTCACCTCTTACCCCTCACCCCCTCCCCCAGATGGCAGGATGACCAGTAGATGTTAAATATATTAAAATATAAATTAGATACACAATAAGTATTCATGACCAAACTGTTATTTTGCTGTACAAAAAGAATCAGACTCTGAAATGATATATCTCTTAAGTGCTTTCTTTTACACATTAATCATCATTTACTGTTACAAACAATTCTTCTATGCTATGGTTTCCAATGTTTCATTTTCTGATTGCTCTCATTTAAACATGTTTCAGTTTGCCATTGCTCATGTCAAAATAAACACATTAATATTCAGGTGTGGTGTGACTTAGGTAGAGACAACATTTTCCACCTTACATAACCTTGAGTTTGTGTAGAAAAAAATAGACACAAAGATATCTACACACACACACACACACACACACACACACACATTCCAGGATTTAAGGTGGTGAAGTAAGCTGTAATTCACTGTAACTATCCCATACTCATCTCTGGCCAACCACTTGAGTAAAAGGTGGGGCACAGTCCAGAACAGAAAACTTCTCAGAGAGTTAGCAGCAAGCCCTATCAAAGCAGCAGGAGGTCCTAAGTTCCAGAGGTGGATAATGAAAAGGATAAACACCTCAACATCTCAAGAGATTAGCATAGTCCGGGGAGTTATTAGACTCTAAGTTTGGGAATCATCAAATATTTCAGTGTTCTTCTAGGAAAACATGCACTGGCATTGAACAGACCTCCTGGTGCTTTGACAAACCTCCAGATAAACAGGAATCCTCCACTGTCCAGAACACTAGCTATTTTAGCACAATCTTGGGAAAACAGACACCAGTCCTATACTTCCCTAAGTAAATAGGAAATCAAAGCCACTAGCATGGCAAACAGGCATCAACATCGTCCTGGAAAGACTGTCTTCAGAAGCTTGAACATCATGTGATTCAATGCAGAAACATCCCACCAGTCTCAGCACATTACAGACAAACTGCTGGCACCCCAGATCAACACCAAGTAAGCAGCCAGAAACCTAGAGTCTCCAGAAGCACTAATCATCTCACATTCCGATTGCTTAGAGCAGAACAAGACATAAAGATCTTTTATGAACCTCAGCATAACATAAGTGCACCACCAGGTAAACAGCTAGGGCATATAGTCACAGGCACAAGAAGCCTGAAACAATATTATTTCCACTCTGGAAGCAGAGCTTAAATTGAAAAGAAAGAAAAAAATGTTAAAAAAAAAAAAAAACCACTAGAGATGAACAACAAAATTATTTGAACATTCAAAGTTATAGTGACAGAGAAGATCAAGATACAAACTCAGAAGAGGACAATAATGTCAAAACACCTATATAAGAACCCCCCCGCAATGGGAAATGGTTTCAAGCCCAGAAAGAACTCATAGAAAACTCAAAAATGAACTTAAAAATTATGTGAGAGGTTGAAGAAAATTAGAAAAAGGAATGAGTCACATAAGTGAATTATGATAAAAGAATTAACAACTTGGAAAACTGCTTTAAAAACAGAACTGACCAAATCAAATGAATATGGGAAAAAAATCACTGAACAAAACAGTGCAATTGACAAAGTAGAAAAGAAAGTACAGAAGCTTGCTAAAGGAATTAATTCCTTAAAAATAAAATTGGGAAAGTGGAAATGAATGATTCTAGAACATATCAATAATCAATCAAATAAATGCAAAAGAATGGAGGGAAGTGAAAGAAAATGTAAAATTCCTTAGGGGAAAAGCAACTGATTTGGAAAATAGGTATGAGTGACAATATCAGAATCAGTGGACTATCTGAAAGGCATGATCAATGGGAAGACCTATTGCCTGCCACCTATCACCTTAGAAGAGACATTCCAAAATTAAAAACAAAAAACAAACAACAAAAAAAAAACTCTAATGACTGCCATAACCAAATTTCAGAACGGTCAAGAAACAATATTAAAAATAACTAGAAAAGAACAATCCAAATATTGGGAAGTCACAATCAGGATTTCACAATTCTTGACAGATGAAATATTAAAAGATCAGAGGTCTTGTATCATGATATTTCACAAAGGCAAAGAAACAAGAATCATTTACTCAGCAAAATTAAGCACAATACATCAAAGGGACAAAGTGGGCATTCAATGAAATAGGATTTCTAGCTTTCATAAGAAGATTAGAACAAAATCAATATTTACTCCCATTTATACTTTTCTCTCTTCTTTTAATCTTTCCCTCTTCACCAGTGTTTTGCTTCTTGTCCCCATCTCTCTTCTTCTGATCTCTCTTCTATTGTTCTTTCCTCTTTTCCTTCTTACTTCCCTATAAGGTAAGATAAATTTATATACCTAACTGAATATGTTTATTACTCCTTCCTCAAGCTAAAACTAATGAGATTAAGGTCCAAAATATGCCCATTACTCTCCCTTATTTCCTTCCATTATAAAAGGTATTTTGTGATATAATTTTCATTATTGTAGCTCCCCCTTTTTCTTCTTCCATACCTAAACTTACTTTTAATACCATCATATCAAAGTCAACGTATACCCACACTGTCTGTCATTGTATATCCCCTCCTAACTAGCCTAATAAAGATTCAGGTCTCAAGAGTTATAAATATCATCTTCCCTGTAGCAATGTAAATTGCTTAACTTGTAAGTAGCACTTCTTTGTTTTCATTTTTACTTTTTTATGCTTCTCTTGAGTACTGTATTTGTTCTCTTCTGATCTTTTCATCATAAATGATTGAAAGCCCCGAATTTCATTACATATTCATATTTTATTTTGCAAAATTATGGTTAATTTTGTTGAGTAGCTGATTTTTGGTTGTAGTTCAAGCTCTTTTGCCTTTAAGAATATCATAGTCAAGATCCTCTGATCACTGAATATACAAACTTCTAAGTTCTAGGAAATCTTTATTATGGCTTCTAAATATTGAATTGTTTCTGTGTGCTTGAAGTATTTTCTCCTTGATACAATATTCATCAGGCTTTTCATTTGGGGTATCTTTCAGCAAGTAAATGGTGAATTGTTTTAATGATTATTTTACACTGTGTTTCTGGGAAGTCAAGGAACTTTTCCTTGATGATTTCTTGAAAGATGTTGTATAGGCTTTTTTTTTTATCAAGATGTTCAGGAAGTAGAATAATTCAGTAAATCTAGGTAGTCCTGTATCTATTTTCCAAGTCAGTTGTGTTCCATTAAAATATTTGTATTTTCTTCTATTTTTTCATTTTTGTTCTTTTGTTTGATTGTTGATGTCTCATTCAGTCATTAGGTTCTGCTTATCCAATTCTGATGTTCTAAAAGTTATTTTCAAATGATGAGCAAGCTGATTTTAGAAAAGCCTGGAAAGATTTTGTATGAACTAATGTTGAGCGGAACAAGCAAAACCAAAATACATTTTATACAATAATAGCAAAAATGTGCAGAGATTAGCTATGAAAGACTTGGTTCTTCCAAATGCTTCAGTGCTTCCAAGTGGTTCAGTGAACCAAAGCAATCGCAATAAACATTGGACAGAAAATGCTGCATTCAGAAAAAGAACTATGGAAATAGAATGTAAGTAAACACATGCTATGTTCACTTCTTTTTTTGTGTGCTTTGTTTTTTCTCCTAAAGTTTTTCCCCTTTGTTTTGATTTTTTCTCCCAAACAGATTCATAAACAATTTGTATTAAAAATATATAGAAAAATAGAAATTAGACATAACACCAAAGAATTCCCTAGGAAAAAAAATTCCCAGAGTCAGATGGGTTTGTAGATGAATTCTTCCAAGCATTTAAAGAGCAATTAATTCCAACACTATATGAATTTTTGGGAAAATATTCAATGAAGCACTCCTACTAAACCCATTTTATAATACAAATACAGTGGTAATAATAACAGGAATAGTTAAATTAAAAATATTATATATATGCATATTTGTAAATTTCACTAATGAATATCAATGCAAAAAATTTTTGATGAAAATTCTAACAAGGTCATTACAGCAATATATCATGAATATTATACACTATGACTGGATGGATTTTACATAAGGAATGCATGGTTAGAAAAATTTTAAGAAAACTATAAACACAATTGACAATATTAACAGCAAAACAAAACAAATCATGTAATTATTTCATTAGATGCTGGAAAAGCTTTTGAGAAATTATACCACCCATTCAACACTAGAGAGCATGGGATTAAAGGAAGCATTCTTTAAAATGATAAGTACTATCTATCTAAAACCAAATGCAAGCATTATTTGCAATAAGGCAAAATAAGAGGAATTCTTAATAAGATTGGGGTGAAGCATACATCTATTATCACTACTATTATTCCATATACTACTAGAAATTTTAGCTAAAGTGATAGGAAGAAAACAATCAAAGGAATTTGAGTAGGTAATGAGAAAACAAAACTATTAATAACACTTTACCCTTTGTATGATGGCTTACCTGAGGAACTCTAAAAAAATCAGCTAAAATTAGCAGAACTTCAGGATATAAGAGAAACCCACATAAATTATAGGCATTTTTATATTATTAATAATATACCAATAACATCAAGACCAGCAGCAAGAGACAGAAAAAGAGATTTATTTTACAATAAATATAAATGATATAAAATACTTGGCAATTTATGTTCCAAGGCCCAGGAAGTATATGAACATAACTACAAAATGTTTTTCAGAAAAAGAAAGTCAGATCTAAACAACTGAAAAAATATCATTTACTCAGGGGTAAGCCAAACCAACATAATAAAAATGAAAATGATACCTAAACTAATTTGCTTTTTCAGTGGCTTAACAAACTATTAAAAGGTATTTGCTAGATCTAGAAAAATAAAAACAAAATTTATCTGGACAAACAAAAGTTCAAGAATATCAAGGAAATTAACAGAGAAAAAAATACAAAGGAAAACCACATAGCAATACCCAATCTCAAATTATGATATAAATCAGTCATCATCAAAACTATCTGCTATTAAAGGCCTCATTACTCCAACATACAGAGAACTGAGTCAAATTCACAAAAATACAAGTCATTCCACAATTGACAAAAGGTCAATGGATAAGAATAGGCAGTTGTCAGATGATTAGATTAGATTTATCTACAGGCGAATAAAGGAATGTTCTAAATCACTTTTGAGTAGATAAGTGCAAATTAAAGCAATTCTGCCTTACCATCTTACATTTGTCAGATTGGCCTATGTGATTAAAAAAAGGAAGTGATGAATGTTGGAGAAAATATGGAAAAATTGTGAATATATATATATATATATATATATATGCCCCTATTGTGATAACCAAATATTAGAAATTAAGGGATGTCCATTAATTGGGGAATGGTAAAGGATTATTCAAGATAAAGGATTGGAAATTGAGGAGGTGCTCATCATTTGGTAATGCTGAATAAACAATGGTATTTAATTAGGATGGAATACTCTTGTGTTATAATAAATGAGTAGGATGCTATCAAACAAACCTGGAAAGCTTTCCATTAGCTGGTACAAGGTAATATGTATAGTGTACATATAGTAACAGCAATATTGTAAAATGATCAGCTGTGAATGATTTTGCTATTCTCAGCAATACACTTATCCAAGACAACTCTGAAGAATTTAAAATTAAAAATGCTATCCATGCTCAGAGGAGAAAAAAAAAATGATTGTGTCTGAATATAGAAGGGCACATATTTTTATGTTTTTTACTTTATTTTTTATTAAGCTTTTGTTGGGGAAAATTTTTTCCTTTATTATTGTTGTTTTTTTAGTGACATGACTTTTTTAATAAGATGCTTCACATTGTCTTATATTTTTTCATTCTTTATATTTTGTTTCATTATTATTTGTTTTGTACAGCTTCACTAGCTTCCCCTTGCCCAATTTTGATTTTCTTCTTTAAGACTTTGTATTCTTTTTAGTTGGTTGCTTTTTTTAAAAAATAATCTTTTTCTTGGATGATTTTTTTTTGTTTTTTTGTTTTTTTCCTAAATATCTCTCCTTTTATTTTTAAAGACTTTTTTTGAGTTTTTATGCAAATTCTTTTTTTTTAACCAGGTAGCTATTTAATGCTAGTTTTGGTAGTTGAGGCTTTTTGAAAAATTTTCTCTTTTCCTCTGAAGATGAACCTCCATCTTCCCTATTCCCATAGTAAGTATTTTATACTTATTTTGCTGTTTCCTTTTTTTTTTTTTACAATAAGAACAATTATTACAACCAACTGTAATATTGAGGTTGATACCATGGTTCCTCTGGTTTCACTTAATTCTTCCCCTTTGACCTGGAGGCCCAACCCAAAAGTTCTACCCTCCTGAAAATATGTGCAAACAACACAGTCCCTGCCTCATTGCTTCTGCACTCAGAGGGTGCACTAGTTCATTTTTGTCCAGAGCTGCACCTCTTCAGCATAGATGGGCCTGATATTTTTAAAGTTTTTTTTAATTATAACTTTTTATTGACATAATATATACATGGATAATTTTTTACAGCATTACACTTCTGTTCCAATTTTTCCCTTCCTTCCCTCTACCCTCTCCCCTAGATGTCAAACAGTGTTATACATATGAAATATATTATAGCATATCCCAGATACAATAAATGTGTGTGAACCGAAGAGTTCTCTTGTTGCACAGGGAGAATTGGATTCAGAAGGTAAAAATAACCTGGGAAGAAAAAAAAATGTAAACAGTTTACACTGATTTCCCAGTGTTCTTCTCTGGGTGTAGTTGTTTCTGTTCATCATTGATCAATTGGAACTGAGTTAGATGTTCTCTTTGGTGGAGATATCCACTTCCATCAGAATACATCCTCATACTGTATTGTTATTGAAGTATATAATGATCTAATTTCACTTAGCATCAGTTCATGTAAGCCTCTCCAAGCCTCTCTGCATTCATCCTGCTGGTCATTTCTTACAGAAAAATAATATTCCATAACCTTCATATACCACAATTTACCCAACCATTCTCCAATTGATGGGCATCGATTCATTTTCCAGTTTCTAGCCACTACAAAAAGGGCTGCCACAAATATTTCTGACCATACAGGTCACTTTCCCTTCTTTAGTCAATTCTCTATATATTTTGGAAATGAGGCCTTTGTTAGAACTTTTAACAGTAAAAATGTTTTCCCAGTTTGTTACTTCCCTTCTAATTTTGTTTGCATTAGTTTTGTTTGTATAAAGGCTTTTTAATTTGATGTAATCAAAATTTTCTATTTTGTGATCAATAATGACCTCTAGTTCTTCTTTGGTCACAAATTCCTTCCTACTCCACAAGTCTGAGAGGTAAACTAACCTATGTTCCTCTAATTTATTTATGATCTCATTCTATATGCCTAAATCATGGACCCATTTTGATCTTATCTTGGTAAATGGTGTTAAGTTTGGCTCCATGCCTAATTTCTGCCATACTAATTTCCAGTTTTTCCAAAAGTTTTTGTCAAATAATGAACTCTTATCCCAAAAGTTGGGATCTTTGGGCTTGTCAAATACTAGATTGCTATAATTGTTAACTATTTTGTCTTGTGAACCTAACCTATTCCACTGATCAACTAATCTATTTTTTAGCCAATATCAAATGGTTTTGGTGACTGCTGCTTCATAATATAGTTTTAGATCAGGTACAGCTATGCCACCTTCATTTGATTTTTTTTTTCATTAATTCAAGAGACTGACATTTTTAATCAGTGAAGATTCCTTGATCTTCTTGGACTCAGACTTCCAACTTCTGATGTTGTCTAGGAGCTGAAAATTCATGTTGTTCAAATTGTGATTACCTCTAAACCCAGATAGCCCCAGGGTTGCTGTTTCTATGGAGCTAACCTGGAGATGTTTGCACTTTAGATTGATCAGGTTCTGCCATCTTGCTTCATGTCTTCTTAGTTATGGCAGGATGAGCCCTGTCTTGCCCCAAGCCTTATTTTTTTTTATTGGTCTATGCTTACCTTGACAATGAATTTTTGTTTTGTTTGTGGAAGAATTCTGGAGAGTTTGGAATTTTCTGATCTACTCATATCTTCCTAAAATTCCTCCCATATCATTTTTATGAGAATATTTTGCATAAATTCATATATGCCTTTTCAATATTGGAGGTATGGAGAAAGGAAAGGAGAGAATTTGGAAGTGAATGCTTTAAAAGAAAATGTTAAAAATTACATATAACTGGGGACATATGGTATTAAATAATCAAAATATTAAATTTAAATTAAAAACATTAAATAATCAAATATTGTCTTCAACTCCAGCACTCATACCACTACTGCATATTTAATGAAGAATTAGGAGACTGGAGGTTGACAGAGAAAACAATAAAAGAGTTTATCGTGATGTCTTTATAAAAGAAAATTGCCTGAAAATATTTTCCATTTGTATCTCACATTTTCATTAATGGTATTCTTAAGGTTTACATAATTTATTAAAATCACCTTTTCAAATGAGACCCCTAAAACAGGGACAACTCTAGGTTCAAACTCTTCAGGAAGAAGTTTCAAAAGATGAGACCTACCATCCCTCTATTGAAAAGATTTTGGTTCCCATTTGTTTTCAGGGGGTAAACGGCAGATACTGATTAAGACCTCCAGGTCTTTGATAGTAAGGAGTGACATCATGAGAGAGGCTGAATTAAAATAAACTATCTGGAAATCTAGCTACTCCAGAGGAAAACAGGGAGCACTGATAGGATTATAAGTGGACAAGTGTGTTACTGGAGCAATCTCCTAGTGGTTGCTGAGGACCTAATTCTGACCAGCAAAATAGATCCCTTCATGTAAGAGGTTGACAACAATACAAGGAGAATGAAAGGCAGGCACATTCTCTGACCTCTATTCTCTTCCCTTTTGCCTCCAATTACTTTTGTTTTTAAAAATAGCTTTTTATTGACAGAACATATGTATGGGTACTTTTTCAGCATTGTCCCTTGCAATCACTTCTGTTCCAACTTTTTCATTCTTTCTTGCCACCCCTTTCCCTGGATGGCAGGCAGTCTCCTGCATGTTAAACATGTTAAAGTATATCTTAAATATGATATATGTATAAATATTTACACAGGTCTCTTGTGGCCCAAGGAAAAAAAAGATTTAGAAAGGTAAAAATAAATTGGGCAGAAAAAAAATGTAAGCAGTCCACATTCATTTCCCAGTGTTCTTTCTTTGGATGTAGCTGGTTCTGTTCATCACTGTTCAATTGGAACTGAATTGGAGGTACTCATTGCCGAAGATATCCACTTTCATCAGAATTGATCCTCATATAGTATTGTTGTTAAAGTGTATAATAATCTCCTGGTTCTGCTCATTTCACATAGCATCAGTTCATGTAAGTCTCTCCAAGCTTATCTGCATTCATTCTGCTGGTCATTTCTTACAGAACAATAATATTCCATAACATTCATATGCCACAATTATCAAGCAATTTTCCAATTGATGGGCATCCAAACAATTTCAGTTTCTAGCCACTATGAAAAGAGCTGCCACAAACATTTTTGCACATACAGGTCCCTTTCCCTTCTTTAATATATATTTAGGATATATGCCCAGTAGTAACACTGCTAGATCAAAGGGTAGGCACAGTTTGATGAATTTTTTAACATATTTCCAAACTGTTTTCCAGAATAACTGGATCCATTCATAGATCCAACAACAATGTGTCAGTGTTCCAGTTTTCCCACATCCCTTCAACATTCATCATTATTTTTTCCTGTCATCTTAGCCAATCTGACAAGTATGTAGTGGTATCTCAGAGTTGTCTTAATTTGAATTTCTCTCATCAATAGTGATGTGGAACACCCTTTCATATGAGTAGAAATGGTTTCAATTTCATGATCTGAAAATTGTCTCTTCATATCCTTTGACCATTTATCAATTGGAGAATACTTTGATTTCTTAAAAATTTTGAGTCAATTCTCTATATATTTTAGAAATGAGGACTTCATCTGAAACTTTAAATGTAAAAAAATATTTTCTCAATTTATTGCTTCCCTTCTAATCTTGTCTGCATTAGTTTTATTTATACAAATGCTTTTTAACTTGACATAATAAAAATTTTCTATTTTGTGATCAATAATGATTCCTAGTTCTTATTTGTTCACAAATCCCTTCCTCCTCCATACATCTGAGAAGTAAACTATCCTATGTTGTTCTAATTTATTAATAATCTCATTCTTTATGCCTAAATCATGAACACATTTTTGATCTTAAGTTGGTGTATGGTTTTAAGGGTCGATCTATGCCTAGTGTCTGCCATACTAATTTCCAGTTTTCCCAGAAGTTTTTGTAAAATAGTAAATTCTTATCCCAAAATTTGTGTTCTTTGGTTTGTCAAACACCAGACTGCTACAGTTAATGACTTTGTTGTTCTGTGAACCTAACCTATTCCACCGATCAACCAGTCTGTTTCTTAGCCAATACAAAATGGTTTTGGTGACCACAGCTTTATAATATAGTTTTAGATCAAGTACAGCTAAGCCACCTTCATTTGATTTTTTTTTTTCATTAGTTCCCTTGAAATTCTTTGTCTTTTATTCTTCCAAATGAATATTGTTGTTTTAGTTTCCTGGGAGTGTGATTGGTATAGCACTAAATAAATGGATTAGTTCAAGTAGTATTGTCATCTTTATTATATTCACTTGGCCTATCCAAGAGCCCTTAATACTTTTCCAGTTATTTAGATGTGACTTTATTTTTGTGGAAAGTGCTGTGTACTTTTTCTCATATAGTTCCTGACTTTCTTTTGGCAGATAGATTCCCAAATATTTTATACTATCAACAGATATTTTAAATACAACTTCTCTTTGTATCTCTTGCTGTTGGATTGTATTGGTGATATATAAAAATACTGAGAATGTAGGTGGATTTATTTTGTATCCTGCAACTTTGTTAAAGTTGTGGATTATTTCTAATAACTTTTTAGTAGAATTTCTGGGGTTCTTTATGTATACCATTACATCATCTGCAAAGAGTAATAATATGGTTTCCTCTTTAATTTGCTTTAATTGCTTTAATCTATCTTCAATTCTTAATGCATTTTAATATAATTGTTGTAGCATTTTAATATAATATTGAATAATAAAGGTGATAGTGGGCACCTTGTTTCACTCCTAATCTTATTGGGAATGGTTGCAGTTTGTCCCCATTACATATCTTATGTTTACTGATGGTTTTAAATATATGCTCCTGACTATTGTAAGGAAAATTGTTTCCATGTATTCCTGTACTCTCTAGTGTTTTTAATAGGAATGGATGTTGGAGTTTATCAAATGCCTTTTCTGCATTTATTGATATGATAATATGTCTTTTGTTAATTTGGTTATGATATAGTTAATTATGCTAAAAATTTTCCTAATATTGAACTGGCCCTACATTACTGATATAAATTCTACTTGGTCATGGCCGTATTATCTTGTAAATTATTTTCTGTAATCTTTTTGGTAATATTTTATTTAAAATATTTGCATCAATATTCATTAGGGAGATTGGTCTATAATGTTCTTTCTCTATTTTCAACCTACCTGGTTTAGGTATTGATACCATGTCTGTGTCATAAAAGGAATTTAGTAGAACTCCTTCAATCCTTATTTTTTCAAATAGTTTATATAGCATTGGAGTTAATTGTTCTTTAAATGTTGGGTAGAATTCACATGTAAATCCATCTGTTCCTGAGGATTTTTTCCTAGGGAGTATATTAATAGCTTGTTATATTTATTTTTTTTTCTAAAATGGGACAGTTTAACCAATTTACTTCTTTCTCTGTTAATCTGGGGAAAGGTATATTTTTGAAGATATTCATCCATTTAACTTAAGTTATCGAATTGATTGTCATAAAGTGGGGCAAAGTAACTCCTAATTATTACTTTAATTTCTTCTTCATTAGTGGCAAGTTCTTTTTCATTTTTAAGAGTAACAATTTAATTTTCCCCTTTTCTTTTTTCTAATCAAATTTACCAAGGGTTTATCTATTTTGTTGGTTTTCTCATAGAACCAAACTCTTAGTTTTATTTATTAACTCAATAGTTTTTTTTTGTTTGTTTTGTTTTTTGTTGTTTTTTTTTTACTTTCAATTTTATTAATCTCTTCTTTTATTTTTAAAATTTCAAGTTTAGTGTTTGACTAGGGGTTTTTAATTTGCTGTTTTTTTTAGTGCACCCTTAATTCTTTGATTTCTCTTTCTCTATTTTATGCAAGTAGGCCTCTAGAAATATAAATTTTCCCATTATTACCATTTTGGCTGCATTCCACACATTTTGATATCATGTATTCTTATTTTCATTCTCTCAGGTGAAATTATTAATTGTGTCTATGATTTGCTGTTTCACCCAATCATTCTTTAGGATGAGATTATTTAGTTTCCAATTATTTTTAGTCTATTTTCCCCTGGCTTTTTAATGAATGTAATTTTTATGATTCAAGATCTGAATAGGATGTAGTTACTGTTTCTACCCTTCTACACACACCACACAAACATCCCCCCTCCCCCCGACTTCTTAGGAAGAGTGAGATTCCACAAGAGAAGATGAGAGCTGAACCACACATTGTCGGCAGGTTCCCTCTCTGCTGGAGGGTCTTACACCTCACTGAGAGCTCTACACTATCTATGCTGTCTACACAAGTGCACCTTTTGATTAGGCCTTTTGCAAATGAACTTTATCATAACCCCACCATAGGTGTAGGTCTCTAGTAGAATTCTTAGCTAAATTCTTGTATTGACAAAATCATCATAATCCCATAGTTACTATATTTAATCTAAAAGCCAAGTTATGATGTCAATCCCCAGGAAAATGTTTAGCTTATTTAAAAAAAACTTACTCAGGGTGGAGTCAAGATGGCGGAGAAGGCAAACATGACTTTCTAAGCTCCTCTCATCCTGTCACAAACAACTATTAAATTCAGCCTCAAAAATTGCGCTTAACTGCTAAAATTCATGAATATTAGAAGCACATAATTTACCAGCCAAAAATAATCTGGAAGATCTCCATGAAAGGTTTGTCTTGAGGGACCAGGAACAGACCAGTTCAGGCAGGGAGCGATTAGTGTCCTGAGCAGACCAGGGTTGGGGTTATCTCTGTGTCTAGAGATGTTATAGAGATGACTGTTATGGGCTAACTACTCTGCCTTGATTACAAAACAGTAAACCTGTAGAGAAATTAAAGCCTAAAACAGAGGGTATTCTAAAAAACACCAGAACCTAACAAGATCTGGCTATAACCACTTAAAACCGGAAGTGACTCAGGCAGATCCATAACACAGCTCTGCAGCCACATCCTGCAATATGGGGCTTTTGCAGAGGCAGTTACAAATCTGCACAGTAGGGGGGCACACCCAAGGATAGCCTCTAATCTGCATATTGGGAGGGCTCGGCCTGGGGCAATCAAACTTCCCCAGCAGGACTGTGCTTTGGGGCAGAGACACTTCCTGTCCCTGCAGGGCTATTCACTACTTAGCAGCTTATACCCACAGCCCTAGGGTGGGATTTGGCTTGGGGTAGTGAAGCTTTCACTGCTCAGCGTCTAGCTTGAGGCAGTACTTAACTTGCACAGCAAGGTTCTTTGCAGGGCACTTTCCCAGTTCAGCCCTGCAGGCCTGAGTTACTTCCCATTGGGGAACTCTCTCCCAGAGCACTCCTGTACCTCACTGCTTTTTGTGGCTGGCTGGCAGGACAGCTACCCATCCACACACCTATCACTGCTCTGAAGAGGAAGCTGGTAACCTTCTGGCTCTGAAGGCAAACCCTACAAGATTTAAAAAATGAGTAAAAAAATAAAAAGGATAATCGATAGCTTCTATACAGAAAGAAAGCAGCTTTTCAATCCCAAGGAGACTAATAACAGACAGTCTCCAGACAATTGTTGCTCCCCAACACAAAAGCCTCTCCTAGAAGAGACTATTAAAAACCTTGTAGGAGAACTAGAAGAAAAATGGGGAAAGGAAAGAGAAGTTATGCAAGAGAGCAACAACTTCCTGAAATGTGAATTGGAAAAGTAAAAAACTCCACAGAAGTGCAGGGAAACAACTTGTGAATTGGAAAAAGAAAATAACTCACTAAAAAAATAGTGAATTGGAAAAAAATTCCATAGAGCAAAAGAACTCATTTAAAAACTCAATTGAACATATATAAAAAGAAATAAAAAAAAAGTTATTGAAGAAAATAACTCACTAAAAATCAGAACTGAACAAAAAGAAATGACTGATTAATTAAGACATCAAGAATCAGTCAAGCAAAAACAAACAAACAAAAATGAAAGATTGGGGAAAAAAATGTCAAATATTTACTTGGAAAAACAACAGACCTGGAAAATAGATCTAGGAAAGATAACCTGAGGATAATTGGACTACCCAAAAATTTTGAAGAAAAAAAGAGCCTCGATACTATTTTACAGGAAATAATCAAATAGAACTGCCCAGAAGTAATAGAACAGGAAGGTAAAATAGGCATTGAAAGAATTCATCGACCACCTTATGAAAAAGACCCTAAAATAAAAACTGCAAGGAATATTGTGGCCAAATTTCAGAATTTTTAGATTAAAGAAAAAATATTACAATTAGCTAGGAAAAAAACAATTTACATACTGAAGTACCGCAATAAGGGTCACTTAAGATCTGGCTTCCTCAACATTAATGGATCATAGGGTCTGGAATCTGATATTCTGAAAGGTAAAAGAACTTGCATTACAGGAAAGAATAAACTACCCAGCTAAGCTGAGCATTTTTTTCCATGGCAGAAGATGGACACTTAATGAAACAGAGGAATTCCATTTATTTCAAATGAAAAAAAAAACAGATTTAAACAAAAAATTTATCTCCAACCATAGCACTCAAGAGAAGTAGAAAAAGGTAAAAGGAACTCTTGAGAACTGTATTTCTGTTGTGGATATACATTAAAACCACATGTATAATTTGATTTTACTAATATAAAAAGGGAAGTAGAAATAGAAAGAGATAGGGTCAGAAAAAGGGAAAAGGGGAGATAAAAAGAGGGAAACTACATCCCATGATGAGGCAAAGGAAATCTACGATATTTGAGGGAATGCAGAGAGGGGGAGGACCATTGTGCGAATCTTACTCTCATCAGAGTTGGCTCAAAGAGGAAATAATTGACATATTTGTTTTACAGAGAATCTTCTCTCACCTCATTAAAAAGTGGGAGAGGAAAAGGGAAAAGGAAAAAAATAATAAGAGAAGGGTACAAGAAAGGGGAAGGGATTCAAAGGGAGGAGGGAGAGATACTAAAGAGGGAGAACTGCGTGATGCAAATAGGACCCATAAGTTTAATACTAGGGAAGGGGTGGGGGTGGGGTAAGAAAAAGAAAAGCATAATCTGGGGATATTAGGATGGTAGGAAATACAGGATTAGTAATTTTAACTGTAAATGTGAATGGGATGAACTATCCCATAAAGCGGAGGCAGGTAGCAGACTGGATCAAAAGTCAGAACCCTACAATATGTTGTTTACAAGAAACACATTTAAAGCAGGGAGATACATACAGAGTAAAGATGAAAGGCTGGAGCAGAATCTATTATGCTTCAGATGAATTCAAAAAAACAGATGTAGCAATCCTTGTCTCAGATCAAGCAAAAGCAAAAATTGATCTAATCAAAAGAGATAAGGAAGGAAACTATACCTTGCTAAATGGTACTATAGACAATGAAGCAATATGAATATTTAACATATATGCACCAAGTAGTATAGCATCTAACTTCCTAAAGGAGAAGTTAAGAGAGCTGTGAGAAGAAATAGACAGGAAATCTATAATAGTGGGAGAGCTCAACCTTGCACTCTCAGAATTAGATAAACCAAATCACAAAACAAATAAGAAAGATTTTAAAGAGGTAAATAGAATATTAGAAAAATTAAATATGATAGATCATTGGAGAAAATTGAATGGTGACAGCAGTTCATGGCACCTATACAAAAAGTGACCATATATTACGACAAAAGACCTCAAAATTAAATGCAGGAAGGCAGAAATAGTAAATGCTTTCTTTTCAGATCACAATGCAATAAAAATTACATTCAACAAAAAGTTACGGGTAAATGGACCAAAAAGTAATTGGAAACTAATTAATCTCATCTTAATGATTAGGTGAAACAGCAAATCATAGACACAATTAATAATTTCACTCAAGATAATGACAACAATGAGATATCATACCAAAATTTGTGGGATGCAGCCAAAGCAGTAATAAGGGGAAATTTTATATCTTTTTAGGCTTACTTGAATAAAATAGAGAAAGAGAAGATCAATGAACTGTGCTTGCAACTAAAAAAGCTAGAAAAAGACCAAATTAAAATTCCCAATCAAATACTAAGCTTGAAATTCTAAAATTAAAAGGAGAAATTAATAATATTGAAAGTAATTAAAAACGATTAAATTAATAAACAAAACATAAGAGTTGGTTTTATGAAAAAACAATAAATAGATAAACCTTTGGTAAATCTGATTAGAAAAAGGAAAGAGGAAAATCAAATTGTTAGTCTTAAAAATGAAAAGGGAGAACTTTCCACCAATGAAGAGGAAATTAGAGCAATTATAAGCAGTTACTTAGCCCAGCTTTATGCCAATAAATTTGATAACCTAAGTGAAATGGATGACGACCTCCAAAAATATAGACTTCCCAGATTGACAGAGGAGGAAGTAAATTGCTTAAATAGTCACATTTCATTAAACATAAATAGAACAAACTATTAGTCAACTCCTTAAGAAAACGTCCCCAGGACCAGATAGATTTACATGTGAATTCTACCAAACATTTAAAGAACAATTGGCCCCAATGCTATATAAACTATTTGAAAAAATAGGGAATGAACGAGTCCTACCAACTTCCTTTTATGACACAGACATAGTACTGATACCTAAACCAGGTAGTTGATAACAGAGAAAGAAAATTATAGACCAATTTCCCTAATGAATATTGATGGTAAAATCTTAAATAAAATCTTAGCAATAAGATTACAGAAAATCATCCCCAGGATAATACGCTTTAACCAAGTAGGATTATACCAGGAATGCAGGGGTGCTTCAATGTTAGGAAAACTATTAGCATAATTGACAATATCAGTGACCAAAGTAACAAAAACCATATGATCATCTCAATAGATGCAGAAAAAGCATTTGATAAAATCAAACATCCATTCCTAATAAAAATACTTGAGAGGATAGGAACAAATGGACTTTTCCTTAAAATAGTCAGGAGCACATATTTAAAACTGTCATTAAGCATCATATGCCATGGAGAAAAACTGGAACCTTTCCCAGTAAGATCAAAAGTGAAGCAAGGTTGCCCACTATCACCATTATTATTCAATATTGTATTAGAAACACTAGCCTTGGCAATAAGAGTTGAGAACAAGATTAGAGGAATTAGAGTAGGTAATGAGGAAACCAAACTATCACTCTTTGCAGATGATAGGATGGTATACTTAGAGAATGCCAGACATTCTAGTAAAAAGCTATTAGAAATAATTCATAACTTTAGCAAAGTTGCAGGATACAAAATAAATCCCCATAAATCCTCAGCATTTTTATACATCACCAACAAAATCCAACAGCAAGAGATACAAAGAGAAATTCCATTCAAAATAGCTGCTAATAGCATAAAATATTTGGGAATCTATCTACAAAAGGAAAGTCAGGAATTAGAGCAAAATTACAAAAAAACTTTCCACACAAAGTCAGATTTAAATAATTAATTAATAATTAAATAATAAGTAATAAACTGCTTGTCATCTGGGAAGTGGGTGGAGGGAGGGAGGGGAAAAGTAGGAACAGAAGTGAGTCCAAGGGATAATGTTGTAAAAACATTACCCAAGCATGGGTTCTATCAATAAAAATGTATAATTTTTAAAAAACAAACAAACAAAAAATAAATAAAAAAGTACTCACCCTGTAAATTCCATTCTAACTTTTTTTTAAGCTTATGGAACTATAAATCCTATTGTTATAAATAACAATTTATATCATAGTAATTTATGATATCACCAGTTTGTAAAGTATGAAAAGCAAAAAAAGGAGTCCAAGACAGTCTTGAAGAACACGGATGCTTAGGAATATGACATTGATGAAGATTAAGGGAAAAAAAACACTTGTGAAAAAGAGATGTCATAAAAATAACATTTACTAGTGTTATACAAATCCAAAGAGAATAGAATAAATATAAGGAAAATTAGACATCACTGTCAAATGAATCAGATAGATCAAGAAGAATGAAGACTGGGAGGGAAAAAAGTAGGACCATGAGATTTTGAAGATTGAGACCATTGATAATAATATTGAAATGAGGAATGTTAATTAAATGTTGAGATTTACTGGATTGCAGATGACTAAGGAGTGTATTAGAGGAAGGGAAGTGTGTATGTGGGGTTGGGGCACTGGATGCAGAATTGTTTTTTTCCTTTCAGTTTTGTTGAGACAAAAGTGATGTAAAATGATAAGTTAAGGGAATTATAGTCTACAAGGAAGATTTTATTTTTGATCAGGGTAATGGCTACATTTGAAAATTATAATGATTCAATTCTTATAGGAACTCACTCCATCACTACATGAACGTAATCCATAATTTAAAGTCTTGAAAAGTTTTCTTAGTATGATTAAATGACTGGCCAAGATAACATAATATAAGTAGTCTATTACCAACATTTTCTATTTTTCTCTATGCATCAACTTTCTCTATGCATCTATCAACTTTTTTGTACTCTTCCTCCTCTTCAACCTCATGTGCTTTGCCATGTTATCTTTTCCCATAGCCAGATTGTAAAGGGCTGAAACTCTGAGTAAATGTACTGGAATCAGATCACTGAGCACTTAAAGCTAATTACTTATTGGTCAATACTCTATTAGCATATGCTTGGAAAATGGCCCTTCCCACTATTCTGCTCTGGCTGGATCTTTTGGTTTATACAGAGAATTATGGGAGAGATTAGGGGGTGGAGTAAGACAAGGCAGAGTCACTTTGGCAGAAAGGAAGTTGTAAAGAGCTTGCATCCATTCCCTTCACTTCTACTCTTAAAGACCAAGAATAAAGACCAAGAACTTTTGCTTATTGCGACTCTGGCTGATTCTAAGGCATCCTGGGTGCTAAAAAAAAAAAAAAAAAAACTTCTCCAAAGTGGAAGCTACTTTTGAATTCTAAATTTTAGAGAGGTCAAAACCTGTATCAATAGTTCAATATTTGCTCAACTATATAATCCTTATAAAAATGAGCAATATTTTAATTTGTATGTTTTAAGGGCTTAGCTGTATTCTGCATATAGTAAGCATTTAATAGAAGCCTGTTGAATTGAAATGAGATATTTACTCTGTAAGAGTGGACTCTTATCACAATCCAAGTTTTTAATAAATCCATTGTGCATTTGTGGCAGTATACCTGCTTCAAGCAGTACCCAAAATGGGGTATTGTAGAAAGCCAGAAATCCAACAAAGTAAATTAAAATGTAATAGGATGACTAGTATTTTCAACTATTGTCTTTATATAATCAATATCAAACTATTTAGTGGCAAGAGCAAGTAGAGTAGGGGAAAAAATGACTGAAATGAAAAGACTTGGGTATAAATCTTGTTTTTCTTCCATATTGCTTATCTGACCTTGAATATTTCACATACTGTTTCCTCACCTGTAAAATTAAAAATACCTACTTCACAAATTCCACCATTTCATGTGGCCCTTAACATGATTCAGCTCCTCATCATTTGTCACATGAATTATTACATTGGTCTCCTAATTATTATCTCTGTCTTGAGTTTCTTTCCACTCTATCCTCAACATAATTGTCTCAGAGGTACAATTCAGCTCTAAACTGATGATCATAAGTAAAAGGTGAAAGATTACTCATTTGTAAGCCAAACCCCCAAAAAGTCAGATCATCTAATTCCTTTTTTCTTTTATAATAATAATTCTGCCAAGAGCAACTGATTCAAAAGTCTAATCTAAAATCTGCCCTTGATACTTATTACCTGTTTAACCTTGGAAAAGTTATTTTATCCCTTTAGATTTCATTCCTTGAAGAATCAAAGGAATGGATGAAAGATAGTCTTTAATTTTCTTTCCATTCCTTCCATATCACCCTATCATTCAAACCTTCTTAAAAGTCTAAGAAGAATTTTTTTTTTTTTTTAGGAAGAAGAGGGTATTGGCACAGAAAGATTTACCAGATATTTACATTATATATGAATAATCATTTCCAGCTCCAATTTCCAGATTTATCTGAAATCAATCCAATTAAGTTTGGAGCATTAGTTAGTTTTATTAAGGAAGAATCATATTTTGTGACTAAAGCTTGCATGGATAAATTGACATTAAAAAAGGATAGTTTTTTTTTTAAATCTTTTCTTCCTCAATGACTATTTTGGAAAGTCATTCAAATAATACTTTCTTTTCATTTTGCATAGCATTCATTTCATTTAAATTTTCCAAAATGCTGCCATTACTGTATCCACAAGCACAAAAATGAATATATTACAATACTAATCTGATATCAACCATGCCAGGTCAAGTACAGCAGCCATCAGTATGGCATGTTCCTTCCATTTGATGCCTCATTATGGGGAATTTGGCCTTCAATATTGGTCCTTAATTTTTCTTTCTTTTTTCAATCGTGATGTAAATGAATGTCATCTTGCTGGAGTTTTTCCTGTTCATTGTGCCTGGATTTCTGGACAATCATGTAAATATTATAGCTAGGGACCTTAATATGTTATTCTTAATTTAATTTCCTTTTTGGTATTAGTGGAAAGTATGTGCCCTCCAATTAGGGCAGTCCATATCAATTTCCCTAATCAAATTTTTTTGGCAAATGAAAAAAAAAGATTTATGATATCACTTTTCTTAATATCTATGGGAATAATAGGTACTGTGCTTACTGTTTTTTTTAAGCAGGATTTGTAAACTTCACCTTTTTTAAAGTGTTCTTCAATGTATTTTTGTCCTCTTATCCCCATTCACTGCTGTTAAAATTGAGGACCTATTTCTCTAAGCAAGATGACTTTTTTTAAAAGTACAACTGATTTATTACTTTGATATTTATATAAGAACAAGACATAACATATAGTCTTCAAGGGAGAGATGTGAAACTATGGGCATTTGGAAGCAGCAAGAGGAATTGATCCTTGTTAGATGTGAGTAATTAAGGTCAAAATTACCTGTTAATTTTCTTTTGTATATGCTTTATAATGGCCCTTACATCAATTCACAGTTCATAAACGTCCCAAGGGAGATACTAGCCACATTCCCTCAGTACAGAAGATCTTATATGTATAATAAATTTGATTAACTTTCACCCATACATTTCAAAAATGTTTACCTGTCTATATTTCTGGTAGATCATGACTTACTGTAGTCATTTGAAATTAGAATTTCTTTAGATATCATTCCTTACTACAATAATGTAGATGACATTTTTAAAATGAGTATAGTAAATAATATGTTATTTCTAATTTATTTAAATTTATGGAGGGAATATTATTAGAAATTGGGATATTCCTAGATGTGGAAAGGACCATAGAGATAATGCAACATAAGCCTGACATTCACAAATGAGTAAACTGAGCAAGAAACATGATTGCTCATGAAACTAAAAATCAAGTATGTACAAGTTCTGTTCCTTTTAAATACAGAATAAAGGTATCAAATGAATTTATTCCCATTTTTATTTCCTCTATCCTAAAGATGCTGATCATATCTACACATATATATTTTTATGGGTATATTGTATATGTGCATGCATGTGTGTGTGTGTGTGTGTGTGTGTTTGTGTGTGTGTATGTGTAAAATCATTCTAAGTTTATTTTGTTGGTCACAGATAGCATTTTCATTCATTTGAACATTGTAGTTAGTTCAGGCATTCATAATAGTCAAAATGACTCCTTGGACATAATTTCATATAGCTCCCCAAAATAGTTAGATCAGTTCATAATTCCACCAACAATAAATTATTGTCTCATTGTTTCTCTTTCAATCATTTTAGGCAATCTGACAGATATAAAATGATATCTCAAAGTTGTTTTAATTTATATTTCTCTAATTAACAATGATTTATAATATGACAAAGTTGTTTTGATTACTTAATTGAAAATTGCATTTTCATATTCTTTGACTATCAATTGAGGAATACTTGAATTCTTATAAATTTGACAAAGTTCTTTATATGTTTGAGTTTTAAGAACTTTATCTGAGAAACAATTTATATTTTCCCAAAATTTATCTGCTTTCCTTCTGAACATGGCTATATTTGTTTTATTTGTACAAATATATGCTATTTGAATATAAGCAAAATTATCCATTTTACTTTTCATTTTGCTCTTTATCTTTTGTTTATTCATAAACTATTTACTTATCTATAAGTCTGATAAGTATTTTATTTCATGTTTTTGAATTTTTCTTTTAATATGTCTCTTTATATCTGGAAAATATATTCCCATTTTGATTTTAAGTATTTACATTTGTCAAATGCAAAGTTATTATATTTATTTGTTAATGTGAATAACTACTTTGTTCCATTGATCTACTTTTTTATTTCATAACCAGCATCAGAAAGTTTTGATAGTTAATGCTTTATAATATAATGCTTTCTTTACATAGTTATTTATTGATATTCTTTGACATTTTTGATATTCTTAATTTTTTGTTCTTTCAGAGTAGTTTTATTATTATTTTTAAATTCAATCAAATAGTTGCTGGTAATTTTGATAATTATGCCCAATCTCCTGAAAATTGCTTTCCATTTTTCTCAGAATTTTTTTGTCAGATATTGAGCTTTTCACTCAAAAGCTTCAGATTAAGGAATACTATTTCTGGTCATTTATTGCTGTGTATTGTCTTTTTAATCTCTTCCACTGACTTGCCAATGAGCTTCTTATCCAGTATCAGTTTTGGTGATTATTGCTTCATAATATAGTTGAAATCTAAAACATTTTTTCCTCTTTTTATTTTATTTTTCCATTTTTTCCCATTTTTATTCATTCCCTTTATGTTATTAAACTTTTCTTCTTCCAGATCAATATTATTACTATTTTTTTCTAACTATATAAAACATGTCATCAGTTGTTTGATTTATATAACACAGAATAGGAACATTAATTTAGATAGGATTGTCATTTTCATTGTTTTGGCTCTGCCTATCCATGAGCAATTAATATTTCTCAAATTGTTTAGATATATTTATTAGTTATATCTATTAGTTCTATTTATTTGTGTGAAAATAATTCCTGGGTTTGTTTTGGCAGGCACCCTTCTAAATATTATCTATTGTCTATATGTATTTGAAATAAAATTTATCTTCCTATATCTTACTACAGTATTTGGTTGATAATGTATTTTTTTCTTTCTTCATTTCTTTGTCTAGCATTTCTGGTATAATTTTGAATATTAGTGACAATTGACATTCTTCACTTTATTCCTAGTCTTTATGTGAATACCTCAAATTTACCATTAATACAAATAATCCTTGTTCTTAGTTTTAGATATATAATACTTATCATTTTAAGAAAGGCTTCATTTATTCTCATGCTTTTGAATATTATTGTTGTGCTTGTTTATTTATAGGAATGGATATTGCATTAGGCCAAAAGTTTTTTTTTTCCTTTATCTTTTGATGTTTTTATGTGATTGTTGTTATTAAGGATTTGGGTAATTATGCTGATAGTTTTACTAATATAAATCTGCTATAAATCTTATCTGGCTATAGCATGTGATATTTGTGATACATTGTTGTTGTGTCCTTGACATTATTTTATTTAATCTTTTGCATCAATATTCATTAAGAAATGGGACAATATTTTTCTTTCTCTTTGCTCTCCCTGGTTTATGTATCAAAAGCATATTTTTTTCATAAAAGGAACTTGGTGTGACTCTTTCTTTACCTATTTAAAAATATATATATTTTATATACTATTGGGATGAGTTGATCCTTCAGTGTTTGGTGGAATTCACTTTTAAATCATCTAGTCCTGGGAGTTGATATGGTTATTTAAATATTCTATTTTCTCTTCAGGAAAAGGCCATCCTCTTCCCCTGTGTTACAGATTTCTCTTTCCTATTTCATATGTTGCCACTGGGCTGAAAAAAAGTTTCACTGTGAAATATTATTGTTTTTGGCCCTGCCACTCTAGAATTTGATTTGAGGTATTATTATAAAGTTATTTGGAGATGAATGTTGGGAAACCTCAAGTACTCTGCCATGGAAGAAGCAATATTTTTATTTAAAATTAAGCACTAAGGTGATGTTTTTTTTTCCCCAAAATAGCATATTATATCTCAAAAGTTAATTGTAATATATCTGCAGTAACTATTATTTTATTAATCTATGATATACCCACTCTGTATTTGTGAAATCATTAGCCTTTTAATTCTTGCTTTAAAAAAATGGAAATATCATTTTATAATTACAGGGCAGCAGGGTACAAGCTTCTTAGTGTCAGGATACATTTACACTTTTTTAAAAAGCTTTTCTTTGTAGAAATTAAATCTATTATACTTGTCATATTAGGAATTAAACCTGAGGATTTTAAATATGTTAATGAATTTAAAAATCACACAATAAATTATTTACATGTTAAGATAAATATGTATTATGGAATAAGAAGTTTTTTTTATGAGTAGTGGCAACATTTTTACAAATCTCTTACAAGGCAATTACAGTCAATTGATTTGTTTAGGGCCATGTGGTTAATAAGTGTTAAGTTTCTGAAGCCAGATTTGAACTCAGGTTCTCCTGAATCCAGGGTTTTCCCTCTAGCTACCACACCATCTAGCTACCCATCATTCATGTCTTAATAGAGGATGGTTAGTCTTGGACTTACTTCTAATTTCAAACTTATATGATATCTTCTTTGAATTACTTTATGGTGTATTTTCTCCTGGCTTTTTATTGAATGTAATTTTTATTGCATCTTGATCTGAAAAAATGCATTTACTATTTCTGCCTTTCTATATTTGATTTTGAGGGCTTTATGTCCTAATATATGGTCAATTTTTTTTTTAGGTTCCATGAACTGGCTAGAAAAAAGTTCACTCTTTTCTATCTCCATTCAATGTTATCTAATGATCTATCATACCTAACTTTTTCTAGTATTCTATTTACCTTTTAAACTTTTTTTTCTTATTTGTTTTGTGGTTTGATTTATCTAGTTCTGAAAGAATAAAGTTGAGATCTTCCTCTATTATAGTTCTGCTTTCTATTTCTTCTTCTAGCTCCCTTAAATTCTCCTTTAGTAATTCCCATGCTATACTACTTGGTGCAAATATATTTAGTATTGATATTGCTTCATTATCTATGGTACACTTTAGCAAGATATACTTTCCTTCCTTATCTATTTTAATTAGGTCAATGTTTGTTTTTGCTTGATCTGAGATCAGGATAGCTATCCTTGATTTTTTTTTTAACTTCATCTAAAGCATAATAGTTTCCATTCCAGCCTTTTACCATTAATCTTTAAGTCCCTCTGCTTTAAATATATTTCTTGTAAATAAGATATTATAGGATTCTGGCTATTTATTCATTCTGCTATCTGCTTACCCTTTCTGGAACATTTCACCCCATTCACAATTACAATTAGAAGTGCTAATTCAGTAATTCCTGCCATTTTATTTAACCCAAATTATACTTGTTTTTCCTTTCCCTCTTTTCCTTCTCTCCAGTTTTTTACTTATGAGCATCACTTGCCTCAAGCAGACCTCGCTCTTTAGAACCCTCCTCCTTTCTTGTAACTTTTCCCTACTATTCCTGTTTACCCTTCTATTAGCCTACCCTTTCCCTTTTCCTCTTTCCCCTCCTACTTTCCTATAAGGAGAGAGATGTTTCTTAATGTAAGCAAATATATCTAATTTGGTCTCTTTGAATCACATTTGATGAGATTAAGATTTACACAATGTTCATCCCCCTTCCTTATTTCCATCAATTATAATAGGTTTTCTTTGCCTCTTTCTGAGATGTAATTTCCCTCATTTTATCTCCAATGAAAAACTGATACACCAGTGTGGATAGAACAGTGGCCCTTAGGTAGCAATAAAATTCAGGCCTTATTAGATATAGTACAGGAGCAGCTTGACCAAGGACACTTAAAACCTTCTCTAAGTCCTTGGAATTCCCCAGTATTTGTTGTAAAAAAGAAATCTGGAAAATGGAGGATGTTGACTGATTTAAGAAAGGTAGATGAACAACTGGAAACTATGAGAACTCTTCAGCCTGGACTTCCATCTCCTACTCAACTGCCCAGAGAATGGCCTCTTTGGATTATAGACATTAAGGATTATTTCTATTCTATCCCTAGATAGAGAATACAAAAAAAAAAATTTGCCTTTTCAGTGCCCAGCATTAACTTAGCTGAGCCTTATAAAAGATATGAATGGACAGTTTTGTCACAGGGAATGAAAAACAGCTCAACTATGTGTCAAATGTATGTTGCTGCTGCTCATACTGCAGTAAGAAAAGCATTTCCAAAAGTAATGTTATTACATTATATGGATGATATAGTGGGATGTGCACCTGAGGAACAAATGTTAGAAGCATGTCTACAAAGGACCATGGAAACACCAAGGTACTACAAATTGCACATAGCTCCAGAAAAAATACAAAGACATGCTCCTTTTCAATATTTAGGATATGAAGTACACACTAAGGTGCTTACAATTCAAAAACTGTCCTTAAAAATAAAGAAGCTAAATAATTAAATGATTTTCAGAAATTGATAGGAGATATCCAATGGATGAGACCAGTGTTAGGCTTGACTACCTATCAATTGCAACTGTTATATGATATTTTAAGGGGAAACAGTGCTTTAAATTCACCATGTCAGCTTACAAAAGAAACTCAAGAGGCTTTGAGAGAAGTTAAACTGGCTTTATCCAATGTGGTTAAAAGAGTCACTCAAAAACCCTTGGAAATATGAGTTTTTGCTGCATAAGAGCACCCACAGCAGTCTTTCATCAAGGACACAGTGTGATAGAGTGGGTGAACCTCCTGGCACAACCAGAACCAAACCTTACTCCTTACCCAGTGCTTGTGGCTATAATTTTATTAAAGGCCATTAAGTGAGCAGTACAAATATCTGGGACAAGACCTGACAAGATATATACCTTTTATACTAATACACAATTAATGTGTATTGTGAGACCATCCCAGAGTGGCAAATTTTATTAGCCATGACTCTAAATTTTACACACGGATCTCCATTAAAGATAACCAGACTATTATATAACTGGCAATGGATTCTTGAAGAAAAGTTTTCTAAAGTTCCTCTTAAAGGACTAACTACCTTTACAGATGGATCCAAATATAATACTTGCTCTGTATACTCTTGTGACTTAACTATAAAGAGAGTAGTCAGAACTCCTTTTCAGTCCACTCAGCAGAATGAATTTTATGCAATCATTCTAGCTCTTACTTATTATCCAGGAGGTATAAATATAATATCTGATTCGGCCTATAGCCACAGACCAAATAAAATTTGTAGCCTCTAATATATATCAGCTCTTTAACAAACTTCAAGAGCAAGTGAGAAAGTATCCAGGTAAGATTTATATTTTGCATATCCACTCTCACAGTGGACTTCCAGGTCCTATTTTTGACAGGTAATTCAAAGGCAGATAGTCTTCTATGTTAGCCAGTACTCCTTTATTTCAGGAAGCCAAAGAATCTCATTCTAAATATCATCAAGCTGCTTGAGTTTTACGTTTGCAATTTGGAATAACAAGAGAGCAAGCTAGGAGCATAGTAAAAGCCTGTACAGCTTGCCTTCCTTTCCATGTTCCTACACTGCCTCCAGGGAAGAAGCCTTGTGTTTTGAGACCCAATGAAATTTGGCAAATGGATGTGACCCATTATAAATCTTTTGGTCGTCTGTATTTTATCCACGTTGGGGTAGACACCTTTTCAGGATTCGCTTTTGCAATACCAGTAGCAAAAGAGATAGCCCTAGTGGTCACTGAGTTCCTTATTCAAGCATTTGCAATTATGGGTGTGCCACAAGGATTGAAAACAGATAATTTCTAAACATTTTGCACACTTTTGTGTACAGTATAAGATTTTACACACCACTGGCATACGTTTTAATCCTCAAGGACAGGAAATAGTAGAGAGGAGAAACAGACACATGAAGACTCTCCTCCAAAAACAAAAGAAAGGGGGAGCCACAGGTAACCCTAGAGAACTTCTAAATTTAGCCCTTTGTACTATCAACTTCTTTATTTTTGACAAAGATGCACTGGCTCTGGCAGACAGATTTTATAACCTACTGAAAGGTCAGTGTCCAGTGCGAGCAGCTCCACTATCATTAGATAATCACCAGGTCATGTGGAGAGACCCAGAGAATGGTGAATGGAAGGGACCAGCTAGGTTAACTGCTTGGGGGGAAAGGGTTTGCTTGTATCTCTACAGGTGCAGAAGGAATCACATGAGTGCCAATGAGCCGTACTCGTCTTGTCCATTGCAGAGAGGCGGAGCAGAGCCTTGAAATGAAGGAGAAGACCCAAGAAACATCGGGTGGTTCCATTGCTGATTGTGCCCACCGCTGAAAAGCATGATAGTTATGGTGTTTGACTTACAGACATCGAAAATTGTTGTACTTGAAAACCCTCAGGAATCATTGGATTCTTTGAAACATAAGATTGCTGTAGGACTTGAAAACCCTCAGGAATCATTGGATTCTCTGAAACATAAGATTGTTGTAGGACTTGAAAATCCTCAGGAATCATTGGATTCTCTGAGACATAAGACTGTTGTAGGACTTTCAAGCCCTCAGGAATCATTGGATTTTCTAAGAAATGATAAAACTGTTGCAGAACTTCAAAATCTGCTGGAATCATTGAATTCCCTAATACATAAAAAGACTGTTGTAGAACTTCAAAAACTTGGGAGGATCATTGGATTCCCTGACAAATGAAGCTATGGCCAATAGATTGGTTTTGGACTATCCCTTGGCTGCTAAAGAAGACATATGTGTGACTGTTGTTTACATACCCTCATTCTAGGACTTCTAGAAATCTTTTACAACACCATGTTAATTTATATTGTTTGTTATGCCACTACTTGCATGTGCAATACATGTTTGTTACACCACATCGAGCCTGCACTGACTGGGGGGAGAGTCATCACTAATGGCCTCTGTGTTATTGCTATGTGATTGTGTAATACCTCCCATGCTGATGAGTTTGTGCATACCTGTTTCTAATAAGACCCTTCAGCCCAGAAACCCACTAACAATCCCCCCTTCCTTTTGGTACTTTTTACCTCCTTTCCTGAGATGTCAGGGAGGACATGACCATCTCCTTTTTAGTGATTTCATTTCCCTTCCTGAGAAGTCGGGGGAGGGGGTCGTGATCACCTCCTTTTTGTGATTTCACCTCCTCTCCTGAGAAGTCAGGAGGATGTGATCACCTCTTCTTGGGGGCTCTCATCTCTGTGAGAGGTCACAGATGGTGTGACCACCTGTGTTATAATACAAAAGAAAGCAGGAGATATAATGGGCTGAAGTTGTTGAAGCTCTCATTGCACTGAGGTCCCTCTTAGCACTTGAGGTTAATTAGTAATTGCACAATATTCTATTAATATATACTCAGAGAAAGAATGGCCCCACCCACTCTCAGTGCAAGTTGGATGTGCTGTATAGGAGACTGCATAGACAATTTGGTGGGTGGAGCATGAGAGGTGGAAGCGCTGCTGGCCAGGCTCATGTTGGAACTGCTCTCACTTCCTATCACCATTTCCCCTTCACCTCCCCAAAGAATAAAGATCAAGGAATTTCCCTTAACCTGAATTCCTGACTCCAACTGATTTTAAAATACATGGTCAACACATAGGAAAGACAATCTGAGGATCACTGAACTACCTGAAAATTATGATGAAAAAAAGAGCCTAGATACTATTTTACAAGAAATCATCAAAGAGAACTCTCTCTAGATGTAATCGCATCAAGAGGTAAAATAGGCATTGGAAGAATTCATCGAACACCTTCTGGAAAAAACCCTAAAATAAAAACTCCAAGGAATATTATGGCCAAATTTCAGAACTATCACATTAAGGAAAAAAAAAAAGAAAAACATTACAAGCAGCCAGAAAAAAAAATTCAAATACTGATGTGCCAGAATAAGGATCAGCAAAGATCTGGTTGCCTTCACATTAAAGGACTGAAAGGCCTGGAATCTGATATTCTGAAAGGCAAAAGAACTTGGAATGTAGCCAAGAATAAACTACCCAGCCAAGCTGAGCATTTTCTTCCAGGGAAGAACATGGACATTTAATGAAACAGATGAATTCCATTTGTTTCTAAGGAAAAAAAAACAGAACTAAACAAAATATTTGCTCTCCAAACATAGGACTCAAGAGAAGCAGAAAAGGTAAAAGGAACTCTTGAGAAATGTATTTCTGTTGTGGATATACATAAAAACCACATGTATAATTTGATTTTACTGATATAATATAAAGAAGGGAAGTAAAAGTGGTAAGGGGATAGTGTCAGAAAAAGGCAAAGGGGGGATAAAAAGAGGGAAACAACATCCCTCGAAGAGGGAAAGGACATCTATCATATCTGAGGGAATTTAGAGTCGGGGAGGAACATTGTGTGAATCTCACTCTCATCAGAGTTGGCTCAAAGAGAAAATAATTGATATATTTGTTCTACAGTGAATCTTCTCTCACCTTATTAAAAATGGAGAGAGGAAAATGGAAAAGGAAAAGAGTAATAAGAGAAGGGGACAATAAAGGAGAAGAGATTCAAAGAAAGGAGGGAGGGATCCTAAAGAGGGTGAGTGGTGTGATACAAGTGGGGCACATAAGTTTAAAACTGGGAAAGTGGGTTGGGGGGATAAGAAAAATAAAACCATAGTCTGGGGATAATAAGATGGCAGAAAATATAGAATTAGGAATTTTAACTGTAAATGTGAATGGGATGAACTCCTCCATTAAGTGGAGATGGATAGCAGACTGGATCAAAAGTCAGAACCCTACAATATGTTGTTTACAGGAAACACATGTAAAGGAGGGAGATACATCAAGTAAAGGTAAAAGGCTGGAGCAGAATATATTGCTTCAAGTGAAGCCAAAAAAGCAGGGGTAGCCATCTGTAATGGGCTGAGGTTTGAGTTGATGCACTGACGTCCCAAGTACGTGAGGCTAAATAGTAATTGGGCTATATTCTATTAATATAAATGATTGGATAAAGAATGGTCCCTGCCCACTCTCCATGCAAGTCCTGATGTGTTGTATAGGAAATGACGATTTTGGTGGGTGGAGGCAGAGAGAGAGACAGGAAGAGAAGCTGGGAGAGATTGGGCCTGGATTCTATACTCCTAGCTGCTGGTCATGTTGCTGCTGATCTATCTAGCTTCTTGACTCAGCTGCACACATTGCTATCGCCGATTCTCTTCCACCTCCGATCCTTCTTCACTGAGAATAAAGACTGAAGATTTTCCCCTAACCTGAATTCCTGACTCCTGCTGATTTAAAAATACACGGTCTTCACAGCCATCCTTATCTCAAATCAAGCAAAAGCAAAAATTGATCTAATTAAAAGAGATAAGGAAGAAAACTATATCTTGTTAAGGATAGCCTAGACTATGAAGCAATATCAATACTAAACATATATGCACCAAGTGGTATATCAGCTTACTTCCTAAAGGAGAAGTTAAGAGAGTTGTGAGAAGAAATAGACAGCAAAATTATAATAATGGGATATCTCAACCTTGCCCTCTCAGAATTAGATAAATCAAACCACAAAACAAACAAGAAAGAAATGAAAGAGATAAATAGAATATTAGAAAAATTAGATATGATAGATCTTTGGAGAAAACTGAATGGAGACAGGAATATATTTGCTTCTCAGAAGTCCATGGAACCTATACAAAAAATGACCATATATTAGGACATAAACCTCTCAAATTTAAATGCAGTAAGGCAGAAATAGTAAGTGCTTTATTTTCAGATTATGATGCAAAAAAATAAAAAAATAAAACTACATTGAACAAAAAGTTAGGGGTAAATAGACCAAAAAGTAATTGGAAACTAAATACTCTAATCTTAAAGAATGATTGGGTGAAACAGCGAATTATAGACACAATTAATAATTTCAATCAAGATAATGACAATAATGAGGCACCATACCAAAATTTGTGGGATGCAGCGAATGCAGTAATAAGGGGAAATTTTATATCTTCAGAGCCTTACTTGAACAAAATAGAGATAGAGAAGATTGGTTTACTTGAATAAAATAGAGAAAGAGAACATCAATGAATCAGGCAAGCAAAATAAAAAGCTAGAAAAAGAAAAAAAAATAAAAACCCCACCAATCAAATACTAAACTTGAAATTTTTGAATTAAAAGGAAAAATTAATAATATTGAAAGGAAAAAAAAAACTATTGAACTCATAAATAAAACTAAGAGTTGGTTTTATGAAAAAAACAATAAAATTGATAAACCTTTGGTAAATCTGATTAGAAAAAGGAGAGAGGAAAATCAAATTAGTAGTCTTAAAAATGAAAAGGGAGAATTTTCCATCAATGAAGAGGAAATTAAAGAAATAATAAGGAGTTACTTTGCCCAACTTCATGCCAATAAATTTGATAACCTAAGTGAAATGGATGACAACGTCCAAAAATATAGGCTTCCCAGATTAACACATGAGGAATAAATTGCTTAAATAGTCCCATTTCAGAAAAAGAATTAGAACAAACTACTAATCAACTCCCTAAAAAAAAAATCCCCAGAACCCATATGTTATGGGGACAAGCTGCAACCATTCTCAATGAGATCAGGAGTGAAACAAGTTTGCCCTCTATCACCATTACTATTCAATATTGTATTAGAAAAGTTAGCTTTGGCAATAAGAATTGAGCAAGAGATTAAAGGAATTAGAGTAGGCAATGAGGAAACCAAATTATCACTCTTTGCTGATGATATGATGGTATATTTAGAGAACCCCAGAGATTGTACTAAAAGGTTAATAGAAATAATCCATATCTTCAGCAAAGTTGCAGGATAAAAAGAAACCCACATAAGTCATCAACATTCTTATATCTTGCTAACAAAATCCAACAGAGTTACAAACAGAAATTCCATTTAAAGTAACTACTGATGATATAAAATATTTAGGAATCTATCTGACAAGGGAAAATCAGAAACTTTTTGAGCAAAATTACAAAACACTTTCCACACAAATTAAGTCTGATCTAACCAACTGGAAAAATATTAAATGCTCTTGGATAGGGCGATCAAATACAATAAAGATGACAGTACTACCTAAACTAATCTATTTATTTAGCGCTATATCAATCAGATGCCCAAAAAACTATTTCAGTGACCTAGAAAAAATAAAGTTTATATGGAAAAATAAAAGTTCAAGAATTTTAAGGGAATTAATGAAAAAAATCAAATGAAGGTGGCCTAGCTGTAGCAGATCTAAAATTGTATTATAAAGCAGTGGTTACCAAAACCATTTGGTGTTGGCTAAGAAATAGACTAATTGGTCAATGGAATAGGCTGGGTTCAAAAGACAAAACAGCTAATAACTTTAATAATCTAGTCTTTGACAAACGCAACGATACCAGTTTTTGGGATAAGAACTCACTGTTTGACAAAAATTAGTGGGAAAATTGGAAATCAGTATGGCAGAAACTAGGCATTGACCCACACGTAACACCATATACCAAGATAAGGTCAAAATGAGTTCATGACATAGGCATAAAGAATGAGAATATAAACAAATTGCAAGAGCATAGAATACTTTACCTCTCATACCTGTGGAAGATGATGGAATTTATGACCAAAAAAGAACTATAGATCATTATTTATCACAAAGTAAAAAAAAATGATTATATCAAATTGAAAAGTTTTTGTACAAACAAAACTAATGCAGACAAGATTAGAAGGGAAGCAATAAACTGGGAAAACATTTTTATAGTCACAGGTTCTGATAAAGACCTCATTTCCAAAATATAGAGAGAATTGACTCTAATATATAAGGAATCAAGCCATTCTCTCTTTGATAAATGGTCAAAGGATATGAATAGACAATTCTCAGATGAAGAAATTGAAACTATTTCTGGCCATATGAAAAGATGCTCCAAGTTATTATTAATCAGAGAAATGCAAATTAAGACAACTCTGAGATACCACTACACACCTGCCAGATTGGTAGAATGACAGGGTAAGATAATGCTGAATGTTGGAGGGGATGTGGGAAAACTGGGACACTGATGCATTGTTGGTGGAGTTGTGAACGAATCCAACCTTTCTGGAGAGTAGTTTGGAACTATGCTCAAAAAGTTATCAAACTCTGCATACCCTTTGATCCAGCAGTGTTACTACTGGGCTTATATCCCAAAGAGATTTTAAAGAAGAGAAAGGGATTCACATAGTGAATCCAGATCTTAGGTTTTTCTATCAGTTTCCTTTTACAACTGTTGTGATAATAAAATGAGACATTTGTAGAGAACTTAACATAGAACTGGAACTTAGTACATACTTTCAAATTTCTGTTAAATTAAAAAAAAATATGTCTCAAAGCTTAACTTTGGCTGTCCACTAGTCGTTACTGCTTTTAACATAGTAGGCACTAAATGATTCTTTGTTTGACCTGAATTAAAATATCCAGATATGATTTTGGTGGGGTAAAAATAATTATTTTCCAAAATACTCTATTTTTTCATCTTTTTTTCTATAAGCAGAAACATTATTAAACCCATACAGAAGGTGATTGAGTAGGCATTATCTGTAGAGTTCTCTGCTGAACATGGTGTGTTATAGTATAGCTATTCTATTGTCTTGTGGCATTTATGTAATTTACTGAGACAGAACTCAGTGAGTTATCTAAAAAAGGAATAAATGGTAAGGATGATGATTAGCATCCCTGCTGCAATACATTGATGTTTCAGACTCATGCTAGGGTTCTTTTCATAATATTCTTGAGTAACAGGATAACATATTAATTTTCTAACTAGCTATAATAATATAGCATTTATTCTTGGGTTGGGGGGAGAACAATTAACCAACCATTTTTAAATGAGTATTAAATTTGGAAAATTATATTTGTTATTTAAGAACATTACAGAAGGAAAAAGAATAGATGTTTCTTCTTTTTGTCTCACCTACCTTGACTTTGTAAAAAGCTTATTGTTCTTTGAGATCTATTAAATTTTCTCATAATAACTGAAATCATTGTCTATATATGTATATAACTTCAATTAGGAAAACAATTTCTAGGGAGCAGTGTCTATAAAGAGGCCATTCTGTTCCTTTTCTTTTTTTTTATTTGTCAGTTTAATTCATTTTCATTATTGTATTTCCTATTCATCAGTGTCTGTGTTTTCCGCACATCTCTTCCTACCACAAGCTGGCTTTATATTCCCTTTACAAAATAATAACAAGAGGTAAAAATAAACTTCATTGTGAACAGTCTGTTCAACCTGAGTACATTAGGTCATCTTGTGCACTGGGAAAAAAAATTTACAGACAAGATATTTCGTACCTGTTTGTTTTCTTAGAATTTCATTTATCAGAGGAAAGGAACTGCCTCTTTTTGAGTATAATTTACCACTTAGCAAACTATGTCATTCTTTTGGATGCTTTGATATATTAAACAGTACTTTTGTGGTAAAATTTGATAAGGAAGGACAGGAGGAAAAGAGTAAGGAAAAAAAGAGAAAGAGACAGAGATAGAGAGACAGAGACAGAAATAGAGACAAATAGTGAGAAAAGCATTCCTGTAATTATACTAAATATATATATATATATATATATATATATATATATATATATATATACATACAAATACAATAAAAAATTCCTTCTTTAAAGGAAATAATATTCTAATTTTTGTTGGTCAACTTCTTTTTTAGCTATGTTCCACTCTTCATCATCCAATTTGTGATTTTCTTGATAAAGACATTGGGGTGGTTTGCCATTTCCTTTGCCATGATTTTATAGATGAGGAAAATGAAGCAAATAAGGCTAAGTGACTTGCCCACTGTAATATAGCTAGTTCTTCAAGTTCAAAATTGAACTTAGGAAAATGAGTCCCTTGTAATTAGTCTTTTATTTTTCTTTATATTTCTCTTGAATCTTATGTGTCAAACTTTCTACTAAGTCCAAGTCTATGTTTTTTGTTTGTTTGTTTGTTTTGACAACAAAATCCTAAATGTCTGGTAATTCAATGTATATATTTTCTACTCTTGTTCTAGGTTATGTTTAAATTTGCTGGGTATGACATTTTTAGCTGTAATCCCAGTTCTTTTGCTCTTCAACATATAGTGTAATAGGACCTGTGATCTTAGGTTTTGTGTGGCTTTAACTGTATTTCCAGCACATTTAAATTGTTTTTGTTTCCTTCTGTTGCTCATAATATTTTCCCCTTTAGCTGGGGGTTTTAGAATTTTGGTATGAGATTTCTTCAGATGTTCTGTATAGAATTTCTTTCAGGTGTTGATCAGTAGATTCTTTTTCTTCCTTTTTTTTTTTACTTTTTTCCTTCTTATTCTAACAATTCAGGACAATTTTAAAAAATTATTTCTTGTGTTATTGTATCAAGATGCCTTTGTATCATAGTCTGTGGTTTCTTGATTTGTTTGCCAGTTCAGCTGTTTTTCTCATGAGATGTCTGTCTTCCATTCTCTTTTTTTAAATAGCTTTTTCATTTTCAAAATATATACATAGTTTTCAACATTCACCCTTGCAAAACTTTGTGTTCCAAATTTTTTCTCCCTCCCTTCTCCTCACTCCATAATTATCATGCTGCATAAAAAAAAAATCAGATTAAAAAGGGCAAAAAAAAAAGATAATGAAAAAACAAAAAGCAATCAACAACAAAAAGATGAAAATACTATGTTGGAATCCAGATTCAGTCCCCATAGTCCTCTTTCTGGATGCAGAAGGATCTTTCCATAAGAAGTCACTGGAACAGGCCTGAATCTCATCATTGTTGAAAAGAGCCACATCCATCAAAATTCATTATTGTATAATCTTGTTGTTGCTGTGCATAATACTCACTTCACTTAGCATCAGTTCAACTAAGTCTCTCCAATCCCTTCTGAAATTACTCTACTTATTATTTCTTATAGAACAATAATATACCATAACACTCATATGCCATAATTTATTCAGCCATTCCTCAATTAATTCACATATACTCAGCTTACAACTCCTAGCCACTACAAAAACAGCTGCTACATTTTTCCATGTATGGTTCCTCTTCCATTTTTTGTGATGTCTTTGGGATACAGATCCAGTAGAGATCTGATGAATCAAAGAGATGCATAGTTTGATAGACCTCTGGGCATAGTTCCAAATTATCCTCTAGAATGGTTAAATCAGTTCTCAACTCCACCAACATTGCATTAATGTCACAATTTTCCCACAACCCCTCTAACATTTATCATTATATTTTCCTCTCATCTTAGACAATCTGAGAGGTGTATAGTAATACCTCGGAGTTAATCACAATTTATATTTCTCTGATCATTGTGATTTAGAACATTTTTTCAAATGACTACAAATGGTTTTTCTCAGCCTGAAAATTATCTGTTCATATCCTTTGACCATTTATCAACTGGAGAATGACTTGTATACTTAAAAATTTGAGTCAGTTCTCTGTATATTTTAGAAATGGAGCTTTACTCAGGACTCTTGGTTGAAAAAAAATCCCAGTTTTCTACTTCCATTCTGATCTTGTCTGCATTGGTTTTCTTTGTACAAAATATTTTTAACTTAATATAATAAAAGATATCCATTTTGCATTCCACAATGCACCCTAGTTCTTCTTTGACTACAAATTCCTTCTTTCTCCACAGATCTAAGAGGTAAGTTATCCTTTGTTCTTCTAACTCACTTATACTATCTCTAGGTCTAAATCATGAACCCATTTTCTTAGTATAGGGTGTCAGATATGAATGCTTGGTTTCTGCCATACTGATTTCCAATTTTATTTGCAATTTTAGTCAAATAGTGAGTTCTTATCCCAGAAGCTGAGGTCTTTGGGTTTTTCAAAAACAATATTACCATAGTCATTGGCTATTTTGTCTTGTGAACCTAATCTATTCCACTGACCAACTACTCTGTTTCTAAATCAATACTAAATGATTTTGATGACTGCCACTTTATAATAGAGTTTTAGGTCTGGTATAGGTAGGAGACTTTCATTTGCATTTTTCATGAATTTCCTTGAAATTATTGACCTTTCTTTTTTTAGATGAACTTTGTTATTATTTTCTTTTCTAGCTCTGTAAAGTAATTTTCCTGGCAGTTTGATTGGTATGGCACTGAATAAATAGATTAATTTGGGTGAAATTGTCATTTTTATTGTATTAGCTCAGTCTACCCATGAGCTCTTGATGTTCTTCTATTGTTTAGCTCTGATTTTATTTGTATGGAAAGTGGGAATCTAATAAAAGATATCCATTTTGCATTCCACAATGCACCCTAGTTCTTCTTTGACTACAAATTCCTTCTTTCTCCACAGATCTAAGAGGTAAGTTATCCTTTGTTCTTCTAACTCACTTATACTATCTCTAGGTCTAAATCATGAACACATCTTTACAATCTTTAAACACTTTCCATACAAATAAAATCTTTACAAAGTGTTAAGCCATTGGAGTTGATTTGATCTTAGAAAGAGATATTTTGGGCCATAACTTGAAACAAGGTACTAAGTGGAACTGATAGAAACAATGCTTGTGTTCACACCTTTAGAGAGCTCATAAGTATCTAAGTACTTAATGGAGTTCACAGGTTTGTGAGAATGCAGGGCTTAGTAGGGCTTAGTCCGAATTCACACCTCCCTTAGGGCCAAAGAGCACTCTGGGAGATAACCCAGAATCCCTCTCCCTCCAGAAGGCAGAGTTAACCTTTGGGAGATCACATATATAGCTACCTCTTGGAGCTTGAGTTTAGTTCTTCTTGTGGGACTGACTTGAGTTAGTTACTTGAGGGAGTTTCTTGGAGAGTTTTCTTGTGAACATTGACTGGGGTCAGAGACAGAGCACTCCAGAAGAAAGCCTACAAGCCCTATCTTCGAGGCAAGAGAGATTCATCATATCTTCTACCTTGGTGCTGGCTGGAGGCTGAAGAAAGCAGAGGCAGAAGCCAAGGACAAAGCTGCAAGAGCTCAAGCAGAAAGATAGGTCTCTGAACTAACCAGGCTAATTTGGAAGGCCGGTAGCAGCCCCCAGTGCACCGGGACCGGGTCTTCTCGGAGTTGGGTTGCTTGGGAATGCAGCCCAAAGTGCGTGGTAAACTCAATCTAAGGCTAAATATCGGCAGGAGACCGATAGTCAACAAGTACCGTAACGGAAAGTTGAAAAGAACTTTGAAGAGAAAGTTCAAGGCCCGTGGACGGTGTGAGGCCCTTAGTGGCACCTTCTTTCAAGTTCTCTATACCAAAGTTCTCTTTTCTTTGTGAAGGGCAGGGCCGCCCTGGAATGGGTTCGCCCCGAGAGAGGGGCCCGCGCCTTGGAAAGCGTCGCGGTTCCGGCGGCGTCCGGTGAGCTCTCGCTGGCCCTTGAAAATCCGGGGGAGAGGGTGTAAATCTCGCGCCGGGCCGTACCCATATCCGCAGCAGGTCTCCAAGGTGAACAGCCTCTGGCATGTTGGAACGATCGAAAGGGAGTTGGGTTCAGATCCCCGAATCCAGAGTGGCAGAGACGGGCGCTGCTAGGCTTCCAGTGCGGTAACGCAACCGATCCCGGAGAAGCCCCAAGAGAGGTACCAGGGAGTGGGTCTTCCGTAGGCCACATTTTATAATTGTGTTCATAGAGTTCCTGGCTTTGTCTTGACAGATTGATCCCCAAGTAATTTATATTATCTACAGTTATTTTAAATTGAATTTATTTTTCTATCTCTTGCTGCTTAACTTTGTTGCAATATATAGAAATGCTGATGATTTATATGAATTTATTTTGTATTCTGAAACTTTACTAAAGTTGTTATTTTTCTACTAATTTTTATTTGATTCTCTAGATTAACTATACCATCATATTATCTACAAAGAGTAATAATTTTGTTTCCTGATTACCTACTCTAATTCCTTTAATTTATTTTTCTTCTTTTATTGCTAAATATAAATTTTAATACAATATTAAATATTAATTGTGATAGTGGGCAACCTTGTTTCACCTTGATGTTATTGGTAATGGTTCTAATTTATTCCTATTACATATGATGCTTGCTGACAGTTTTAAATAGATGATACTGATAATTTAAAGAAAATTCTATTTATTCCTATACTCTCTGGTGTTTCCTATGTTTTTTTCCTTGCTCATTTTTATTTCCTGCTCATTTCTTATTTGTTTATTTATTCATTCATTCGATTATTTAATCAATTATATATTTGTTAAATAGCAAATTGTTAATGTAATCACATCTAGTTCTGTGGTATAGGGGATGATAACTCTGCTTTTAGGTCCTCCTTCTCTGGCCTAGAATTCAAAACAAAACTCTGTTCTCCTATAAATATTCATAGCCAGAAGCTTCCCTGTCACACTATTTCTGCACTCACCTGGCATGTGCTGCTTTCTTCTTGCTCTAGGATATGTCTCAGCATCAAAACTGGGCTTGGCTGCCCTTATCAACAGAGGTTTCCTCAATCTTCCTCAGCCATACTCCCTAATCTGTCTGGGAGATGAAAATTCCTGTGGCTGTACCAAGGCTACATCCTAAACCAGCTAAGCTCAAAGCCCATTGCTTGCTGTTATCAGTGGAATAATCTGGAAGTGTTCACATTTCACAGCAGCCAAACCTCTGTTTCTAGTATCTTTCTTCAAATATTCTTCTGTTGTCTCAGGAGGATTACTCTTCTGTCTCAATTCCTGTTTATTTTTATAGCTTTATATTCACTCTGAGGCATTATTTTGTCTTTTTTGTGGGAGGAGTCTTTTCTTTACTACTCTGTCATTTCCCCCTAATTCTCCAAGAGTGGATCTATGTTGAGAAGGTTTCAGGAAGTTATGGGAAGGGAGTGGATTTTTTTTTCAATGGAACTATTCTATAACATCTTTACTAATTTATTCTATCTTTTGGGAACAGATTACAATTGTTCAATTTTTGTTTGGAGAGTAATCTGAGCAGATGGAGAAAAATGGAAATTATGACTTAATAGCCAGGAAAGAAAGAAAACCTGTTTGGAATCAAGCATAAATCATTTAGGACCATGACACCAAAGATTTTCTTTTAAATTCAGATCTACATGATTACTGTTATAAGTATAATAAAATGAATTGCAATCATCATTAAATGATTCAGTTTATAAAACCATAAAAATTGTGTGGATATTAACATAAGCTTTAAGTTTGAAGCCTAAGAACTAAATAATAGGTAATATTGTTCCCATATTACAGATGAGGAAACTGTAGATCAAAGAGATCACATGATTCAGACATAACCTCAGTTATTTTTTAAATACCTGTAATATAATTAGAACCTAACTCTTCCTGAGTTGCCGTACTTGACTTATTCTGAAATATTACATCATCTATCAATTTAATTTGAAGATACTTTGACTCATTAAAAGACAATGAAGGAGCTTTTCCACAATAAAAAAAAAATCTCTCCAGATGACACCAGAAAAAAAAATGTATTGAAATTTAATCAAGCTGGAAAAAAATACATACTCCAAAAAACTGCCATTTACACAATCGTGTGTACTGTATGTCAACTTGTTTACTGCCAAACTGCTTGTTTGTTGTCATGTAGACATAGCCAGAGTGATTACTAAGGGGCTAAGCCAGGTTATTATTTAATTACTAAAAATGAACAGATATGTAATTCATATCTGGTTCAGATGAAAAATTGCAGATTTTACTTTCTCTATATTTATACCTAAATATATGCTAGATTGGCCATTAAAAAAAGTTATGTCAAATAAACAACTGGAGATCACTCCTATAATTTATTTTCATTTTATCTTTTTGTTTTTCAAATTATTCAACTCAATTGTTTTTCCATGCTAGATGTTTTTTCCAGATAAACTCACAGTTTGTCATTGAAATGGCCAAAACAATATACACTTAACCTTATTTTACAATTAATAGTTTATATGTGTCTGCCTAGAAAATACTTCTCTATTCCCATCCCACCCTTGGTGTACATTCCAGAAAGTCATCCCTGTTTGTAGTTGCACTAAGATTAAAAAAGCCTCTCTAAATCACAGCTAATGAGCCCTACCACTTCTTTATTTATGCCTTTTATTTTATGCCTTAGCAAATTGAAAGAGACACACCAACAAAAATACACATATTCTTTGGCAATTTTATTTATATACCTTTGGGCAGGAGAATATATAACTTTTATATATTTATAAGTATTTGTATTATGGGACAGTGGAAATAATTTTAATAGCATTAGTATAGAAGAGTAAAATGAAAAAAATTACTTATCTACATATACTTTAGCATCAAATGAGGTGGTAATTTATATATTTGCCTCAGTAATAATAGGTTAAGAGTTTAGAATGTGCTTTTACTCTGTTATCTCATTTGAGTTTCATAACAATAGTGGGATATAGATACTATATTCTGTTTGTACTGAACAGATGAGTAAAATGAGGCTGAATGACTAATCCAGGGTCACATGGCTAATTAATATCTGAGACAGGATTTTAATTTTGGTACTTTCTGACTTCGTGTATAACACTGTTGATTATTCTGCTGTACCCCCCACACTGTCTCAAATGTGATATACAAAATGTATGTTTTAAGGAAGGGTAAAAAGGACACATCTGTGCCCAGATCTGGTGCATACAGACATATATCAGACATATTTATGAGTTTTCTACATACCTCATCCTATCAGGTGTTGTTTATTTCATTTTGTTTTCTATACCTTGATTGTGAATGACTAAATGAATCTTTCCTCAGGTGTCTCATAGGGGCTCAGCTGTTCTAGTAATTAAGCAGTTTTCTGGGGCACCTGCTTCTTGCACCCTTGAAGTCCCAAAAAGAGCAGCACAAGAAAGTTTTCCTGTTCTCAATGGGCTTCAGTTGCACCCATTTCACCAGTAACAGAGAATGGAATCTTTTATTCATAATTAGTTTACCAAGGTGAAGAAAATATATTTTTTGAAGGATACTTCTCTGGGATTCTATTTTGACATTCATTTCATCTCTTAGCTGATCTATGAAATACTGTCTCTGAGAAATTCTCAGTTTCAAATACTTCAGATACAAATACAAGACTCTAGTAATAGACCTCTCAGTAAGAAGATTGAAGGTCAGCTATATTGTGCTAATCCTTTTTGATTTTCTATAATGTTATCATTACAAATGTCTTTAAGCATCATAGGTAAGTTCCTAAATGCTTTTCCATAAAGTGAAGGCTGGAGTAGGGGGAAATGTGAACCGATAAGATATAATTGAAAACATTTTTTTTTCATTTAAATCAGTTTCCTTATTGGAAAAAAAGAAAATATGTTTCTAGAGATGTTTGGTAAATCAAACTTTTGAAAAATGTACATATGCATGTGTTTATACCTGCATGTATATATATATATATATATATATATACATAATATTCTTCTCTACAGAGATTTTTGAAATAAAAAATACTACCATAGCATGTCTGAAAATGCTAGTTTATTCTTAATTATGTCTGGTGTGCATTAGCTTGGAAAAGCTTGTGCAGTAATATCAAAGCCATGATATTTTATATATTGTGACAGACTGAACAACCAGCAGGATGCTGAGCAAAACATTGTAGAAGCAATTTTGTTTCTGAACCATTACAAAAGCTATAGAAATAATTCTTTCCTTAAAAGAGCAATTCTCATCCCAATCCTCTGTCTCCTTCCTGTAGTAAAAAAGTATTTTATGTCCTATTCCTAGTAACTCTCACCTAATCTGATGTAATGTGCATTCTGAACCTGCTCACTGAAATGCATCATTGGTTACCCAGTTTTACATTCACTTAACAGAGGGTGGCAGATAGTTATGCTTATGATTCCAAGTTTATGTATGCAGCCATTCAGATGGAGAAATTAATGTTTTTAAATATACCTATTAGAGCTATCAGGGTTTTAATTTTTCAGTTCCAGTCATTTCTCTAGAGACAAATACTATCATGTTATTTTCTGGTGAGTGCCTTTCTGAATGTGCATGTAAGTGAATAAGGATTCATTTTCTAAAAAGACACTAAAGTCATTTGAATACAACATTGCATTAAAGTGTTCAAATATATCCACCCTGCATGCAAAAAAGTCAAATGTATCAATGGTCTGTGATTTTTTTGGTATGGCCAATTGATCAAACATTGAAAAAAAATTGATTTTTTTTTAATATTAGTTGCCTGATGCTTGGAAATGTTAAGTGACGGCTCTTGACCATACATTTAACAAGGTTCAAAGTTGGGACTTTCAACTTTTTCTCACTCAGCTTTTCTCTGTCAATTTGCTCTCCAAAATGATTTGATTCACCATAAAACAACAAATCTATTAAATTTCTGGAAAAAATACATTACTGAAGTACATTTTAGCATGATGTAGGTGTAAAGGCCCTGTATCTAGATTAGAGGACCGGTATTTAAGTCATAGCTCTATTTTGCATGTAAGATTGAATAAGTCCCACTCAAAATTGATTGAAGAAGTCGTTTTTTTCCCCCACTGGGATTCAGTTTGCTGATCTCTAAGATGAAGAGATTCTACTAAATGATTTGGTGATCTTTTCAAGCTCTAAAATAATATAAAATGAAGACATTTAAAAATTATTCATAAATAGTCATGTAGAAGTGGGGCCAAGGTGGCAAAGAAGGCATACACAATTTTCTAAGCTCCTCTCATGCCCTCACTACCAACTATTAAATTCAGCCTCAAAAATAGCATTTGACTGCCAAAATTCATAAAGATTTGAAGCACAACAATTTACCAGCCTAAGAAAATATGGAAGATCGCCAGAGCAGGTTTGTCTTGAGGGATGGGAACAGACCAGTGCGGGGAGAGAGACAGGAGAGACTAGCATCCAGAGCAGAGCAGGGGCAGGAGTGACCTCTGTGGCTAGAAAAGTTATAGAGACAATTCTCCCAACTGCACTGCCTTAATTATAAAGCAGTAAACCAGCAGAGAAATTAAAACCAAAGACAGAGGCCTAAAAAAGGACAGAACCTAACAAGATCTGGTTATAACCACCAAAAACCAGAAGTGACTCAGCACAGACCACAGCACAGCTGTGCAGCTGCATCCTATAAGCAGTTACAAATCTGCATGGCAGGAGGGCACAACTCAGGGCAGCCTCTAATCTGCACAGTGTAGGGCTCTGCGTAAGGCAATAGAAATTTCCCAACAGGAATGTGCTATCCTGGGCAAGGACATTTCAATTCCCTAGGGTAATATTCCCTGGTCAGCAACTAATACCCACAGCCCCATGGCAATCTTTGGTTTGGAGGAGTGACACTTTCACTCCTCAGATTCTAGCCCCAGGGCAGTCAATAACCCCCACAGCAGGGTTTTTTGCAGGGCACTTGAGCCTGAGTTACTTCTGGTGGGGAACTCTTTCCCAGAGCAATCCTGTACCTCCCTGCTCTTTGTAGTTGATTGTTAGGACAGCTATCTTGTCCATAACCTATCCCTGTTCTGCAGAGGAAGCTGGTAATCTCCTGACACTGAAGGCAGACCTACAGGTTTTTTTTTTTTTTAAATGAGTAAAAAAAAATCAAAAGGACTATCTATAACTTCTATACAGAAAAAGAGCAGGTTTTCAACCCTGAGGACACTAATAGCAGAAAGACTCCAGGCAATTGTTGATCACCAACACAAAAGGCTCTCCTAGAGGAGACTATTGAAAAGCTTAAAAGAGAATTAGAAGAAAGATGGGGAAAGGAAAGAGAAGTTATGCAAGAAGGCAACAACTTCCTGAAATGTGAATTGGAAAAGGCAAAAAACTCCCAAGCACGGAAACAGAATTTATGAATTGGAAAAGGTAAAGAATTCCCAAGAAAGTAGGATTTGTGAATTGGAAAAAGAAAATTACTCACTAAAGAAAAGTGAAATGGAAAAAAAAATTCATTTTACTTCAAAAAGAAGTAAAAAATGCTAATGAAGAAAATAACTCACTAAAAATCAGAACTGAAAAAATAGAGATGACTGATTCATTGAAACATCAAAAATCAGTCAAGCAAAACCAAAAAAATGAAAGATTAGGGGAAAAAAATCAAACATTTACTTAGAAAAACAACAGACCTGGAAAATAGATCTAAGAGAGATAATCTGAGGATCATTGGACTTCCCGAAAATTATGATGAAAAAAGAGCCTAGATACTATTTTACAGGAAATCGTCAAAGAGAACTGCTAAGAAGTAATAGAACTAGAAGATGACATAGGCATTGAAAAAATTTATCAGACACTTTCCGAAGAAGACCCTAAAATAAAAACTCCAAGGAATATTGTAACCCAATTTCAGAACTATCAGACTAAAGAAAAAAATATTACAAGCAGCAAGGATAAAACAATTCAAATACTGATGTGCCACAATAAGGGTCACTCAAGATCTGGCTGCCTCAACTTTAAAGGATGAAGGGGCCTGGAATCTGATATTCTGAGAGAGTAAAGAATTTGGAATACAGCCAAGAATAAACTACCCAGCTAAGCTGAGCATTTTCTTCCATGGAAGAAGATGGACACTTAATGAAACAGAGGGATTCCATTTGTTTCTAAGAAAAACTCAGATATAAACAAAAAATCTGATCTCCAACCAAAGGACACAAGAGAAACAGAAAGAAGAAAATGAACTCTTGAGTACTGTAATTCTGTTGTGAATATATGTACAAACCACATGTATAACTGATTTTACTGATATAACATAAAAAGGGAAGTAGAAATGGAAAGGGAATAGTGTCAGAAAAAGGAAAAAGGGGATATAAAAAGAGGGAAACTACATCCCACTATGAGGCAAAGGAAATCTATCATAACTGAGGGAACTTAGAGGGGGAGGAACATTGTGTGAATTTTACTTACATCAGAGAAAATAATTGACATATTTTTTTACAGAGAATCTTCTCTTACCTCATTAAAAAGTGGGAAGCAAAAAGAGAAAAGGAAAAAGAGTAATAAGGGAAAGGTACAAGAAAGGGGAAAGCATTTAAAGCGAGGAGAGGGGAACATTAAAGATGGAGAGCAACATGAAACAAGTGGGGCCCATAAGTTTAAAAATAGGGAATAGGGGAAGGAAGGGCAAGAAAAAGAAAAACATAATCTGGGAATATTATGTTGTCAGGAAACACAGAATTAGTAATTGTAACCATAAATGTGAATGGGATGAACTCTCCCATAAAGCAAAGGTGGATAGCAGAATGGATCAAAAGTTGTGTACAGGAAACACATTTAAAGTGGGGAGATACATACAGAGTAAAGGTAAAAGGCTGGAGCGGAATCTATTATGCTTCAGGTGAAGTCAAAAAAACAGGGGTAGCCATCCTTATCTCAGATCAAGGAAAAGCAAAAATTGATCTAATTAAAAGAGATAAGGAAGGAAACTGTATCTTATATAGACAATGAAGCAATATCAATACTAAACATATTTGCATGAAGTGGTATAGCATCTAACGTCCTAAAGGAGAAGTTAAGAAAGTTACAAGAAGAAATAGACAGCAAAATGATAATAGTGGGAGACCTCAACCTTGCACTCTCAGAATTAGATAAATCAAACCATAAATAAATAATAAAGAAATTAAAGAGGTAAATAGAATATTATAAAAATTAGATATGATAGATCTTTGCAGAAAACTGAATGGTAACAGAAAGGAGTACAATTTCTTCTCAGGAATTCATGGAACCTATACAAAAATTGTCCATATATTAGGATATAAAGACGTCAAAATTAAATGCAGGAAAGCAGAAATAGTAAATGCATTCTTTTCAGATCATGATGCAATAAAAACTATATTCCACAAAAAGTTAAGTGTAAATAGACCAAAAAGTAATTTGAAATGAAATAATCTCATCTTAAGGAATGATTGGGTGAAACAAGTTATAGATACAATTACTAATTTCACTTAAGATAATGACAACTATGATACATTATACCAAAATTTGTGGGATGCAGCCAAAGTGGTAATAAGGGAAAATTTTATATCCTTAAAGGCTAATTTGAATAAAATAGAGAAAGAGAAGATCAATGAATTGGGCTTGCAACTTAAAAAGCTAGAAAAAGACCATATGAAAAACCCCCAATCAATTATCAAACTTGAAATTCCCAAATTAAAAGGAGAAATTAATAATATGGAAAGTAAAAATAAAACTATTAAACTAATAAATAAAACTAAGGGTTGGTTTTATGAAAACATAAAATAGATAAACCTTTGGTAAATCTGAGTAGAAAAAGGAGAGAGGAAAATCAATTTGTTAGTCTTAAAAATGAAAAGGGGGAACTTTCCACCAATGAAGAGGAAATTAGAACAATAATAAGGAGCTACTTTGCCCAACTTTATGCCAATAAATTTGATAACATAAGTGAAATGGATGACTATCTCCAAAAATATAAGCCTCCCAGTTTAACAGAGGAGGAAATAAATTGCTTAAATTGTCCCATCTCAGAAAAAAGAAATTGAACAAGCTATTAATCAACTCCCTAAGAACAAATCCCCAGGACCAGATGGATCCACATGTGAATTCTACCAACTATTTAAAGAACAATTAGCCCCAGTACTACGTAAGCTATTTGAAAAAAATAAGGAATGAAGGAGTCCTACCAAATCCCTTTTATGACACAGACATGGTCCTGATACCTAAACCAGGGAGGTGGGAAAACAGAGAAAGAAAATCATAGACCAATCTCTCTAATGAATATTGATGCTAAAATCTTAAAGAAGATATTAGCAAAAAGACTACAGAAAATCATCCCCAGGATGATTCATCACCATGATGAAGTAGGATTTATAGCAGGAATGTAGGGCTGGTTCAATATTAGGAAAACTATTAATGCAATTGGCCATCTTAATAACTAAATTAACAAAAAACATACGATCATCTCAATAAATGCAGAAAAAAGTGTTTGATAAAATCCAACATCCATTCATATTAAAAACACTTGAGAGTATAGGAATAAATGATCTTTTCCTTAAAATAATCAGTAGCATCTATTTAAAACCATCAGTAAGCATCATATGTAATGGAGATAAACTGGAACCATTCCCAATAAGATCAGGATCTGTAGAGGGCTGAGACTTTTGAGTTGTTGCACTGAGGTCAGTTCAAACACTTAGGGCTAATTACTGATTGGACAATACTCTATGAGCATATGCTTGGAAAATGGTCCTTCCCACTATCCTGTTCTGGCTCAATGACTGGTGTATACAGAGGATTGTAGGAGGGACTAGGGTGTGGAGTAAGATGAGCCAAGGTCATGTTAGTGGTAAATGAGGAAGAAGGTGGTTACAGAGATTCTGCTTCCATCCTGTTCACTTCTATCCCTGAAGACCCAAAATGAAGACTAAGGACTTTTGCTTATCCTGACTCCGATTGATTCTGGGATGTCCTGGGTGCAAGCATGGCCATCACAAAGAGCGATACAAGGTTGTCCTCTATTACCATTACTATTCAATATTGTATTAGAAATACTAGCTTTGGCAATAAGAGCCGAGAAAGAAATTAAAGGAATTAGAGTAGGTAATGAGGAAATAAAATTATTACTCTTTGCTGAAAATATGATGGTATACTTAGAGAACCCCAGAGATTCTACTAAAAAGTTATTAGAAATAATCCACACCTTTAGCAAAGTTGCAAGATACAAAATAAACCCACATAAGTCATCAGCATTCTTATATATCACCAACAAAATCCAACAATTAGAGTTACAAAGAGAAATTCCATTTAAAGAAACTACTAACAGTATAAAATATTTAGGAATCTATATGCCAAGGGAAAATCAGAAACTATATGAACAAAACTCCAAAACTGTTTCCACACAAACAAAGTCAGATCTAATCAATTTGAAAAATATTAAGTGTTCTTGGATTGGGCAGCAAATATAAAAATTTGACAATACTACCTAAACTAATCTATTTATTTAGTACACCAAGATAAGGTCAAAATGGGTTCATGACCTACAATGAGATTATAAATAAATTGGAAGTGCATAGGATATTTTACCTCTCAGACCTGTGGAAAAGATAGGAATTTATGACCAAAGAAGAACTAGAGATCATTATTGATCACAAAATAGAAAATTTTGATTATGTCAAATTGAAAAGTTTTTGTACAAACAAAACTAATGCAGACAAGATTAGAAGGGAAGCAATAAACTGGGGAAACATTTTTATACTCAAAGGTTCTGATAAAGGCCTCATTTCCAAAATATAGAGAATTGACTCTAATTTATAAGGAATCAAGCCATTCTCCAACTGATAAATGGTCAAAGGATATGAACAGCCAATTCTCAGATGAAGAAATTGAAACTATTTCTAGCCATATGAAAAGATGCTCCAAGTCATTATTAATCAGAGAAATGCAAATTAAGACAACTCTGAGATATTACTCTGAGATACCATTACGTAACTGTCAGATTGGCTAGAATGACAGGGTAAGATAATGTGTAATGCTGGAGGGGATGTAGGAAAACTGGGACATTGATACATTGTTTGTGAAATTGTGAATACATCCAGCCATTCTGGAGAGCAATTTGGAACTATGCTCAAAAAGCTATCAAAGTGTGCATATCCTTTGACCTAGCAATGTTACTATTGGGCTTATATCCCAAAGAGATTTTAAAGAAGGGAAAGGGACTTTTCTGTGCAAGAATGTTTGTGTTAGCCCTCTTTGTAGTGGCCAGAAACTAGAAACTGAGTGGAGGCCCACCAATTGGAGAATGGCTGAATAAATTGTGGTATATGAATATTATGGACTATTATTGTTTTGTAAGAATGACCAGCAGGATGATTTCAGAAAAGTCTGGAGAGA